>NC_048319.1:15111929-15411929 GCF_013100865.1 Trachemys scripta elegans | reverse complement strand
AGGAGAAGGAATCAAAAACCAGCTCGCCTGAGAGAGGTAAGGGGTCCAGGGTAATGTGCTAAAATGATTTTACTACTTCCTGGAAGGGGAGACAATGAGTAGAGACATAGGCGCTGACTTCGTGGCTGCTCTGGGGCTGGAGCACCCATGGGGAAAAATTAGTGGGTGCTCTGCACCCACCGGCAGTCAAGCTCCCCTCCCCCACCCCACCTCACCTCCTCTTCTGCCTCCTCCCCCCGCCTGAGCGTGCCGCATCCCTGCTCCTCCACCTACCTCCCAGCGCTTCCCCCCGGCCACCACTAAACAGCAGTTTGGCCGCTCTGGGGGGGAGAGGGAGGAGCGGGAACATGGTGCGCTCAGGGGAGGAGGTGGGGTAGAGGCAGGGCCTAGGTGGGGATTTGAGGAAGGAGTCCTAATAGGGGCAGGGAGGGGGTGAAGTTGGGGTGAGGATTTTGGGGAAGGGGTGGAGTCAGAGTGGGGCCGGGGACAGAGGGGGGTCGAGCACCCACCGGCAGGAGCAGAAGTCGACGCCTATGAGTAGAGATGGGAAACTGCACCTTAACCACTAGATCCCTCACCTTTGGAGTTCTACAAGGCTCAATTCTTTCTTTGCTCCTGTTCAACATCTACACACAGCCACTGAGTGAACGGTCAAATGACATGGACTCGTGCCAGCAGTATGTGGATGACATAGCTCTAGTCCTTCATCACACAGGACCATGTCACTACCACCATAGCCCAATGCTTGGATGAGATCAGCTCTTGGATGAAGACTAGTTGGCTGAAGGCAGAGGGGATGCTGGTGGGAAGAGGAAAGCACTTTGAAGGGTGTGCAGGCACAGTGCAGCCTCCTTTGGCTCACCCAAGGACTCCAAGCTGTCAAGAGGCTGCTGTACAACTATAAAAAAACTCTAGGGCCCTGATCCTTTCCTCTCAGATCTGCTTAAGCTTCATCAGGGCAAGTTTTAGATGCAGGACCGAGGTCTCCAGTCCCATCTAGATCACCTTGATATTGGACACTGCATTGTAACCTATGGACTAATACTAAAAGAGCTTTCTGCAGCTTTAAAGCTCACCATCTATACTATGAAACTAACCCAAGAATCATAGACTATCAGGGTTGGAAGGGACCTCAGGAGTCATGTAGTCCAACCCCCTGCTCAAAGCAGGACCAATCCCCAGACAGATTTTTGCCCCAGATTCCTCAGTGGCCCTCTCAAGGACTGAATTCACAACCCTGGGTGTAGTAGGCCAATGCTCAAACCACCAAGCTATCCCTCCCTCCAAAATTTGACTCTGGTGGGACTTGAACCCACAACCTTGAACGACTTTGATCTAGTGCTACACTAGACTAGACCTCTAATGCACTATCCATTATGCCACAGAGACTTCTTATAGTGAGCTGATTCACGTCTGTATGTAAACTGATCTTTTAACCAATACTTTCTTTTCTTTTTTATTAAAGTTTAGTTTAGTTAATAAGAATTGACTGTAAGCGTGTATTTGGGTAAGAACTGAAATATTCAGTGACCAGGTGGGTAATGTGTCCCATCATTTGGGATTGGTAGAACTTTTTCTATGATTTTCAGTAATCATTATATTTGACTTCGCTGTCTGGCTGGGTTGCTATAAGGGAACTGTGTTTTTGGCTTCTGTGCAACCAGTAAGGTATTGTAGAAACTGTTTTGCACTGGCTTGGTAAATCTAAGTATTGGAATATCCACCAGTTTGGGGGACTGTCTGCCCCAATATTTGCAGTTTGCCCTAATTGAGCAATCTCATCATGGCCGCCCTAGGACTCTGGTTACAGCTGGCTTCCCATAGAATTTCGGATCAAGTTTTAGGTCTTTGTCCTTAACTTCCAGGTATTTGAGAGCCTGGCCTGAGGGTGTCTAAGAGAACCTAGAGCCCTGGGATGAAGACCATGGTCAACAGCTCCACTACTCAGAGAGTTCCATTGTGTCAACCGTAAAGGTAAAGCTCATATGTGTGGGAGCCAGCCCAAGGCTGTGGGATGAACGCCCCAGGAACCAAGGGCCACCACAAATGTCCCCATCTTCATGCAAGGGCAAGGAGCATTTCTTTGACCTTGCCTCCTCTAGCAGAAACAGACAGCAACATGTGTACGTGTGTTCAGAGAAAATATATACAAATTCCAAAACAAGACACTCCCTGCACATCCTTCTCCCCTGGGGCAAGGATGAGAACAGACACATGACCGATGTTAGTAATGTTGCATCATGCCCTGCTGGAGGCACTCAGATACTACTGTGATGAATACCATATAAGAACTAGATAGACTACAACAGGATAGACTGAGCTGGGCCATTCAGAGTGATCACTGATCAGAAACTGATTTTAAAAACCACTCAGGGCTAGACTCAGTGGGCAAAACATATTGTTGATTGTTTTCCTCACACTCATAGATTCTAGGACTGGAAGGGACCTCGAGAGGTCATCGAGTACAGTCCCCTGCCCGCATGGCAGGACCAAATACTGTCTAGACCATCCCTGTTAGACATTTATCTAACCTACTCTTAAATATCTCCAGAGATGGAGATTCCACAACCTCCCTAGGCAATTTATTCCAATGTTTAACCACCCTGACAGTTAGGAACTTTTTCCTAATGTCCAACCTAGACCTCCCTTGCTGCAGTTTAAACCCATTGCTTCTTGTTCTATCCTTAGAGGCTAAGGTGAACAGGTTTTCTCCCTCCTCCTTATGACACCCTTTTAAATACCTGAAAACTGCTATCATGTCCCCTCTCAGTCTTCTCTTTTCCAAATTAAACAAAACCAATTCTTTCAGCCTTTCTTCATAGGTCATGTTCTCAAGACCTTTAATCATTCTTGTTGCTCTTCTCTGGACCCTTTCCAATTTCTCCACATCTTTTTTAAAATGCGGTGCCCAGAACTGGACACAATACTCCAGCTGAGGCCTAACCAGAGCAGAGTAGAGCGGAAGAATGACTTCTCGTGTCTTGCTCACAACACACCTGTTAATACATCCCAGAATCAGGTTTGCTTTTTTTGCAACAGCATCACACTGTTGAGTCATATTTAGCTTGAGGTCCACTATAACCCCTAGATCCCTTTCTGCCGTACTCCTTCCTAGACAGTCTCTTCCCATTCTGTATGTGTGAAACTGATTGTTCCTTCCTAAGTGGAGCACTTTGCATTTGTCTTTGTTAAACTTCATCCTGTTTAACTCAGACCATTTCTCCAATTTGTCCAGATCATTTTGAATTATGACCCTGTCCTCCAAAGCAGTTGCAATCCCTCCCAGTTTGGTATCATCTGCAAACTTAATAAGCGTACTTTCTATGCCAATATCTAAGTCGTTGATGAAGATATTGAACAGAGCCGGTCCCAAAACAGACCCCTGCGGTACCCCACTCGTTATGCCTTTCCAACAGGATTGGGAACCACTAATAACAACTCTCTGAGTACGGTTATCCAGCCAGTTATGCACCCACCTTATAGTAGCCCCATCTAAATTGTATTTGCCTAGTTTATCAATAAGAATATCATGCGAGACTGTATCAAATGCCTTACTAAAGTCTAGGTATACCACATCCACAGCTTCACCCTTATCCACAAGGCTCGTTATCCTATCAAAGAAAGCTATCAGACTGGTTTGACATGATTTGTTCTTCACAAATCCATGCTGGCTGTTCCCTATCACCTTACCACCTTCCAAGTGTTTGCAGATGATTTCCTTAATTACTTGCTCCATTATCTTCCCTGGCACAGAAGTTAAACTAACTGGCCTGTAGTTTCCTGGGTTGTTTTTATTTCCCTTTTTATAGATGAGCACTATATTTGCCCTTTTCCAGTCTTCTGGAATCTCTCCTGTCTCCCATGATTTTCCAAAGATAATAGCTAGAGGCTCAGGCCTGGTCTACACTACGACTTTAATTCGGTTTTATCAGCGTTAATTCGAATTTACCCTGCAATTGTCCACACAACGATGCCATTTATTTCGAAATAAAGGGCCCTTTAAATCGATTTCTGTACTCCACCCCGACGAGCGGAGTAGCGCCAAAATCGATTTTAACATTTCGAATTAGGGATAGTGTGGCCGCAATTCGATGGTATTGGCCTCCGGGAGCTATCCCACAGTGCATCATTGTGACCGCTCTGGACAGCAATCTAAACTCGGATGCACTGGCCAGGTAGACAGGAAAAGCCCCGCGAACATTTGAATTTCATTTCCTGTTTGCCCAGCGTGGAGAGCACAGGTGACCACAGATAGCTCATCAGCACAGGTAACCATGCAGGCCGATAATCGAAAAAGAGCACCAGCATGGACCGTGAGGGAGGTACTGGATCTGATCGCTGTATGGGGAGAGGATTCAGTGCTAGCAGAACTTCGTTCTAAAAGACAAAATGCCAAAACTTTTGAAAAAATCTCCAAGGGCATGATGGAGAGAGGCCACAATAGGGACTCAGATCAGTGCCAAGTGAAAGTCAAGGAGCTCAGACAAGCCTATCAAAAAACAAAGGAGGCAAACGGTTGCTCTAGGTCAGAGCCGCGGACATGCCGCTTCTACGCCGAGCTGCATGCAATTCTAGCGGGGGCCACCACCACTACCCCACCTGTGATCGTGGATTCCGGGTCGGGGATAGTCTCATCAGCTACACCTGAGGATTCTGCCGATGGGGGAGAGGAGGAGGAGGAGGAGGATGAGCTTGCAGAGAGCACACAGCACTCCGTTCTCCCCAACAGCCAGGATCTTTTTCTCAGCCTGACTGAAGTACCCTCCCAACCCTCCCAAGCCAGTATCCAAGACCCTGACCCCATGGAAGGGACCTCAGGTGAGTTTACCTTTTAAAATATAAAACTTGTTTTAAAAGCAAACGGTTTTTAATGATTACTTTGCCCTGAGGACTTGGGATGCATTCGCGGTCAGTTCAGCTACTGGAAAAGTCTGTTAACGTGTCTGGGGATGGAGCAGAAATCCTCCAGGGACATCTCCATGAAGCTCTCCTGGAGGTACTCCAAAAGCCTTGCCACAAGGTTTCTGGGCAGTGCATCCTTATTCTGTCCTCCATGGTAGGACACTTGACCACGCCATGCTTGCAGCAAGTAATCTGGTATCATTGCCTGACAAAGCCTGGCAGCGTATGGTCCCGGTGTTTGCTGGCATTCAAGCAACATCCGTTCTTTATCTTGTTGTGTAATCCTCAGGAGAGTGATATCACTCATGGTAACCTGGTTGAAATATGGGAACTTAATTAAGGGGACAGAAGTGGCCGTTCCTACTGGGCTGTTTGCCTGTGGCGGAAAATAAATCCTTCCCTGCAGTTAGCCAAGCGCAGATGGGAAATTGGCCCTGAGCTTTTCGCGTTTGGCTAGCAGGGATCTTCCCTGTTACCAGCCACGCGGTGGGGGGAGGGGTACCGTGATCATCCCAGAGAATTTATGGCCGGGGGGGGGTTAGTTTGTTTTCTGCTGCTGCTGAATGTTAACAGAAAAACCGCAGCACTCTATGGGCTTTGCTTGGTATGTGGGAAAGGAGGGCGCAGAAGCCGTAAGACAATGGCTTACCATGGCCGCATGCAAGCCGAATTCTGTTGCCCGGACCTGTGATCTCTAGCAGCAAAGCCACAGGCACAGGCACTCAGTATTAAGAGGCAAAATGCGACCTTGCACAGAAATCACATGTGCTATGTAATGTGAATAGTGTTGGTCACCGTGAAAGAGTATAAGCATTGTTCTGCAAAATGTATCTTTTTAAACAATTCTCTCTTCTTTCCCCTCCCTACAGCAGCTGCAAATTCCTCAAGCCTCCCTCCTCCATCCCGAAGGCTATCACAGATAAGGCGTCGTAAGAAGAAGACGCGAGACGAGATGTTTTCAGAAATTATGGAATCCAGCCGCAGAGCTCATCTGAATGAGTGGAAGGAAACGGTTGCAAAGTATAGGAAAGCAGCCAGTGAATGTGAGGACAGGAGGGACCAACGTGAGGACATGAGGGACCAATGTGAGGACAGGAGGGACCAAAGTGAGGAGAGATGCTCAAGATGAGAGGTGGCTGCAGGAAGATCAGAGGAGGCAGGATGCAACGCTGGGGCTGCTGCGTGAGCAAACAGACATGCTCCGGCGTCTGGTGGAGCTTCAGGAATGGCTGCAGGAAAACAGACTGCTGCTACAGCCCCTGTACCCCCCTCCCCATGTTCCGTATCCTCCTCACCCAGACGTGTAAGAACGCGGGGGGGGGGAGGCTCCGTACACCTTCCCATTCCACCCCAGTGGACAGCCCAAGCAAAAGGCTGTCATTTTTTTAACCATTTTTTAGTGGCCTTTTCCTTCCCACCGATCCTCCTCCCAAATCCCACCCGGGTTCCCTCCCTCTTTTTCTAATCTATTAATAAAGAATAAATGATTTTTAAATGATAGTGACTTTATTTGGTTTGAAAGCAAGCTGGGGGAAGGGGGAGGGTGGGTTCCTTACAGAAAATGAGTCAATAAAGAGGGCAGGTATTCATGAAGGAGAAACAAACAGATATTTCACACTGTAGCCTGGCCAGTCATGAAACTGGTTTTCAAAGCTTCTCTGATGCTCAGCGCTTCCTGGTGTGCTCTTCTAATCGCCCTGGTGTCTGGCTGCGCGTAATCAGCAGCCAGGCGATTTGCCTCAGCCTCCCACCCCGCCATAAAGGTCTCCCCCTTACTTTCACAGAGATTGTGGAGCACGCAGCAAGCAGAAATAAAAATGGGGAGATTTCTTTGGCTGAGGTCAGAGCGAGTCAATAATGAACGCCAGCGACCTTTTAAACGGCCAAATGCACATTCTACCACCATTCTGCACTTGCTCAGCCTGTAGTTGAACAGCTCCTGACTCCTGTCCAGGCTGCCTGTGTATGGCTTCATGAGCCATGGCATTAAGGGGTAGGCTGGGTCCCCAAGAATAACTATTGGCATTTCAACATCCCCAATGGTTATTTTCTGGTCCGGAAAGTAAGTCCCTTGCTGCAGCCCTTTAAACAGAGTAGTGTTCCTGAAGACGCGAGCGTCATGAACCCTTCCCGGCCAGCCCGCGTTGATGTTGGTGAAACGTCCCTTGTGATCCACAAGTGCTTGCAGCACCATTGAAAAGTACCCCTTGCGGTTTATGTACTCGGTGGCTTGGTGCTCCGGTGCCAAGATAGGGATATGGGTTCCATCTATCGCCCCACCACAGTTAGGGAATCCCATTGCAGCAAAGCCATCCACTATGGCCTGCACATTTCCCAGAGTCACTAACTTTCGTAGCAGCACCTGAGTGATTGCTTTGGCTACTTGCATCACAGCAGCCCCTACCGTAGATTTGCCCACTCCAAATTGATTCCCGACTGACCGGTAGCTGTCTGGCGTTGCAAGCTTCCACAGGGCTATCGCCACGCGCTTCTCAACTGTGAGGGCTGCTCTCATCTTGGTATTCTGGCGTTTCAGGGCAGGGGACAGCAAGTCACAAAGTTCCATGAAAGTGCCCTTACGCATGCGAAAGTTCCTCAGCCACTGGGAATCGTCCCAGACCTGCAACACTATGCGGTCCCACCAGTCTGTGCTTGTTTCCCTTGCCCAGAATCGGCGTTCCATGGATAGAACCTGCCCCATTAACAACATGATCTCCAAAGCACCGGGGCCCGTGGTTTCACAGAATTCTGTGTCCGTGTCCATGTCCATGTCCTCATCATGCTTGTCGCTGCGCTGCCGCCGCTGCTGCCTCCTCACCTCGTTTTTCTGATCCTGGCTCAGCATAAACTCCACGAGAACGCGCAAGGTGTTTACAATGTTCATGACTGCTGTCTTGAGCTGAGCGGGCTCCATGCTTGCCGTGGTATGGAGTCTGCAGTGTTCACCCAGGAAAAAAGGCGCGAAATGGTTGTCTGCCGTCCGTTGCTTTCATGCAGGGAGGGAGGGAGGGAGGGAGGGGTGAGGCTGTACCCAGAACCACCTGCGACGATGTTTTTTGTCCCATCAGGCACTGGGATCTCAACCCAGAATTCCAATGGGCGCGGGAGACTGCGGGAACTATGGGATAGCTATGGGATAGCTACCCAGAGTGCAATGCTGCAGAAATGGACGCTAGCCCCGGTACTTGGACGCACACCGCCGAATTAATGTGCTTAGTGTGGCCGCATACATTTCGACTTTATACAATCTGTTTCCCAAATTCGAATTATATAAATTCGGATTAATCCCGTAGTGTAGACATACCCTCAGAGAGGATGTGCACAAACACTCATCCCATCACAGCTTGAACTCTGGAGGAAGGGAATAAAAAGCCTGACAAAAAGAAATTGTTATCCCTACGCTGGCTTGGATTTCAGGGAGAGGGCCAGACTTTGAAGCATAAGCAAGGGATCCCCACTATTTAGCTTGAGTTAGCCTAAAAGACATACAGAGCTTGCATGTTACAACAGCAGCTTCTATTACTTTTTGAAACTATGGAAGCAGAGCAAGGCCTGACAGAAATTGGAAGGGAATTTCAAATGCAAACAGTCTTTGTTAGCAAGAGTCAGGCTAACTGTAACCCTAATAATGCAAGATTTGTAGAAGCAAGGATTGTGTGAGGCAAGTGGGAAAGAACTGTGTGAGAAGTTGTTGCGACCTTGTGTAGATAATGTGTAGATAATATTGAATGTAGACTAGAGTCAAAATAAGTGAGAAAAACAAAATATCAGAAGGACCTATGTAGAAACAAAATGCAGCTGTTGCTTATTATTGTCTGTAACAAAGGTATAAATGCTTGCTGTAAATGTTTACCTGTTGAGAGACCTACCTAGGAGGGGGACCCTGTGTCCTAGTGCACTCTCTCCCTTTAGGCAATTGCTTGAGAGAATAAAGTATCTAACTTTGCTGTACCCAACCAAAGAGTGAGAACTGTGTTTTTCTCCAACAATTTGGGGGCTCGTCTGGGATGGAAACGCCCACGAAGACACTGGCAGCTGTTACAGATCTTTCCCCTTCAAACCCCATGGCGCCACAATAGAGGTAAGAGACCTTTTGAAATCTCTATTGGGGTGTCGAAGAAGGATTGTCTGTGGGTCCGTCTGTCCCTGTTGGGCTTACGCCATCTGAACTTATTGACTGTACAGCAAGATCAGATGCAGAGCGGTGCTGGGGAACTGTTTTGCTGCCCCCAATAAGGTAGTTGTATGCGGTACTGGGGACTATAGTTTGGCCGCCCCCAATAAGGTTCATGCATAAGGGAAATGCATTAGGTATGCACCGGTGCTATGGGTTTTTTTACCACCTCAAGAGGGATTGTTACCATCTCATAGTGTATAGAGTCCGGACATAAGGTACAGATGCATCATGGTATTTAGAAATAAAGGCCTTGGTGTGTGTGTGTGTACACTAGTGTGAATGAAAGTTACCGAAAGACGCCCAGAGTATTCTGCTAAGTCGTTTGGCTTGTGACCAGAACTACTCTAACGCAAGCCCAGTAACTAGAGGATCTATAGAAGATCCGACCCACAGTGGGCTGACTTGGCCTGGCATCGTCCGGCGAGGAAGCTACCTGGGTCTAGGAGTGTGTGAACCCATCTTCCCTCCCCTTTTCCTCCTGTGTGAGCCACTGACAGTCTGATCATCTCACTGGATGCAACAGAGTAAGCGGCGCCGTCTCTCTGAGACTAGCCGACGCTCTTTGCTGAAGGGTGTAGGAGGGTCGTGGCCATCCTCGTTAGCCTCTCCCGTGAGTACCCTGTAGGGAGAGATCCTTAGTTTATGAGCCGCTAGCGTGGACAGGGCATCCTCCCTGTGTGTGTAATTGGAAAATGGGTGGGGGACAGTCTAAGCATTCCCTCTCACCCCCTAAGGGTACCCCAGCTTATTTCATGTATGTACATTACGATCCAACAACCTGCAGGTATTTAGAAATTGGAATTATTACACGCGTGCAAATCCATCTAAACAATGCCCGCTAGAAGGTACCTTCGACTTAGATAAACTTACATATCTCAGAGAAACCCTGGCATCACCAAAAGCCTCTGATACGCAGTGGGAGCAATTTGTCTGTTGGTGGGAGGAAGCAACAAAGCGACTCCACGAGTCTCGGGTGCAGAGTCTAAAGGACTCCCAGGAAAAATTAAAAACCCAAGTACAGGATTTAAAACTTAAATGTAAGGCATCCGACTGTCTTCCTGCTCCAGCAATTCCTTCTGCTCCCCTTTATCCCCAATTACTGAAGGCTGAAAGTGAGGAGGAGGAGGCTGCTGAGGACATTGTAGATTTTTTCAGTAACATTCCACGGCTGCAGGCTGTGCCTGCTAGCGAGCTTCACCCGGTAGTGCCAGTTTCACCGCTGCGTGTATCAACTGCACGAATGATTCTTTCTTCTCCTGTGAGAGAATCCTCCTCTTCACACAAAGGGATGATTCTGATCCTTCCAGTAGCTCGCCCGACCCTGGTCCTTCTGAGGAAGGTGCCCATTATTTTACTAGACTCCAGGCACAGACACTCCAGGCTCCTGGGGCTGCAGAACAGTTGGTTACAGTGCATGCCCCTTGGTCACCAGCAGATCTGAGAAACCTGGTAAAGGAATTTCCTAAAGTTAGGGAGGAGCCAGAAAAATTTAGAGAAGAGCTCTGGACAGTGGTTCAGTGTTATAATCCATCTTGGGCAGATATTAATCAACTCTTGCGGATGGTTATGCCAGCTGAAGTTCAACAACGGCTTACCAGACAGGCAGATTGGCCAGGTGCCGACCCTGGAATTGAGCATGAGTTGAGAGAGGCTAGGGACCGTCTCTTAAACTCCATTACGGAGGTTTGCCCTAAGAAAACGGATTGGACAAAGATTACCAACTGTAAACAGAACAAAGGAGAATCCCCTGCTGATTACCTAGATAGACTGACTAAGGTCTTTAAACAGCATTCGGGAATTGCTCAGCCAGCTGAAAGTTCCAGAGAGGCCGGAGGGGCTGCTTTCGTTCAGGGACTCTTACCAAAGGTTCAGCAGCAGTTAAGAACTATCTGTATTGGCTGGCAAACGAAACCCCTTTCTGAACTGGTGACAGTCGCCAATCATTGTGTAGCTTGCATAGAGCAGAAGAAAGAGAATACTGAAACAAAACTGTTGGCCTTGCAGTTAGAAACTTATCAAAACAAGGGCTGTGGGGGAATGAGGGGAGAACGAGGACAAGGTCGCGGACGAGGAAGAGGGAGAGTTCCCTCGTATCCTGCTCCGACAGGGAACACTGCATGCCACTTTTGTGGCCAGGAGGGACACTGGAGAAATGAGTGCCCAAACCGACTATCTCAGAACCCTCCACCTCCTTTCCCAAATCCTGAAGTGCCTGCTTTTACCCCACAGAATACCTCTTACTAGGACAGCCTGGGGGAACGTAACTGCATCATGAATCTTTTGATTCCTATTAACCAAGAAGTCCCATATGTAAATTGTAAAATTGCAGGACAATCTGTTGCTTGTCTTGTGGATACTGGAGCTAGTAGATCTGCTTTAAGATCCTCAGAGTTTCCCTCAGTTCCTTTGTCAACTTTGTCTGTTAATGCCGTTGGCATTTCAAATCAACCTGTTTCGCATCCTGTCACAAAACCCCTTGCTGTCTCACTAGGGCCCCTTGCTGACAAGCATGCATTCTTGCTCAGCCCCTCCTCTCCTGTGAATCTGCTGGGAAGGGATCTTTTGTGCACATTAGGCTGTACTATCTATTGCACACCAGATGGCGTATTCTTACAGGTTCCTGATGAGAATACTAATCTGGTGTTGGCTACACTCCACATAGCACAGCCAGCTAAATTACTGGCAACTCTTAGCCCTGACCTTGTGCATTTGTTATCACAAGTCGTCCCGCCCCCAACATCTCTGGTCTCAGCATGCCAATGAAGTGGGACAGATTCCGACAGCCGAACCAGTTAAGATTTTTATTGATCCTTCTAAAGCTTTGCCAAGGGTTCCACAATACCCTCTGCATCCTGAAGCAGAGGAAGGAATAGCTCCAGTAATGGAGTCTTTATTACAGCAGGGTATTATTGTTCCCACTACTAGTTCTTGTCATACTTCTATCTTTCCTGTAAAGAAGCCAGGAAAGAACACCTATTGTTTTGTTCAAGATCTCCACGCGATTAATGCTGTTGTTTTGCCTTCTTTCCCTGTGGTTCCAAATCCAGCTACAATTCTTTCTTGTATTCCCCCTTCAGCCACCCACTTTACTGTTGTGGACCTTTGTTCAGCTTTCTTTTCTATCCCCATTCACCCTGACAGCCAGTATTTATTTGCCTTCACCTATAAAGGACGCCAGTACACCTGGACCCAGTTACCCCAAGAGTATACTGAGTCCCCATCCTTGTTTTCCCAGATCTTGAAGAAGGATCTGGACGATGTGGTTTTCCCAGGTAAATCAGTGCTTATACAGTGTGGGGATGATCTCTTGCTGGCATCCCTTTCTTTTGAATCTTGTAAAGTGGATACTTTGATTCTTTTAACTGCCTTGACTGCTAAGGGTCACAAAGCATCCCAGGAAAAACTCCAATTGTGTCAGCCCAGGGTTCATTACCTTGGTCATGATATTTCCCCTGGCACTCATCATTTATCAGATTCTTGTATGTCAGCTATTCTAAATATGCCTAAGCCTGGTACTATTTCTCAAATGCATACTTTTCTTGGCATGACTGGGTACTGCAGACAGTGGATTTTAGGTTATGCAACAGTGATTAAACCCTTACAGGATCTGACTAAGTCAGGTACCCCTGAGCCTCTTCCTTGGTCTCCAGAGGCTGAACGAGCTCTTGTTTCTATCAAGCAAAGCCTGTCCAGTGCACCGACCCTGGGACTTCCTGATTATGCTAAACCCTTCACTCTTTTCTGTCATGAGCGTAATGGGTTTGTTTTGGCTGTATTAACGCAAAAACACGGAGATAAACACCGTCCCATTGCTTATTACAGTACTGCCCGAGGTGCTGTGGCAGCTGGATTTCGCCCTTGCCTTCGTGCTGTGGCTGCAGCAGCCCTTGCTGTTCAAGTATCCGAATCTATAGTCTTAGGATCTCCTTTGATTGTTGCTGTCCTCACGCTGTGGCTGCTCTCTTGTTAAAATCTAAGACACAGCATTTATCCACTTCTCATCTTACAAAATATGAGCTTGTCTTGTTGTCTTCATCTCATATTACTTTGGCTCGTTGCCCCGTTCAAAATCCTGCCTCCTCGTTGCCTGGGCCAGAGGACGGAGAACCACATGACTGTGTGTCTGTGATGTCTGTCCTCACCCGTCCAAGAGATGATTTGTTAGATGTGCCTTTGCAAAATCCTGATCTCATTTATTTTTGGATGGTTCGTGCTTGCGAGATTCTAAGGGTAAATTGGTTGCTGGTTATGCTGTGTGCTCTGCCCATGCTGTTATTGACAGTGCTTTTCTTCCTTCTGTGTTTTCTGCTCAAGTGGCCGAACTTGTGGCTTTAACTCGAGCCTGCATTCTAGCTCAGGATCAAGCAGTTACTATTTATACAGACTATCGTTGTGCTTTTGGAGTGGTACATGATTATGGTTTGCTCTGGAAGTATAGAGGTTTTCTTACAACCACGGGTTCTCCTATTAAGAATAGTCTGTATGTCTCTGCTCTTCTGGATGCCCTTTTATTGCCCAAAGCTACAGCTGTTGAAAAGGCACAGCTCACCAGACCCCTCATGATGAAGTTACCCGTGGAAAGGCTTTGGCAGACTCTGCAGCCAAAGCCGCGGCCCTTTCTGCACCTCAGGCTGAATATATTTGTGCTTTAATCGAGCAGCCTCCACTAGCCTCCCTTGAGGATTGGGCCAAGATCCAGGAGGCAGCACCAGAAGCTGAGAAATGTTCTTGGAGTGCTGCTGGATGTATTCTACATATTGATCATCTTTGGCGTGCCCCAGCTGGTCGCCTGGTTGCACCGAAGATGCTAATGCCCTATCTTGCCCATGTATACCACGGAATGACACACATAAGCAAAGGGGGGATGGTTGCTGCAGCTAAACAAGATTGGTGTGCACCCGGTTTCCCAGTCATTGCACATCACTACTGTCAACAATGTGTGATTTGTCAACAGCATAACATTGGTAAAGCTGTTAAGGTTAAGCAGGCAGCTCACCCTCCCCCTTGGGGACCATTTGTAAATATTCAGATTAATTTTATTCAAATGTCTAAATGTTGTGGTTATAAATAAGTTTTAGTGGATGTATATTCACATTGGGTTGAAGCTTTTCCCTGCAGGAAAGCAGATGCCAGGACAGTTGTGAAACTTCTGCTCAAAGATTTTGTACTGCAATTTGGCATCCCTGTGAGTATCAACAGTGACCGTGGAACTCATTTTACGGGACAGATTGTAAAGGAGTTCTGTGCAGCTTTGCAGATCCAGCAGAATCTTCGCTGTCCCCACCACCCGCAGTCTGCCGGGGCAGTGGAACGTCAGAATGGAATTCTGAAAAATAAATTGGCCAAGATTTGTGCTGAAACACACTTAAAGTGGCCAGACGCCCTTCCTCTGGCACTGATGAGTATAAGGGCCACTTCCAATCGAAAGACTGGACTCAGCCCTCATGAGATTTTGACAGGGCACCCGATGCGATTACCAGCTGCGCCCCCACTGACCCTAGCTCAGATGGACATTCATTTAATGGATGACACAATGCTTAAGTATTGTCAGGCACTAATGAAATATGTTAAGTCTTTTTATACACAGGTGAAAGAAGCACTACCCCAGGATCCTGTGCAATCCTGTCACTCACTGGAACCAGGAGACAGGGTCTACACAAAGGTCCATCAGCGAAAGACTGCCCTGGCTCCACGCTGGAAGGCCCTTTCCAAGTCCTGTTAACCACCCAACACTGCTGTGAAGTGCCAAGGACTGCCTGCCTGGACCCATGCTTCTCACTGCAAAAAGACCCCTCCACCAGGAGATGATTCTCCGGCTGATGATCAGCCTATTTCTCCTGCTAGCTCTGCTGTGCCTTCTGGACAGCAGGGAAAGAGGACAAGGTGAAGTGCTGTAACCTCTTCCTTGTCCACTGACAGACCTACAGTCAATCCAATGCCTTTGGATTTTTCTAAAGGAATTACACCAGTACAGGGTGAAGTGCTAGTAACCTCTCCCCTGTATTATGCTGAATCACAATTGCTTTTGGAGAAGAAAAGAAGAAACACTTGCTCTGCTGAAACCACCAAAGTCCAGGAATTCCTGACTACAAAAGACATTAAGAACTGGCCCTGGTGGAAGAAACGGAGCATTGTACATTGGCAGGGAGGAAATTGTGGGTTTTTTTCTTGGGAATGTGGAGTTAAATGGTGGGGTGGGTTTATCCCAGGGGGTGCAAACTGTACTTATGGGCAAGTACCTTCAGCATGCACTGCCCTCCCTAATTGATTTCAAATGATAAATATCAAAAGCGCCTGGCCACCACAAAGATTACTGCCACTAGCCCTTTGACCCTGCCACCGCCACTGTAATTTACCCAGATACAAACAATGCTGTATATTCCAATGAAACCCATTGGCCAAGGCCTTCACATCTTAGTGATTTATTAAAATTTTGTTCAGAAAAAATATTCTTTAAAGTTCAGGATAATTTATATGAGCGAACAATTGAATGGAAAACAAATGGATCAGTGGAGATAGAAATACATGATATCACTACCAGTGAACCCCAAGAATCTGTAATTGCAATTGATGAGTTCTATAGCGAAGTAGATATGATGGCTGTTCCTGAAATTTGCACTGTGTTAAATGAGAGAGGCCCTTATTGTTATTTGGTCACCCAATTAGTGAATAATCAAACGAATACCCAAAAAGTTTGTTCTGCCACTGGAAATTTTACCTGCATAGAAATTATTCCAGTGACTAATAATGTGACCTGTACCTTATTGCAATACACCCCCTCTTATGCCATTAATATTAATGCCTCCCGGAAGTACATAAAGGTGTTCAACCAACAGATGTGGTATAGTACTACACCAAAGAGAGATGTATTAGGATATCGATGGACTGTGATTAACACTACACTAGGGACTATTAAATTTTCATTGCCCTTATCCAGTTTCCAGATCACTCTACATACCCAAATTGTTCAAAGGGGCCTGCCATTAGATTAGCACAACAAAGGACTTGGGTTATTTCCTCTAGAAAGAAGAGAGACTTGACTGGATCCCTATGGGATGGGGCCAATAGTGCAGCAGCAGTTTGGAATATTTTTAAAAACCAAGAACATGATGAAAAATTGGGGCAACTAAAGAAGGTCACTGGCCTTATTTCTGGTACACAGCTAACCCAGGTACAGACTGGAGTTGGTGAGTTACATGTTATTTCCGCCCTTAGTTCAATAACCTAGAAGTTGCTGACAGAGATGGTATTGAATATCACTGAGGCTGGGAAGGCATTGCAGTGGGATCTAACATGTTCAGAAATTCAGGATTTCCTGAATGACCAGCTAATGGCCATTCGGCATGATCTTGAGCATCTGGCTTGGCCCACTGCCCTTACAGACACATCAGGAGTACCATCTGATCTGTGGCCAGGGAGACATACTTGGAGACTTTCTGGGTGGAAGTGTGGACGTTCTCAGTGCTCCTTCCAAGCATATGGACCTGTTAGGGGTGTGTGGGCTCCCACATACCAAATCCTGCCAGGTCCATGGGGAGGATGCATGTGGGATTGGGTAATTCACCGAGACATCTGGGAATTTAAACTACCTGGTATGCCCAATCGATTTTTAGTCAGTGCTTCTGAGATTTCACCTGACATTTGAATGGGGTTAGGAAGTCAATGGACATTTTGGCCGTTAGAACCCCCACAGCGTCAGTGTATCCGTAAACTGAAGCCAGGAGAAGTTGTCACTGTTCATGACTGCGTTTGCTGGGAGGGTAGGGGACAAGGAACTACCCTGACAGGACACTTACTTTTTCAAGCTAATGATAGCTGTATGTATGTTAAAGCCACCATATTGCAAGACATACATTTTAATCTTACTACCACTGCAGGCAATCATATTATTTCCTGGCCTGCAGATAGAATTTTGCAAGTAGCCCTTAAGTTCCAGATACCCTTTAATTGGACCAGCTTAGTGCCTGATCGATTTCAAAAATTGCTTTCATGTTACCCGAGGTTCAGAGAATCTCTGAAGTACAAGGGCAAATCCACATGCTTCAAAATATATATCAAGTTAAAAAGTATGCCTTTTATACAGCTTATAGAGTGTCTACTTTCTGCACTAAGTATGATGTATTGTGCTTTATGACTAAAACTGTACAACCCCTATCATATTATCACTATGGGAATGTTATTGCTTGTGTTGTTATTAGTTATCTTAGGATTATGTTAATGTTGTTGTAAAGGACGTCATAATAGTAACACCTTTCATGTCCATGCTACTCATGCATTGTCATTACATCCAATCAAAACCCCTAAGGTTAAAGCAACTGAGGTAGAATCTGAATTCCAAGACTTAATGCAAATAGAGATTTGAGAATGTTTGTTGTACTAGTAGTACAAAACGGGGGGTTGTGGAAGCAGAGCAAGGCCTGACAGAAATTGGAAGGGAATTTCAAATGCAAACAGTCTTTGTTAGCAAGAGTCAGGCTAACTGTAACCCTAATAACGCAAGATTTGTAGAAGCGAGGATTGTGTGAGGCAAGTGGGAAAGAACTGTGTGAGAAGTTGTTGCGACCTTGTGTAGATAATGTGTAGATAATATTGAATGTAGACTAGAGTCAAAATAAGTGAGAAAAACAAAATATCAGAAGGACCTATGTAGAAACAAAATGCAGCTGTTGCTTATTATTGTCTGTAACAAAGGTATAAATGCTTGCTGTAAATGTTTACCTGTTGAGAGACCCGCCTAGGAGGGGGAGACCCTGTGTCCTAGTGCACTCTCTCTCTTTAGGCAATTGCTTGAGAGAATAAAGTATCTAACTTTGCTGTATACAACCAAAGAGTGAGAACTGTTTTTTTCTCCGACAAAACCTAATACTGTAATTTCTTGTAAATAACTCTCTAATTGCTTTTTCCTAGTTAATAAACCTTTAGTTATTTGTAGCCAACCCGGTAATAAACTATTATCTTTGGTGAGAAATCTAGTGTGCACTTGACTTGGGGTAAGTGACTGGTCCTTTGCGACTGGGAGTAACCTGAATATTGTTGTAAATTTGGAGGTAAGGGACCATCTATCATAAAGGCAGGCTCACTTGAGTGGCAAGATAGTCCACAGTGCCCAAAGGGACTGTCTTTGACTCTGTGTTAAGGTTGTTATAGTGCCTGAGGAGTACACATTTGATACTTGGTTGGTGAAATTTAATCATAGAACACAGAGCCAGTTTGGCATTTGTGCCCTGGTTTGTAGCAGTCTATCCTGAGGCTGTCACCCACATTTGTGAGCCACTCCAGACAGCTTGACAGTCGCAAATCCCTGTTTTAATCCCTTCTTCCACACCATTTCAGGGACTACGTAACCCAGAGATTTCCTACATCCCAAGTGAGTACCCTGAGCACTGGGCTAAGAGATGTGAGACAAGTTGCCCTGTTTTGTGTAAGCTTGCCTATGGGGCCCGATCCAGTAGGTGAGTTCTGAGCATGCCTACTGGATCAGGCCCTGCAAGTGAGTTAGGCGGAGGAATGCCTATCTTCCCCCAGGTCATATATCGCTTTGGGTCATGGGCATCTGGACGCCGGGCATGCCGTGCCCATGCACAGAGGTGCCTAGGAAACTTTACAGCAAAAACAATTGTAGGTGCCTACAGGGTTTGGGGACAGCTGAGCAGTGGTTTTGTGAAGTCCAGTGGGACCTGATTCTGGGATTTAGGTACCTAAGTCCCTTTGTGACTCTGGCCCCCAGTCCCAGCCTTTGATTGTTAACCCTTTCTCCGTGAATGGGGGTTTGGCTCCCCGGCTGCACAGGAAGAGCCAGCACTCTATTGCTGGGACTCCTGACTTTGCCATCCCAAAACACACTGAGATAGTTTAATAATATTTACTCTTGTGGGGCCCTACTCTGCCTTCACCCTGTGCACATTCATCAGCTTCAGTGAGGTAGCTGAATGCAGAATCTGGCCCTAGATTAGCTCTCTATAGTCATATTCACGGTGGGTGAAATTCCCCCTTTCCCCAAGGTCCAGCTCAAAGCTTAAGTGACACTTCATTGGTTCATAGGAGTTAAACTGGCAGAGGTGCTAAGTGTCGGGCATTTGCTGCCTCTCACCGCTCAGGTAGAATGTCAAAGAGACGTGTGTGTGGGGGGAGCTAGCCCTAGAAAATTCTCTTTGCCTTGAGCAAAGGGGCACTGAGCACAGTGTCTACTCTCACGTCTCTTGAAAACTGATGGTATTTCTGTTGGATTCACGCAAGCCTTATCACACTGCCCCTAGAGACAGGCAACAATTACTCTCTCATCTTACCAATAAGGTAACACAAAGTCATTGCAGGAAGAACTACGTATTGAACCCAGATTTCTAATACAACATAGCCCTCGCTTAGGCGCTCAGACAAATCACCTTTCTTAACAGCTGTGCCAGCGGTTTGCATCACCACTCATCAACCCAATAGACTAAGTTCTGCTCACACAGCTATGAATATATATTATTAGTTAGTCATTTGTGTTACTATTGCACCTAGGAATAGAGCTGGTGTTTTCTTCAGGGTGCAGAAACTATTTGGCCAAAAAAACTGGGGAGTGGAGGGGGGAGAAGAATTCTGAAATGTCCAAGTGGTTCATGTCACCATTTTAGTTTGAATGGGGATTTGAAAGGTTTCTTTTGCCCCAACTTGAAATGGTTCACCTTTTCATTTCAGTGAGAAAAAACAAACAAAAAAAATTCAATTTTGGTTCAAAATGAGAAAAAATGAAAGGCCAAAGGAGGCTGGCATCATGGGTGAATCATAGCTGAGTATCAACAGTTCAAGCGTGAATGATGCTGATACATAGAGTAGGGATTGGACGTGAAGCACCTTGGAAGTGAAAAGAAGCAGCTGAGAAATCCTGATACCCGACATTTCATAGCTGCCTCCCTGGCAAAGTCATGTTCTCTCTAAAGGCTGGGCCAGACAGAGGATAACAGACTACTTCTGCTACAAGCTGATCAAGTGGGATGGGTCTGTAAATCCTGCGTTTAAGACCTGCTGATCACCCATGCGGGAAAAATAGTATGTGAATCTGTAATTCAAGACGGTATTAAAATGCATGCACACAAGGGGGCTGAATGAAGATTGAACAGACAGCAGTAATTCTGAGTGCCTGGCAGTGCATCTTAATGTTCTTTTCATGGGTGCCTGCCTCAGGCTGCTGCTTTCTGGGTTTTTTGGTTTAAGTTCAACTAGAAGAGTTTGGCCATTTCTGAGAATGATGTTTGGGGAAAATAAATTGTTTTGCAGATAGTAAAAAGTTCATGTAGCCATTTAATTGAGACGTTCTCATAGCTCTATGCTTTGGCCCCAGGATTTGAACTTTGGGGGCAGGGGGTGTGTGTGTGGACTGGGGGGCACAGATGCTCTGAGGTCAGGGATGTGCCTTTCCTCACAAAAATATATCTCCATTTGGCCAAGTTCACACATGCTCAGTAGGGGTTGTTAGAGGCTGGTGCTATTATTACAATTCTACCGCCAGTGAGCACATGCCATTCTCACACAGCTCTTCCAGGGCAGTAAGTGCCGACCAACACTTCCCTTGCAGCTGTGCTTCCTGGTGACCAAAGGCCAATGTGGAGAATTAAGAGGGCTGAATTAAGGTTTCTTGGACAGCAGAGAAGCCAAGACCTGCCTGGGCCCTGGACACTAAACTACCTGTAGAAGGTGTCGCCCCAGAATAGGGCTGAGCAGGCTGCCAGGGCAGGTAATGGGGCAATGCCTCCTGGCAGGTGAACAAGAGACTCCATTCGCCAGTGCTAAAGCAACACTTGTTTACAAGCTGACACTTATGGCTATATGCAAATTATTTGAAAATATACACATTAACTCATGATGTAATTTTCATAAAATGTCACAAGGAGCTGCACAAAGCCAGGCAGCTCTGTGCTGGCCCTATGCACTGACCTGGGGCACTTTTAACTACCAGCTTATATTGCCTCCCAAATTCATAACCCCTCCCTCCATCACTGCACCGATGACACTCAGACAAGAGTGGGACAAAATTTTTAGAACAAGTAATTTATTTGCTGGAAAATGTAATTTTAGTCAGAAGAATGTTCAAGTGATCTTCTCTGAAACGCTTCCTGTCCCATGAGCAAAAGAAGGAAGAAAATCCCAGAAGTGAGGTGCTGGCTAGGTAAGTCGTATAGTGTGGAGGGTTTTGGTTTTGTGGAACATTGGTCCACCTTCTGTGGGAAGAGGGTGTGGAGCCACTACCTGAACCAATCTTCTTGGGAACAGGCCAGCTAGAATGGTCAGGAGGGTGTTAAACTACCAACAAAAGGGGAGGGTGAACAGAGAGCAGATATTAGCACTAAACTGACATGTTTAGAACAAAATTAATCAAGGAACCACAGAACACAAAGAGAAGAAATTATTTAAGTCCCTATGTACCCATGGTAGGAGCCTGGGTAACAAACAAGAGGAACTGGAATCACTTTTATGAGCATAAATTTGATCTGGTTGGTGTCACCTGGTTGGGATGATTCACATGACTGGCAATGTTAAAATCATGGTTGTAACCTAGTTAGGAAGGATAAAGTGGGCAAGGGAAGAGCGGGAGAGGTATTCTGGCAAAAACCTGTTTCTGAGTCACTGACAACTCAGAAGAAAATGATCTAGCCTGCTTATGAACCAATGTCCTAACAGATAAACCTCAAGATGGGGTATTAGCTGGTGTCTGCTACAGACCATCAAATCACACTAGGGAATAGGATGACCCCTCCTTATATACCTAGCTATAATGTAATAACTTTAATTTGAGTGATATATGATGGAGGTCATGCTACCAGGACTAAAACATTCTTGGAATTTCTAATTTTGTTATAGATGACAATTTCCTAACTCAACAAGTGTTGCATCCAACCCAGGGCAATTCTATATTAGACCTCATCATGACAGATAAACAGGAGTTACTCACAGAACTAAAACTTACTGGTAACTTAGGTACAAGTGATCACGACTTGATCACATTGATAATGAAGTCCAGACCAGGGGGGAGGAGTAGCTCAGTGGTTTGAGCATTGGCCTCCTAAACCCATGGTTGTGAGTTCAATCCTTGAGGGGGCCACTTAGAGATCTGGGGCAAAATAAATACTTGGTCCTGCTAGTGAAGGCAGGGGGCTGGACTTGATGACCTTTCAAGGTCTCTTCCAGCTCTAGGAGATGGGATATTTTTAAAAGGGCCAGTTTCAAAAAGCTGAAAACAATTGTGAGCCAAATCAGCTAGGAGGAAGAATTTAAACAGAAAAGCATGAACAATAATTGGGAATTGCTTAAGAACACTTCACTAACTACCCAAAACCCACACTCCCACAGGTGAGGAAGAAGGCTGTATTGGTTAAGTAAGGGACCTGCTTCTGAAGGGAAGTATTTGCCTGAGATATGTACCTTTCCTCAGCATAGCTCTGGCATTAGTTATGCTCAGTATCAGTTTTGTGGAAAATACTTATCTGCAATAAGACAGCATCATTGTCTTATGGGTTAAAAGATTTGCAACTTTTAGTTGCTAGTCTTAAAACTAACTAGCCAAATGGCTGTATCTCCACTAGGGTGACCAGACAGCAAGTGTGAAGGGGGTGGGGGGTAATAGGAGCCCATATAAGAAAAAAAACCCAAAATCGGGACTGTCCCTATAAAATCAGGACATCTGGTCACCCTAATCCCCACAGGTCTATACAGTGAGCATGACAGTTCCTAAGGACACTGGGCTGCTTTGTTATAGACGGGGGCAGTCAGCCGTTCTGGAGCATTAGCACCCATTAGTGAGATGGGCTCTGCCAGTTAGTTGTTGGGCCACATTACTTTGGCTGGTTTCAGAGTGGTAGCTGTTACTTTGGCTGCAATTGTTTGTGACGTTGCTGAAATGCATGGTCCCATTTTTCTCTTTGTTGTTCTGTTCTTGCACCTCTTCACTCTCATCACTTTCTTCTGTGTCACTTCTTGCATCGTTTTTTATCTGCAGGAGAGAGACATTTTAAATCAGAGGCAATAATACGTGGAAAGCTGCACAAGAAACAGCTGAGCCACTGGATGACGTGTCCAGCTGCCATTTCTGTCCGTGGGCTTTAGCAAACCCTTTCTCGTGTCCTCCCGGGCTGCCCTTTGGAGAGTCTCTCCTTGAAACAGGCTCTGACTGTCCCTCTGTCTCACTCCAGGGGTGACCCAGGGACATTCCTGGGCGAGGCCAGGAACGGCTGTACAGGCTTGAAGCAGCTTGAGGTCAAAGAAGCACATTAAGTTCCTGGGTGGGGAGGATTTACCTTCCAAACACTCACAGCTCGGCTAGACTGGAGGAGGGGCTGAAGGCATGCTGGCCTGTGCTGGCCTGTGGTTTTGCTTGGGCTGCCCTGCTGTGACAGCTGGGGCCCCTGAGCACATTTCCTTTCTAGCTTCAGAGAAGGGTAACAAATCCCTGTTGAATGGGGCTGGAGGAAAGGAAAAAAAGAGCTTTCTACAGCTGGCTGGGCTATGCAGAGCCTCCGTTCCAAGGAGGGGGAAGGATTGTTTGTGTTGGTCTGTGGGTGGAAGAGGAAAGTGGCACAGTTTGTAGCAACGGGCTGAAATTCAGCAAACGAAAGGGTTTCCTAGCACTAGGAGCACATTGGGCCAAACCCCGAGGTCCTTCCATGGCAAGTCTATTGATTGCGGCAGATTTTGTGTGAATAAGGGCTTCAGGAGGCAGTGGATAGAGCATTGGATTGGGTACAGGAGACCTGGCTTCTGCCCATTCCACTCCAGGGTGACCACTTCTGTCCCATCCCCAGAAACCTGTCCCAGTCACAGATCTTCCCCACTCCTGCCTCCTTGTCCCAGTGCCTTTTCCTCATCTAGCCAGTACCAGTCTCATCCCAGTTTCCTTGTCCTGCAAGACTTAATCTCCTTCCACCAGTCCCAGGCTACTTGTCCAGTCATTCCCAATTCCCCTACAACCCCCCAGCTCATTGTTTACTTCCCCAGCCAGTGCCAAGCAGTCTCCCCTTTGACTCCCAGTCTCCCTGCTCTGCCAGTTCCAGTCTCCCCTGGCTCCCAGTCTCCTGCTCAGGTTACAGTTCTAGGGTCTTTTCCCAACCAGTTCCAGTCTCTCCTTCACCCCAACTCCTAGTCAAAATCTGCATCTCCCCCATCAGCCTCCAGACCCAGTCTCCCCATTCTCCTTTTCCCAGTCTGGCCAACCCCTCCACCCCAGGTCAGGCTATCACCTCTCCATTTGAACTGACAGCTTCCTCTTCCATATTGCCTGGGCCCAGCAGAGAGATCACTGAGAGAGCGCAGGAGAGACAGACTCCCTGCTTTCAGTTAAAATGTAAGAACCTAAGAATGGCCATACTGGGTCAGACCAATGGTCCTTCTAGCCCAGTATCCTGACTTCCGACAGTGGCTAGTGCCAGGTGCCCCAGAGGAGATGAACAGAACAGGGCAATTTATCGAATGATCCATCCCCTGTCCTCCAGTCCCAGCTTTGGACAGTCAGATGTTTAGGGACACCTAGAGCATGGGGTTGAGCCCCTGACCATCTTGGCTAATAGCCACTGATGGACCAACCTATCCTCCAGGAACTGATCCAATTCTTTTTTGAACTCTATTAATTTCAGTCAACTCTTTGCCAGAGGATGTTGCGAAGGCCAAGACTGTGAAGACCAAGACGATAACAGGGTTAAAAAAAGAAATAGATAAATTAATGGAGGATAGGTTCATCAATGGCTGTTATTTGGGATGGGCAGGGATGGTGCCCCTAGCATCTGTTTGCCAGAAGCTGGGAATGGGCAACAGAGGATGGATCACTTGATGATTCCCTGTTCTGTTCATTCCCTCTGGGGCACCTGGCATTGGCCATTGTCAGACGACAGGATACTGGGCTAGATGGACCTTTGGTCTGACCCAGTATGGCCGTTCTTATGTTCTTATTGGGTGATCCCTGGTTGTCGTGTTATCTGAAAGGGTAAATAACACTTCCTTGTCAACTTTCTTCACACTATTCATGATTTTATCCCCTGTTAATTGGCTCTTTCTAAGATGAACAGTCCCAGTCTTTTAAATATATCCCTGTAGAAAAGCTGTTCCATAACCGTAATCATTTGTGTTGCCCTTCTCTTTACTTTTTCTGATTCTAATACATATATTTTTGAGCTGGGGCAACCTCAATTGCATGCAATATTCAAGGTGTGGGCGTATTTATATAGTGGCATTATGATATTTTCTGTCTTATTTTCTATCCCTTTCCTAATGGTTCCTAATATTCTCTTAGCTTTTTTGACTGCTACTGCACATTGAGCAAATGTTAGCAGAGAACTATCCATGTTGTCGCCAAGATCTGTCTTGAGTGGTAACAGCAAATTTAGACCCCATTGTTTGGTATGTATAGTCAGGATTAGGTTTTCCAATGTGCATTACTTTACATTTGTCAATATTGAATTTCATCTGATATTTTGTTGCCCAGCCACCAGTTTGATCAGATCCCTTTGTAACTCCTCATAGGGCAGGTCTTCTCTATGGGGGGTGGGTGGGGTGGGGGTCGATTTAAGATACGCAAATTCAGCTACGCGAATAGCGTAGCTGAATTCGACCTATCGGAGCTGACTTACCCCGCTGTGAGGACGGCGGCAAAATCGACCTCCGTGGCTCCCACCTCCGCTGGTGGAGTAAGAGCGTCGATTCGGGGATCGATTGTCGCATCCCGAGGAGACGCGATAATTCGATCCCCGAGAGATCGATTTCTACCCGCCGATTCAGGCGGGTAGTGTAGACCTAGCCCTAGTCTGCTTTGGACTTAACTATGTTGAGTAATTTGTATCATCTGCAAACTTTGCCACCTCACTGTTTACCCCTTTTTCCAGGTCATTTATGAATATGCTGAAGAGCACTTATTCCAGTACAGACCCCTGGGGGACACTACTATTTACCTCTCTCCATTCTGAAAACTGACCATTTATTCCTACCCTTTGTTTCCTATCTTTTAACCGTTTCTGATACATGAGAGGACTTTCCCTCTTATGCTTAAGAGCCTTTGGTGAGAGACCTTGTTAAAGGCTTTCTGAAAGTCCAAGCCAGCTCAAAAGCAGCCGGGAGAGGGCTCGCAGGGCAGGGGCCCAACACAAAGCTCTGGCAGGCCTTGGGAGATGGGAGGACGGGGAACACCCTGCTGCAGGACTCATTGAAGAAAGCTACAGAGGCAGAAGGCAGGGCAGCCTTTTCCTTCCGCAGCACATGGCAGAGGACATGCGGGATGGGCAATCCCATATGCTGGGTGAGCATACCAGAGTCCACTCTGTCCTGTAGTCCAGAAGATCTCCAGTTTTGGAAACACCTGCCAGGACCAACCTCCAGCACAACAAAGGGACCTCCACCACCTGTGCCTCAAGATATGGATTGTGGAACAGGGGTTCAGCAAGGAGCTCTAAACCCTCGTTGGCCACAATAGACTTGGCTTTGGAGACCAACTTCCAGATCCTGAGAAGGTCCTGGCAAAAACTGGCAACAGTGTGCCCTTGTTGCCAAGAAGGCTAATGACATATTGGGCTGCATTAGTAGGAGCAGATCAAGGGAAGTGATTATTCCCCTCTATTCAGCACTGGTGAGGCCACATCTGGAGTATTGCATCAGTTTTGGGCCTACCACTACAGAAAGGATGTGGACAAATTGGAGCGAGTCCAGCGGCGAACAACAAAAATGATTAGGAGACTGGGGCACATGACTTATGAGGAGAGGCTCAGGGAACTGGGCTTGTTTAGTCTGCAGAAGAGAAGAGTGAGGGGGGATTTGATAGCAGCCTTCAACTACCCAAAAGGGAGTTCCAAAGGGAATGGAGATAGGCTGTTCTCAGTGGTGGCAGATGACAGAACAAGGAGCAATGGTCTCAAGTTGCTGTGGGGGAGGTCTAGATTGGATACTAGGAAAAACAATTTCACTAGGAGCGTGGTGAAGCACTGGAATGGGTTCCCTAGGAAGGTGGTGGAATTGTCATCCTTAGAGGTTTTTAAGGTCAGGCTTGACAAAGCCCTGGCTGGGATGATTTAGCTGGGGTTGGTCCTGCTTTGAGCAGGGGGTTGGACTAGATAACCTCCTGAGGTCTCTTCCAACCCTAATCTTCTATGATTCTATGAACTCAGAGAGGTCTTGAGGGAGAGCTCTCAGATGGAGATAAAAGAGCTGCCGGTCATATCACAGCCTTCGGAGGTAGCGGAGGAAGTCATGCTCTAACTGGCTCAGGAAGAGGAGGTTGCCAGGACCAGGACCAAGGGGCACCTTTGAAGTGGGGCTGGGGTCAAGTGCAGAAGGAGAATGGGGGCATCAAAATATGCTTGGCACTAAGATTGGGATCTGGGGGAAGATGGTCATCCCTGTCTAGGTCAGCTGGTGTCAGACCCAGGTTCCAGATCTCCCCCAAGTTTTCTGGAAGGCTCCCAGTCACAAAATCCACCCCACTGGCAACCAAGGAAGCAATCTCAAGCTCGGCACCAACTGTGGGGACTGATGTCGATAACAAGGGAACCCACTGGCAACTTCCTCCACAATGGGCTCCTTTAATGGGGGGAACAGCAGCAACAACATCCCCCCTCCAAACGCCCTCCTCAGCCAGTTCCACCCAGTGAATTTTCCTGGGGACACTAAATGGGGTGTAGCAGAAACAGCAGCATCCCCCCGAGAATGGTGAAGGGGAGGCCTCCCCCAAATCTGAAAGCAGCAGCTGCCCCCCAGCCTGGTGTTTCCCCTTAATGCTGCGCTTGTCCCCCCTCTTCCTGCCCCCCTCCCAGACCATCTCCCAAGCAACACTATCAAGTCAGCAAGCAAGATGGCATTTGCCAGTGGGGCCAATGGCAGCACCTCTGGGTCTCCATCTTCCCTTCCAAGGGGGCACTCTCCATCTCCTGCCATTGCCATCTCCCACTTCAAGCCTGTGCACATTGGCCATAATGCTTGTCTGGGTGCAATGGGGAGGCCATCCCAGGCACCTGGGTGGGCTGAGAGGGAGGCTCTGGGGAAGGGCTGGCCCAGCTATCATGGTTACAGTGGCTCTACTGGTGCACCTCTGCACCTTGGGCGGGGGAGGGGGAAGGGAAGGGATTGAGAAGCAGGGAAGGGGGAGCAAGGGGAAACCTGTCCCCCGCCCCCCCCCCGAGGGAAAAGGGCTCCCTGGGCAGGGGCTGAGGAAGCTGAACAGGGAAGGGAAGTGGAGCACAAGGAAGCCATCTTCCCAACAAAAGGGAAGGGAAAGGCAGGAGGAGACAAAGAGGAATATGGGTGGGACAAACAGACCAAACACACACAAGAGGGGAAGGGAGAACATCAACCAAGGCAAAGCAAACCTACAACGGGAAGGGGCAACACTGCCGCGGACAGGCCTCCTCCCACGCTGGAGCTAGGGAACAAGACAAGAAAGCTGCTGCTGCTGCTGGCAGAATGGAACCAGGTGGGGGGTGAGCGACAGCCACACCACACCTCCCCCAGAAAAGCAGCGGAGCAGAGCAGCCAGGCACCCTCCTCCAGCTCCAGCAGTGGGGGCCAGCTGGAAGCTGGGCCCAGTGCACAGGATGGACAGTGTCACTTAGTGAGCAGCTCTTTGATATCTTGTTTTCTCCTCATTGTTCAATGTGTAGCCCCAGGCTTTCATTACTGCACCCTTGGCAAACCATGCTTCGAAGACAGAATTATTCATTCCCTCGGGGATTTTCCATAGCACTCCTCACTAAAATATCTGAGTGCTTCACCAACATTCACAGCTCCCCTGTGCGATGAAGGGAATATGACCCCCAGTTTACAGATGGGAACTTGAGACACACAGAGATTAAGGTAAAAAATATCCACTAATTTTGGGTGCCTGATTTGAGATGCTTAGGACCTGATTTTCCAGAGTTATATTGCACTTTATCTGTGCCATGGACATCAGCTGCAGCTGTGAGTGCTCATGTCTGTAAGTCAGACCCCAGGGTCTCAAGCTAGACACCTGAAAAATAGGGACCATACAATTAGTGACCACCTGTGAAAAGCGGGGCTCCCACAGACAAAAGTTTTCTTCTCTACGCAGACTTGATTCATGCCTTGAGCAACATCCATTCTGTACCCTGAATGCAGCTGGGGATCTTATGGAAAAAGTAGTATGTGATCCCATAACTACAGACTGTACCATAGCATAATGCATACAATAAGGGGACTGAATTAAGGTTGTACAGGCAATGGCTATACCGTGCCATTGATGAATTTGTAGAGCATGTGAATGACTAGGCTGGCCCAGAAGATGTGCAGCAGCTGCAAAACCATCAGGAGAGTATTCATGAAATAGTATCCGAAGAAGGGCTGGAGGAACTCCATGGAAATATAAAGTGAAGTATACAGCACCCTGCAATATAGCAAGAGACAAACTCAGTCAAGAACAGGTATGAGATCTAAGCAGCAATAGCAAGAGGCTAACCGCAGAGTGTTCAGTTCCAGCTCTGGGTGGAAGTTCAGGTCAGTTCTGTTGTGCCAGTTGTGGCCTTTACACTGGATGAATGTCTTAAATTGTCCAAAACAAATGAAAGGTAACAAACAATTAGGTCACCCTGACATATGAAACTATTTATAAAATAAACAAAAGCTGAAGATACAAAGTCTGATATAAATTAATGCATTTCATAGATTTTACTGCCAAAAGGGACCATTATGATCATCTAGTGCATAGGAAGGCCATAGAAGCTCACTCAGTAAATCCTGTATCACATCCATAACTGACGTGTGCACCTCAGAAAGCCCTCCAATCTTGAGATAAAGACTTTCAGTAATGAAAAATTTATCAACTCTCTAGACAACTTGTTCCAATGGTTAATTATCATCACTTAAATACTGGCACCTTATTTCCAGTTTGAATTTGTCTACGTTCAACTTCCAGCCACTGGATATTATTACACTTTGATCTGTGAGATTTAAGAGCCCTCTGCCATCAGAAATCTTTTCCCCATGTTGGCAATTGTAGACTATGCTCAAATCACCTCTTAATTTCGTCCTTGATAAGATAAATAGATTGAGCTTCTTAAATCTCTTACAGTAAGGCAGATTTTCCAGACCTTGAATCGTTCTTGTGACTCTTTTCTGAACTCTTTCAAATTCTTCAACATCTTTTTGAAGTGAGGACACCAGAACTGGATAGAATATTCCAGGAATGGTCTCATCAATATTGTATGCAGAAGCAATACCACCTCCCTACTCCCTGAAATTCCTATTCATACATTCAAACAGCACATTAGCCATCTTACTCACAGCATCACATTGGGAGTTTAAGCCAAAAGAAATAATTAGGAGTTTTCAAGGCTCTTAGTAAGGTTAGGAAATTGCTATAGCAACAAACCCAGATGGTGAGACAATTACAGGAAGTGTCCAGAGACACTGGATGTGTGTTTTACTTGTTTAATTTTAATGGGACAAGATTGCTAACCCTTCCTGAACATTGATTTTCTGGTGGTCACTTAGGGCTAGTTCCCCAATAGGACAAAGGTACTGAAACACCTTAGTGTTAGGTACCCAGTGGCACCATCAGCCCCAAGCCGGGCACCCAGGCTCCCTATACAAGGTACGAGGAGAGTTAGGCACCTAAGAAAAGGGGACATAGAAGTCAGCAAGCTGAATGGGGATCTACCTAAATTAGCCAGGAGGAAATCCCAGAGAGGGGTGTGACCTAAATCCCACCCGTAAAGATAGTTAGGTGCCTAACTCTAGGCTGGAGGGAGGAGCTTTGCTTGAGGCCCACAATCATGAACCTTCTCCTGGAATTAGGCACCTAAACCAAGTCAGTTCTCTCTCCCCCCAAAAGCGAGAGACTGTTACCCCTACCCCCCTTGTAGCCAACAGCCCAGTGATTAGGGCACTCATCTGGGATATGGGAGATCTGTTTTCAAACATCTGCTCGGCCTTATTTGTAGCAGGGACTGTAATTTGGGTCTCCCATCTCCTGAACACCAGGCTATTGTGGTTTCAGGTATGGTTCTGTATCAATCTCTCCTGTTGAAGTTGTTCCACTTTGAATAGATAGATAGAGCAGGGACTAGACCTTGGGACTCCAACATGTCAGTAATAATGGAGAAAGTCAGAAGTGTTCAATAAATATTTCTGCTCTGTATTTGGGGGGAAAATGGTGTAGTCATGTCATACGATGATGGTGAAAACTTTCAATTTCAGCAGTAACACAGGAAGATATTAAACAGCAGCTACTAAACTTAGACATTTTTTAGTTGGATAACTTCTATCCAAGAATTTTATAAAAGCTGGCTGAGGAGCTTATTGGACCATTAATGTTGATTTTCAGTAAGTTTTGGAACACTGGAGAAGTTCCAGAGACTGGAAGAAACCTAATGTTGTGCCAAAATTTAACGAGAGTAAATGGGATGACCTGGGTAATGATAAGCCTATCAGACAGACATCAATCCTGGGCAAGATGATGGAGAGGCTTATATAGGACTCATTAATAAAAAATTAAAGGAATGTAATACAACTAATGTCAATCAGCATTGGTTTATGGAGAATAGATACTGTCAGACTAACTTGATATAATTTTTATGAGATTACAAGTTTGGTTGATAGTGTTGATGTAAGGTATCTGAGTTGGCATCATATGATATTTGATTAAGAAACTAGAATGATACAAAATTAACATAGCACACATTAAATGGACTACAAACTGGCTCTCTGACATAGCTAAAAGTGTAACTAAGTGAGGAATCATTATCAACTGGGTTATTTCTAGTGGGGTCATGCAGTGATTGGTTTTTGGCCCTGGGCTGTTTAACACTTTCCTCAATAGCCTGTAATAAAACATAAAATCACTGATAAAGTTTGTGGAGGACACAAAAACTGGGGGAAGTGGTAAATAAAGAAGAGACCAGATCACTGATTCAGTGTGATCAGGATCACTTGGGAAGCTGGACACAAACAAACAATGTGCATTTTAATACAGCCAAATGTAAGTTATACAGCTGGGAACAAAGACTGTTGGCCACAGTTACCAGGTGGGGGAATTCCATCCTAAGAAGCAGTGACTCTGAAAAAGGATTTTGGAATCATGGTTAAGGCTGAGAAAAAAATCAGATTTTTTTGTTTAAATTCACGCCAGTGTCCCGAGTGAATGCTGGATTTTCATGGGATATGCACAGCCATTGAGTCCCTGGTGTATTGCTGCATTTTTTCCCCAATAGCAGGAAGGCAGAGTGGGCTTCCCCCTTCCCACCTCCATGCTGAGGCGGTGCCTGTCATGGGGGTTAGCAGGCTGGTTCCCTTGTGGACAGGGTCGGGAGGTGGTAGGCCGATCCTGTCCTGGGGAGTAGCGGTGTGGGTCACTACATGGTGCTGGCTGGCTGGCTCAGCTCGGCTTGGGGCAGGACTTGACTTATGTTCAGCTCCGGCCCAGCCAGCTGCTGCTTCCTGTCCAGTCACAGCTGTAAACAGGGGATTTTGCATGGGAGTTGGGAAAGGGCGGGCGGGGGGGAAGGGGAGAAATGTGTGGTGTCGGTGTTTGGGTTTTTTTGTTTTGCTTCTCTTTTTCCTTGACAGGACTTTAGGTGGGAAGACTATGACAGACACCGAGGCAGAAATGGTAGTGACCCAAGCAATGGAAGAGACAATTAAGAGGACCAGAAGTGGAAGCTACAGGATGTACGTGATCCTGGAGCAGGTACCTGAAAAAAAGAGCTTTGTTTGTATGAAGTGCTGCCTGATAGAGCTGATGGAACAGAAGATCTGAAGTTTGGAGATGCAGGTGGTTGAGTTTCGTAGGGGATTCAGGCAGATGATGAGGGATGGCAAGACGAGACTGAAGGGAAATGTCAAGACTTGCAGATGCAGGCTGGACTGGAGAACTGTGACGGGAGATGGCTGGGTGAGGAAAGGGGCCAGTGGTAGCCCATCACTACAAGAACCAGGCAGAGGAAAAGACTGGCTAGTGAAGGAGAAACAAAGCTCAGGAGCAGGTTTGCTGAGTTGGGGAATGAAGAAGGGGCACAGGAGGCACTAACAGAAGGTCGGAAGGCCAGGAGGAAGAGAAGAGCGGCTAGCCCTACAGAAGAGGGGAGGACTCAATGGAGATAGCCAGAGTTTGGAGCCCTAGGAGGACAGAGGATGACTCACAGAAGATTGGAAATGAGAACAAAAGACAAGAGGACTTGCAGCCTGAAAGAAAACAGGAGGAAGGCTGGAGAATCGCACCATCACCAGGAAGAGGCAGGTCTATGTGACTGGGGACTCCCTACTAAGAAAAACTGGCAGGTGTGTCACCAGAGCTGATCCAGAGAATAGAGGGGTGAGCTATCTGCCAGGAGTGAAGATACAGGATGTGGACCTGAGACGGAAGAGGATCCTAATGGGAGCAGAAAAGAATTCACTGATTTGTTCCCATGTGAAGGACAATGACAGCTAGATTCTCACTGGAACACATCCAGGAAGACTATGCCAGGCTGGGGAAGATGCTTAAGGAAATGGAGGCTCAGGTGATCTTCAGTGGGATTCTACCTGTCCCTGGAGGAGGAGAACAAAGGCAAGACAAGATTATGGTAATCAATAGATGGCTCAGGCATAAGGAGGGCTTTGGGATGTTTGACCACTGGAAGGCATTCATGAACAAACGACTTCTCATGGGATGGACTTCACCTGAATAGGGAGGGAAATAGAATTCTGGGATGGAGGTTGGCACAACTGATTAAAAGAGCTTTAAACTAGGAACTTGGAGGAGATGCTCATGTAATCTTCACGTCTGATTTTAACATTGAGAGGGAGGAAGATCAAGTAAGAGAGGATACAGCAAAGGAGAAAGGAACAGCAATGGGTAGGAGAATGGACATCAAGAGGAAAGGTTGTGCCGATACTAATGACACTAACAGTCAGGTAGGTGATACAAGGTGATTCTGAAGAATGACTGTACCCAAATGGGTGAGGAATGTGAGCGAAGTCAAGCAGCAACAACTAAGATGTCTGTACCCCAGTGCAAGGAGCTTGGGTAACAAAATAGAGGAATTAGAAGTACTGGTGCAGGAAGTGAAACCAGATATTAGAGGGGTAATAGAAACACGGTGGAATAGCAGTCATGGCTGTAGCACAGGTACTGAAGGGTATGTGCTGTTCAGAAAAAACAGAATAAAGGTAAAGATGGTGGAGAAGCTCTGTATATTAATGACGAGAGACTGTAAAAAAATAGAAATGATGGAATGGATAAAACAGTCTGTTTGGGCCAAAATCACTTTGGGGAAGAAAGCTACTAGAGGTTCCCCTGGGCTATGCTTGGGGTGTGCTACAGACCCCCAAGATCTGATCTGGGTCTGGACAGAGACCTCTAATGTTTTTAATGAAATAAATACTACTGGGAATTGTGTGATTATGGGAGACTTTAATTTCCCAAATATAGATTGGAGGACAAGTGCTATTAATAATGGTACGACCCAGATATCTCTGGATGTGATAACTGACAGATTTCTTCACCAAATAGTCACTGAATCAACAAGAAGAGATGCCATTTTAGATTTGGTATTGGTGAGTAGTAAGGACCGGCTTGACAAAGCCCTGGCTGGGATGATTTAGCTGGGAATTGGTCCTGCTTTGAGCAGGGGGTTGGACTAGATGACCTCTTGAGGTCCCTTCCAACTCTGATATTCTATGATTCTATGATTCTATGACCTCACAGAAGAACTGGGGGCAGCCTTGGTTCAAGTGATCATGAGCTAATTCCGTTTAAACTAACTAGAAGGATAAACAAAAATTGGACTGGATAGAAGAACTCCAGGATCTGAATGTGGAGGAGGCTTGGAATTACTTTAAGTCAAAGTTGCAGAAGCTAGCGGAAGCCTGCATCCCAAGCAAGCAGAAAGAATTCACAGGGAAGGGTTGCAGACCAAACTGGATGAACAAGCATTTTAATCACCTGTTCAAGAGAAAGCAGAAAACCTACAAGGAATGGAAGATGGGATAATCAGCAAGGAAAGATACCACTTGGAAGTCAGAAAGCATAGGGGAAAAGTGCCATAAGCCAAGCAGAGCTGGACCTTGCAAAGGAGATTAAAACCAACAGTAAAATGTTCTATACTCAAATAAAACGAAAACAAGGAAAGAAGAAGTGGAACTGCTAATCACTGAGGATGGTAGAGATTAAAGATAATCTAGGCATGGCCCAATACCTAAACAAAGGGATGTTAATAGTAGAGTTCCTCGGGGATCGGCCTTGGAACCAATCTTATTTAACATGTTCATTTTTGTGCCAAGGACATTAAGTGGGAATGTGCGAATAAAATTAGCAGATGACACAAAGTTGGGGGGTATTGTCAATGCGGCGGAGGACCAGAATATCATACAAGAAGATCTGAATGATCTTGTAAACTGGAGTAATAGAAATGTAATAGCACAAAATGCAAGGTCATGCACTTAGGGACTAACAGCAAGGGGGTTTGCTATAAGCTGGGGATGTATCAGTTGGAAGTGACAGAAGAGAAAGACCTGGGTCTATTGGCTGATTACAGGATGACTCTGAACCCCCAATGTGAAGTGGCCGTGAAAAAGGCTAATGAAGTCCTAGGATGCATCAGGCAAAGTATTTCCAGTAGAGACAGGGAAGTGTTGGTACCATTATACAAGGCACTGGTGAGACCTCATCTGGAATATGGTGTGCAGTTCTGGTCTCCCATGTTTAAGGAAGATTAATTTGAACTGGAACAGGTGCAGAGAAGGGATACTAGGATGATCAGAAGAATGGAAAACCTACCTTATCAGAGTATCAGAGGGGTAGCCGTGTTAGTCTGAATCTGTAAAAAGTCTTAAAGGTGCCACAGGACCCTCTGTTGCTTTTTACCTTATCAGAGGAGACTCAAAGAGCTTGGCTTGTTTAGCCTAACCAAACAAAGGAAAGGAAAGGGGGTAGGCAAGTGAGCAGGCAGGGATAGCTCAGAGGTTTGAGCATTGGCCTGCTAAATTCAGGGTTAGGAGTTCAATCCTTGAGGGGGCCATTTAGGGAACTGGGGTAAAAAAGTCTGTCTGGGGATTCATAGATTCTAGGACTAGAAAGGACCTTGAGAGGTCATTGAGTCCAGTCCCCTGCCTCCATGGCAGGGCCAAATACTGTCTAGACTATCCCTGATAGACATTTATCTAACCTACTCTTAAATATCTCCAGAGATGGAGATTCCACAATCTCCCTAGGCAATTTATTCTAGTGTTTCACCACCCTGACAGTTAGGAACTTTTTCCTAATGTCCAACCTAGACCTCCCTTGCTGTAGTTTAATCCCATTGCTTCTTGTTCTATCCTTCGAGGCTAAGGTGAACAAGTTTTCTCCCTTTTCCAGGATTGGTCCTGCTTTGAGCAGGGGGTTGGACTAGATGACCTCCTGAGATCCCTTCCAACCCTGATATTCTGTGTGTTTATTTATCAAAGGGAAAATAAATCAATCATTTTTAAAATTATCCCAGATTCAACAGGGTCAGGACCCAGTGGGATCAACCTTGCCCCCCAAGGAGCTTTGAACTACTCGATGGGAGCTGGGCAAGCCAGGCAAGTCCCTGGTGACTCTGGAATACTCCATGGGAGGCGCATTTGAAGAAAACCTGAAGAAACCTGCAGTAAAGCCAAGGCTCACCTGCATGGGAAAACGACGAGCCGAGTAACAAGGAAAACGAATGAGAAAGTTAAGAAGAGAAGGTGGCTTGCGCGTCTCCAGTTCAAGTAATGAAGCAACTTGGTTAGCTGGGGAGAGAAGAAACAAGCCATTATTGTCAGCCAGTGTTTGACAGCACCATGAACACCCACACAGCGCAGTGAGGCACAGTGTGACATTCAGCCCTCAATCTCAGAGGCCAAAGATGGGTCATAGGAATTTAACTCCCCTTTCAAACCTGCAGGCAGCACATCCTGGACAAGGTGGAGATCCTAAGTAAGTGCAGGAAATTACATTTCCTGAGAGAGGTGGAACTCTTTACATACTATGCCCTGAATTTTATTTAATAAAGTACTTTCAGGTGTTTTCCAGAGAGTTTTTCCTGCTCCAGGGACAATGTTTATCTAGGTCTTTTCAGCAGCGAGAAACTGACTTTCACCTGTGACCTGCTTGTGTCTTCATTTACCCCAGGGCAAAATGAGTTTACAATGCTCTGAGATCAGAATGGCAGCATTTTGCCCACACTTTGCACAGGTATCACTGGAGACACAAGGTGCCAGGCACAGAGAATCAGACCCAATAATAGTAATTCCTTCTAAAGCTGATACTTGTCTAGAAAAAGCATCAAATCATGAACCACCAAACGAGCTGGAGAAGTAGTAATATGTATCCATAAATTTTTACTTGATAAAAAACACAGACTTTACACATTTATAACCTATAAGGCAGATGACAGCCTGGTCATTTTAATTCTAATGCTTGTAAGAGAGAACATGCCCAGGTTTGTAAACTGTGTAAGTGTCTAAACTACAGTGAGTCTGCTGTATAATGTTTGCTTGGGATTGGACTACATGTTCACCCAGCTAACTAGAAACAAGTTTCAAACTCTTGGTGATTGCTAGGTATTCTGAGACTTTGAACTGCATCCATGCAGTATGCGTAAACCCACTCTTTGCGAAGAGGGACTCAAGCCAGCATGCACAGTAAAACAGAAGGAAACATTCCTAAGGCTGCACATAACCAAATTTCCCACTGGCCACTGATTTTGGGCATCCAGCTTGTGACACCAGAGTCTGATTTTCAGAGGTAATGAATGCCCACAGCCCCACGTGAAATCAATGGGAGCTGCAGGGGCTCAGCAACTCTGAAACTGAGGGGTTTAAAGTTAGGCACCCAAAAACCGGGGCATGCAGAGTCAGTGGTGACTTTGGAAAATTTGGGCCCAAGTATCTATATAATCTAATCAAATGTCACCAGAAGCTGTCACTCTTAAAAAGATAGTGACAATAATTTGGAAGTTCTAGTAGAGATTCCATAGTGAAGATTGTGCTGAAGTTTACACTCAAAGCAGGACTAAAATCCCTCTATTTCACAATTTAATAAATAAATAAAATAAAAATAAATAAATTCAATTTCTAAATTTGACATAATTGCTCATCGGAGGACAGTTGAATCATCTAGGTTATTTCTTTGGTGAAATACTCTGACTTTTCCAGAATGAAAGTTGAGTTAGTTGGAAGTGGAGTCACTTGTGTTGCTAAGCACGTGTATAAGAGAGCAGGATCAGAACCCAACATTGTCCGACACAAGAGACTGAACTATTTCACCCAACACAAAATGCTGCTTAGAGTTCTTTTTAAAACTTCTCTTAGCATTTCTTTTTAGAGATAACAAAATAAAATGCAGGGGACTGGACTAGACGACTTCTTGAGGTCCCTGCCAGTCCTCCAATTCTATGAAAATAAACCAAAAAAATGGAGACAGCATGGAAGGGATATTGCAATGTATCCATTACAGTGCAACAGGAGTATATGTTCTAAGAAAGGAAGCCCAAGTGCCATTGCCAGGGCTGGCTCCAGGCACCAGCCTAGCAAGCAGGTTGAAGGGGGGGGCTGCACGTCCGGCCGTTCGGCGGCGGGGCCGTCACTCCCTCTCGGTGTGAAGGACCTGCCACCGAATTGCCGCTGTAGAATGAAGTGGTGCTAGAGCTGCCGCCGCTTGCGATCACAGCTTTTTTTTTCCTCCTGCTTGGGGCGGCAAAAACGCTAGAGCTGGCCCTGGCCACAGCTATTTTATAACCAGTGAATAACCTACCTCTAGGAGAGCAGTGGAAGAAACATGGAGCAACATCACCAAAGACCCAATCCGGAGGTAATTGGCACAGTATGAGTAACTGATCAGGATGATGGTAGTTGCGTGGTGCACCATTTGTTCCTTAAAGTCCTGGAATAAGACGACAGATTGAGTTCCAGTTTTGTGACAAACTGCAGGTACCAGCACAAGGGATACTGCTGCCTTTCCAGTGTTTAGAAACTGTCTCTAGATAATCTAAACTCTCTAGATATATTGGGATCTCACCTGGCTTCCCAGAACATGACATGAGTTAGATGCAGAAAAATGACTGAGAATATGGGCATGGCTACACTTGCAGCTGTAGAGTGCTTTGAGTTAAACCAGCCCTTGGAGACTGCAGCAGGGAAAGCACTGTCAGCTGCAAGTGCACTGGCATGGCCACATTTGCAGTAGCATTGGGAGCAGTGAATTATGGGAAGGTATCCCACAGAGCACCTCTTCCCATTATAGTGTTGTGGCTTGTAGAAAGGGGACACAGGAGGCATGGGGCATTCTAGGTCCTGTTCCAATGTCCCATGATGCATCGCTTTGCATCCCAGTAAAACCTGTGCTTCTGTCCACATTTGGCGCCATCTTTCAATGTTTTTTGTATTGCGTGCTCGGTCTTCCCTTTCTGTTTGCGGGAATGGATCCCGAACTGTTGAGGAATATGCTGATGGGTCTCGCCAGCATGTCATAAATTGCAGTCGAGTTACTACTTAAGCTACAAACTGACATTGAGGAGTCCGATGATGTCGATTCGCATAACACATACAACACAAGATTGCTTGTGGCATTCACAGACATGCTCACCACAGTGGAACGCCACTTTTGGGCTTGGAAACAAGCACTGAGTGGTAGGATCACATCATGCAAGTCTGGGATGATGAGCAGCAGCTGCAGAATTTTTGCATGAGAAAAGCCACTTTCATGGGACTGTGTGGGGAGCTCGCCCCCACCCTGCGGCGCAAGGACATGCGATTGAGAGCTGCCCTGATGGTGGAGAAGTGGGTGGCTATTGCAATCTGAAAGCTGGCAACTCCAGACAGCTACCAATTGGTCATTTACCAGTTTGGAATGGGAAAGTTTACCGTTGGAATTGTTCTGGTACAAGTGTGCAGGGCCATTAATTGCATCCTGCTCAGAAGAACTGTGGGCAAGATGTGTGACATTGTGGCTGGCTTTGCACAAATGGGTTTCCCTAACTGTGAAGGGGCTATAGATGGGACGCATATTCCAATTCTGGCACCAGCCCATCCAGTCTTCGAGTATGTTAATCGGAAGGGGTATTTCTCTATGGTTCTCCAGGCACTTGTGGATCACCATGGGCATTTCATGGACATTAACACAGGTTGGTCTGGAAAGATGCATGATGCACACATCTTTTGGAACACAGGCCTGTTCAGGAAGCTGCAAGCAGGGACTTTCTTCCCAAACCAGAAGATCACCATAGGGGAAGTCGAAATGCCCATTGTGATCCTTGGAGACCCTGCTTACCCTTTAATGCTGTGGCTCATGAAACCCTACACAGGGAGCCTTGACAGCTGCAAGGAGCAGTTCACCAGGCTGAGTCGGTGCAGAATGACTGTGGAGTGTGCTTTTGGCCATTTAAAGGACCGCTGGCGCTGTCGTCTGTATGGGAAGCTGGACCTGGCCAATGACAACATCCCCACGGTTATAACGGCGTGCTGTACTCTACATCACATTTGTAGAGGGAAGGGTGAAAGCTTCACTCAGGCATGGAACTCAGAGGTTCAACACCTGGAGGCTGAATTTGAACAGCCAGAGAGTAGGGCTAAGGGGCTCAGCTGCTCTGTACTTTGGTGCCAGCGATCCACATTCTGCTGGCGGAGCCTCCTTTCACTCTCCTGCCATTCCTGCACTTTTTGATTTTCATTCATTGATTTGTATGCGTTATGCAAGTCGACACTGTTGGACTCCTCACTGTCAGTTTGTAGCTTAAGGAGTAACTTGACTGCAATTCGTGACGTGCTGGCAAGACCCATCAGCATATTCCTCAGCAATTTGGGATCCATTCCTGCAGACAGAAAGGGAAGACAGAGCACGCAGTACAAAAAATGTTGAAAGATGGCACCAAATGTGGAAAGATGGCACAAAATGTGGATGGAAGCACAGGGATTGCTGGGATGCAAAGCAATGCATCACGGGGCATTGGAACAGGACCCAGAATGCCCCGTGCCTCCTGTGCCCCCTTCCCATAAGCCACAGCGCCAGAATGGGAAGAGGTGCTCTGTGGGATAGCTGCCCATAATGCACCACTCCCAATGCCACTGCAAGTGCCGCAAATGTGGCCACACGCCACTGTGCTTGCAGCTGACCATGTGAACACACGGCAGCACTTTCCCTGCTGTGGTCTCCGAGGGTTGGTTTAACTCACAGCGCTCTACATCTGCAAATGTAGCCATGTCCTTAGGTGAAGCCAGTGCAATTTTCCTGTATAGACAAACCCTTAATTCATTTTAAATCAGGCTTATTTTGATTTAACTTAAATGGATTAGTCCTGGTCTAAACACAAAATTGTGTCATAGAATCATAGAATCATAGAATATCAGAGTTGGAAGGGACCTCAAGAGGTCATCTAGTCCAATCCCCTGCTCAAAGCAGGACCAATTCCCAGCTAAATCATCCCAGCCAGGGCTTTGTCAAGTTGGGCCTTAAAAACCTCCAAGGAAGGAGACTCCACCACCTCCCTAGGTAACGCATTCCAGTGTTTCACCACCCTCCTAGTGAAATAGTTTTTCCTGATATCCAACCTGGACCTCCCCCACTGCAACTTGAGACCATTGCTCCTTGTTCTGTCATCTGCCACCACTGAGAACAGCCGAGCTCCATCCTCTTTGGAACCCCCCTTCAGGTAGTTGAAGGCTGCTATCAAATCCCCCCTCATTCTTCTCTTCTGGAGACTAAACAATCCCAGTTCTCTCAGCCTCTCCTCATAAGTCATGTGCTCCAGACCCCTAATCATTTTTGTTGCCCTCCGCTGGACTCTTTCCAATTTTTCCACATCCTTCTTGTAGTGTGGGGCCCAAAACTGGACACAGTATTCCAGATGAGGCCTCACCAATGTCGAATAAAGGGGAACGATCACGTTCCTCGATCTGCTGGCAATGCCCCTACTTATACAGCCCAAAATGCCGTTAGCCTTCTTGGCAACAAGAGCACACTGTTGACTCATATCCAGCTTCTCGTCCACTGTGACCCCTAGGTCCTTTTCAGCAGAACTGCTACCTAGCCATTCGGTCCCTAGTCTGTAGCAGTGCATGGGATTCTTCCGTCCTAAGTGCAGGACTCTGCACTTGTCCTTGTTGAACCTCATCAGGTTTTTTTCTGCCCAATCCTCTAATGTGTCTAGGTCCCTCTGTATCCGATCCCTACCCTCTAGGTGTATCTACCACGCCTCCTAGTTTAGTGTCATCTGCAAACTTGCTGAGAGTGCAGTCCACACCATCCTCCAGATCATTAATAAAGATATTAAACAAAACCGGCCCCAGGACCGACCCTTGGGGCACTCCACTTGAAACCGGCTGCCAACTTGACATGGAGCCATTGATCACTACCCGTTGAGCCCGACGATCTAGCCAGCTTTCTATCCACCTTACAGTCCATTCATCCAGCCCATACTTCTTTACCTTGGTGGCAAGAATACTGTGGGAGACCGTATCAAAAGCTTTGCTAAAGTCAACGAATAACACATCCACTGCTTTCCCCTCATCCACAGAGCTAGTTATCTCATCATAGAAGGCAATTAGGTTAGTCAGGCACGACTTCCCCTTGGTGAATCCATGCTGACTGTTCCTGATCACTTTCCTCTCCTCTAAATGTTTCATAATTGATTCCTTGAGGACCTGCTCCATGATTTTTCCAGGGACTGAGGTGAGGCTGACTGGCCTGTAGTTCCCCGGATCCTCCTTCTTCCCTTTTTTAAAGATGGGCACTACATTAGCCTTTTTCCAGTCATCTGGGACCTCCCCCGATCGCCATGAGTTTTCAAAAATAATGGCTAATGGCTCTGCAATCTCACCCGCCAAATCCTTTAGCACCCTCGGATGCAGCGCATCCGGCCCCATGGACTTGTGCACGTCCAGTTTTTCTAAATAGTCCTGAACCACTTCTTTCTCCACAGAGGGTTGGTCACCTTCTCCCCATGCTGTACTGCCCAGTGCAGCAATCTGGGAGCTGACCTTGTGCGTGAAGACAGAGGCAAAAAAATCATTGAGTACATTAGCTTTTTCCACATCCTCTGTCACTAGGTTGCCTCCCTCATTCAGTAAGGGGCCCACACTTTCCTTGATTTTCTTCTTGTTGCTAACATACCTGAAGAAACCCTTCTTGTTACTCTTAACATCTCTTGCTAACTGCAACTCCAAGTGTGATTTGGCCTTCCTGATTTCACTCCTGCACGCCTGAGCAATATTTTTATACTCCTCCCTGGTCATTTGTCCAATCTTCCACTTCTTATAAGCCTCTTTTTTGCATTTAAGATCAGCAAGGATTTCACTGTTTAGCCAAGCTGGTCGCCTGCCATATTTACTATTCTTTCTACACATCGGGATGGTTTGTTCCTGCAACCTCAATAAGGATTCTTTAAAATACAGCCAGCTCTCCTGGACCCCTTTGCCCTTCATGTTATTCTCCCAGGGGATCCTGCCCATCTGTTCCCTGAGGGAGTCAAAGTCTGCTTTTCTGAAGTCCAGGGTCCGTATTCTGCTGCTCTCCTTTCTTCCTTGTGTCAGGATCCTGAACTCGACCATCTCATGGTCACTGCCTCCCAGGTTCCCATCCACTTTTGCTTCCCCTACTAGTTCTTCCCTGTTTGTGAGCAGCAGGTCAAGAAAAGCTTTGCCCCTCGTTGGTTCCTCCAGCACTTGCACCAGGAAATTGTCCCCTACACTTTCCAAAAATTTCCTGGATTGCCTGTGCACCGCTGTATTGCTCTCCCAGCAGATATCAGGGTGATTAAAGTCTCCCATGAGAACCAGGGCCTGTGATCTAGCAATTTCTGCTAGTTGCCAGAAGAAAGCCTCGTCCACCTCATCCCCCTGGTCTGGTGGTCTATAGCAGACTCCAACCACAACATCACCCTTGTTGCTCCCACTTCTCAACTTTATCCAGAGACTCTCAGGTTTTTCTGCAGTTTCATACTGGAGCTCTGAGCAGTCATTCTCCTCTCTTACATACAACGCAACTCCCCCACCTTTTCTGCCCTGCCTGTCAGTTCACATAAAGGTGTGATTTTAAACCAATGTAGTTAACCTGAGGCCACTTTACTTGTGAACACTCTTAAAGCTATTTAAACCTGATTTATATCAATTTAGCTTGTGCCTGTAAATTACAGGTGCAATGTAAACCCATATATGCCAGGTTTAAAGTGATATAAGTGGATGCAGAGGGGTAAGTACTGGTCTAACTAAATTGTTTTGAAACTGATTTAAGTTAAACTGCTGCAACTTCTGAATGTAGGCTAACCTTTAGGAACAGGTTTAAGTGAAACTGAAATAAGAGTGTCTACACAGGGGTTTGCACTGGCTTAACTAAATTGGTACAAATCTATGTGTAGATTTCTCTAGCTGAAGTGCCCTGTGGAGTGCGGCTGTCTTGGAGGGCCATGAATTGATACACTCTCAAATAAATTTGTTAGTCTTTAAGGGTCTTTAAGCCACAAGTACTCCTCATTCTTTTTGCTGATACAGACTAACACGACTACCACTCTGAAACCTGTCTCTTTGAGTTAGCTCAGTCCCACAGAATTATATATCTTGACATTAAATTAAAAGCTTCTTTGCTGAAATGGATAGATTTGCCCTCCTGTCAACACTGAGTGGGGAAAATTAACCCTCTAAGGAAAGGGATAATTTCTGTCTGCATCTATCTATTGATCCATACTGAACTTACCACACTAGAATCTAAGCATCTCCCAAACTGGCCTTTGAAGGGAGGGTCTATAGGATGCAGAGCGTTTAAAACAGATTGGGGTGAATCTCCCCACAGCCTGAAGTGTGGGTCACTGACAGACTGATGAGGCAGATAGACAGTTGTGAGGGTGCAGAGCTGAAAGAAGTGGGAGGGTGCTGGATAGGTCCCTGACTTTGTTACTTTGGATCGGACCCCAGATAACCTCTGGCTGGCCAGTTATATCTCACACATCGCTGTCTAGAATCTGAGTACTTCCTCTCACCTTTCTTTTCACATCAAAGGCCATGGTGAAAGTCAGTGCCAAGGCAAAGGTGAGTTCCATCATGTAGTACCAGTACATAGAGCGCTGTAGTGGCTGCAACAGCAAAACAAAGAGGCTTAGTTAATGCATAAGCCATGGGGAAGGGCAGATAGTAAACGTATTCAGCTCTGGTTCTCTTTGCAGCGGTGTCGGAAACGATTTACTTGGGCATAGGGAATTCAGTAAGCAGCTATAGCAGTGATTAAAGAGTGAATCAGTAGAGCTGTGTGGGAAATTGTCTATTTGTTCTGTGAAAAATTTTGAGATTTTAAATCCCCCCCCCCCCATCTGTATTGGGATGAACCCGACCTCTTTAGATGGAAAAAATATATTTGAGAAGGAGACACATACCCCCAGCCACAACCCCAGAAGAGCCAACTGCCCAGCAGAGCTCTTCCTTGGAACATGGACGACCCAGATTCAAGTCCCTCCTCTGCTAGATTTAGACCAGGGACTTGAACTAGGGCCTTTTCCACCCCAGCTGAGTGCCCTCACTACTGGCCTCTCATTGTAATCAGAAACTCTAGGATGCACAACATTTTGTTTTTGCCAAATTGGAATTTTCTGTTTTGTTAAATGTTTTGTTGAAAAATTCCCAGCCAGCTCTATGGATCAGAGACTAGTGGTCCAGGGTTTGGCACTGGGATCACTGAGGTCCCAACAGTTGTTTGTTTCAGTACCTACAAGCGGATATGCTACAGCTATTATACTACATGAACCCCCTCCTGCCCCCCCTGCATTAATATGAGGTTAAAGTTCACAGTCAACACTTGAGATTTATTATAGTGCCTTGATTCAGGGGTCTGTCCCCAGGGAACAGCTTGGTTAAGATAAGGAATAGGGCTAGGTTAAGAAGATTCAACAAATTGGTGTAAGAAACAATACAACTGAGGGAACAAAAGAGTAATAATAATAAGGTTATACAATTACATGGTTCAGTAAGGGGTGCAGTTTATTTCTACCAAATCAGTAGGTTGTTTTAAACTTGTTTCTATTCTTTTAAAACACTGCCCAGTTCTGTATATTACACTAAAAAAAAACAACCCTATATTTAAAGGGTTGCAAAGTCAAGCACTCAAAAGTCAGGAAGTGCCAGGATTAAGACTGCCTTTGCAAACTTTCTTCAGCTCCTTTGTATGTATGGATTAAGATAGTCTTTAATTACATGATCACATGCGATTTTTGCCCCAGGAACCCTTTTCAGCACTTCTATAAGTCTAAATAGATAAATAATTTTGCTTTAGATTTAAACTGTTGATATTCAATAATAATATTTAGCATCTGCCTACCAGGTTGCCTCTGCAGACCTCAAAGCATTTTTACAAAGATGTTTATCTGAAGAATCACTTTAAAAGACAGGAAAATTGAGGAGCAGGGAATAGGCACTTGCACCGTGTCACACAGCATGTCTGTAGTAGCTGAAGTCACAGAAAAAGCCCAGGTCTCCTGACTCCTAGTCTCACAGTAGTTCTCCAGCCATGGGGACATGCTGCCTAGAGCTGACTGAGAAAGGAAGGGGATGCAGAACTGACATTTCCATCCAATGAGGCCCTGTTGGGACAGATCATAGCATTCCCAGGTTCCATTCACTTGAATACCCAAGGGCAAAAACTAGTTGTCTCTCAGTAACCATGGTTTCATTAACGACATTGGAAACCACAGCATACATGTTTTAACCCTTATAGATGGGGTATATAGGTTTTGCCCAGTACTGAGAGATTAACAGGTTAAATTCATCTCACTGAATAAGCCAGAGAAGGCACCTGTATCAAGGGAGTGATGCAAGTTAAGCTGTGGGTGCTTCCTCATCAAGAGGACCAAAGCAGATTGGTTTGGGGAAGCCTGTGTCAGGCTCGGGGAAGATGTTAGGCAGAGTGTGCTGAGATGTCCCTAAATCAGACTGGAGAAGCCTGTATCCCTAGCACATCCTCCAGCAGCTGGGAGAGGGCACTGTTTGCCTTCCCATGCTCTAAGAAATCTTTGTGAACCCTGACAAAAGTGACTTGTTGGTGTTTTATTCACCATTAACAGGATCCTTCTTATCACCTCAGATTAGTTTGTCCCCCATTTGCTTGCAGGAGTGCAGAGCTGGCTAAGTCCTGACATGGCCACAGCCCTTTTACAGCTCTCCCCTCTTGTGAATGTCTAAACAGCCATTACACCAATGGGATGCAGACTTACAGAAGGCCCAGCTATGTTTAGCTCCACGGGGGAAATGTACTTGCCCTTGGAGGTGATTCTGCTTTTACCACGTAGGATCTTTTTATTACACTGATTTGAATGAACCGTCTGTGGAAGTGGGTGTCACACATCTGCTGAACTGAAGGGTTAGCCTGCCTGTTAACAGGTGATTGCATTCTTTGGACTCAAACCTAGACCTGCCGTGCTTACCAGTCTGTCCATGGCATATGCTGTAACTCATCTGTAAAGAGCCCTCTGAGGTCTACCTTAAATAGTACAGGATAAGGGGTGCATCCAGCTGCTTGGGACAGGTCCTGATAAAGGCCAAGAGATTATGTGAACCTTCTGAGTTGCTGTTACATGGACCAACACACCTGGATGACTTACCTGCTGTGGATACCCCACCCAGCATTCTCTTGGGTCCCAAAACCAGGGCTTCTGTAAAGAAACAGTGTAATCTAACTGTGAGAATGCTAGAAACATTCCTCTCCCAACCAGCTGCCTAATTAGGCCTGTTCCCATTATAGATTATACAATACAAAATGAGTTGCTTGTTTTGACCCCATCAGAAAGGATGCATTCTGAAACAGTCTTACAAGAAGATTTTCCATTAAACTACATTAAGCTCCTGCTTCTTTTAATATGCGGATGGCCTCACAGGGTGAAATTTCTGTGTTAGCTAATGCCCTTTGAACTTCCTGTGTAGTTTTTGGGGGATTTAAAAATGTCTTCCCTAGCAGATGGACTGGAAAGTACTTCATCATCCTTATGTGACACAAGCACATCTTGCTTCTCTCCAAGAACAGAACAGAAATATGTATTGAACATGTTTGCCTTTTGTGCATCATTGCTAGCAAGGTAGGGTGGGTTCTGATTACATACTCACATCATACAAGACCACAAGTCCAGTGCAGAAGGAAATGAGGTAACACAAAGAACTCCAACTAAAAGCAAGTAAGAAAAGAACAAAGGAAATTAGAAGTTCAGAGGTCAGGCTCAGCTCTTCTGGCCACCCCTAGTGTCAGTCATTTGTGCAACCACTGACCTTAGCTAATACATACTTGCACAGCATATAGCACTCAAATGAGCTCCACTTGATAGCAGAACTCTAGGTGCACTTTATTCCCTCAGTCACAAAAAAGGAGCAACATGTAATACTGTATATAACTGCTTATAATGCACAGTAGTGTATCTTGTATCACTTCCATCAGCCTTGGCCCACTGCTCCATATTCTCTTCTAATAAGCCCAGTCTAAATCTCCTTAGCCCTGGTACATACTGTCAAACTGAAGCACTGCTGATAGGAACTGTCAGTAATGGTTGTGAGCTCACCATGGTTTAAATGGAAGTATAGACTAGAACATCATATTCACCACTGGTTGAGTTGCCACTCATGACAACTATAGCCACCAATAATTCTATTACACAATATAGACAAGGCCTTAGGGGGGCAGTTTGGGGGTAGGGCTTGGTATATTTTGGTTTCAGAAGCACCAGGCAGCCAAGTTTCATTTGTGGAGGATGAGGTGGGAGTGACCATCTGGGTCACAGGCAAGCAGACAGATGAAGGAGATTTGGTGGAGACGATGCTGTTAGGCTTGGCAAGGAGGCAGCAGAGTTTCCTGGGAGCCAAGAACTTCTGTGCTCTAGCGCTGTGCAGCTGCTTACTCCTGCTCAGAGCAGATGGAGCCCAAGCTGGATGGGAGTGCAAGGAATGGGTGATCATGCCCTGGCCAGGACAACTAAGGTGGCACAGGACATGTTGTAATGTGTTGCTGGTAGAGGCCAGTAGTGAATAAGCATTGCTGTGGAGCACACCCTCTGAGGGGGTCTCTGAGGCACCAGCCTTTCTGGGTGGGGTGCAGTTTATGCCGCACCCCCCAGCTCATTGTGAACAGGAGGAGGGAAACAGCTGGTAGTTGGGAAGACAGGTAGGGTCAAGAGAGGGATTTTTCAGGCTACAGGATAGAATGTATGTTTGAACGCAGAACCTGACGAGGAAACTCAATTGAAGGTAAGGTAACCTGAATGAATTATGGGTGAGGAGGGTAAAAGCAGGTGGGAACAGGGCAGGCAGGGCTGGCCTTACCATGAGGCAAACTGAGGCGGCCGCCTCAGGTGCCAGACTGTGTGGGGGGTGCCACAAGGACCCAGAGTGTAGAAAATTGTGTCTGCTGGTGGTGCATATGTATTCTCTCTGCTCTAGATGCACAGAGATGGTGGAGTGATGTGCTGGAGGAAGGAGGGCACAAGAGACATAACAGGCAGGCAGAAGAAAAGTGAGAGGGAACAACAGAAAGCAGCAGGAGCTGCAGGGAGAGAGAGGAGGAGGAGCCTCTTATGTACCTCTCCAGCACCCCCAGGAGCCTGGACTGATTCACACCAGCTTCTCAGGGAGCTTCCTGTTTCCTGCTGCTTCCCTGAACCCACTTGAGGAGAACAGGCAGTCAACTGAAGTAGTAGGAGCTAGTTAAGCCCGTAAGATGCTACCAGCCTGCTTATTTGTCCCCTTCAATTGAGTGTTGAGAGCCACTATAGCTGGTGCAGAACAGCAGTTATGAGTGAAAAGAAAATGCCCTATGGGGCAGCATTCAGAAAAAGAAAGCAAAGGAAGCTTTTCTATCTAAGCAGGAAGGAGCTCTCCTGAGATACATAGACACAAATGTTCATGGTGAGCCTTCTGGCCCCAGTGAGGATGTGAGTGGTGAGGAGATGCCTGATCTTCCAGTTAGTCAGAGTGCAGGTGACCTGGCAGCTACTGCAGCATCCATATCTCCATCTCAGATGGATGTAACCCTGCACATTCCTGAAGAAAAGTGTAGATCAGAGAAGAGTGTGGTGGAGGCGCAAGAAACAGCTGCTGCTGAGTTTAATTCCTTAAGTCTGGATGATCCAGGACTGTGGACCCACTTGAGCAGTAGCCTGAGGGACTTCCTTGTACTGCATGGGCCACAGCAAGTGAAAAATTTCATGTTCCCCAAAGACAATGAAAATAGAAGTTTCCATCCAACACATTACTGGCGTGAAATCCCCAATGATGACAAAGTGGAGAGGCCATGGTTTATGTACTCAAAAACCCAGAACGCTGCATGCTGTTTTTGTTGCAAACTCTTCCAGTCTAATGTTCCAGCCACATTGGGTTCTACAGAAAGAAAGGACTGGAAAAATCTGGCTAGAAATCTGACATGTCATGAGAAGGCAGCAAATCACCAGAGAGCATCCCATAGGTGGAAAGAGCTTGAGATGAAACTATGGTTAAAGGCCACCATAGATGATCAGCATCAAGAGAAGATTGCATCAGAGTCTCTTTACTGGCGAAATGTTCTGAAAAGGCTCATTGCCATTGTGAGAATGCTTGCTACCCAAAACCTAGCACAGCATGGTACTTCAGATCAGCTGTATGTGCCAAACAATGGAAACTTCCTTAAAATTGTGGAGCTGATGGCTGAGTTTGATGCTGTACTCCAGGAGCATCTAAGAAGAGTCACCACCCAAGAAATGTACACACACCACTACATTGGAAAAACAATTCCAAACGAGATCATACAGTTACTGGCAACAAAAGTCAAACAGAAGATTGTGGCTGATCTGAAGTTAGGGTGACCAGATGAGAGGAAGAAAATATCGGGACACATGGGGCGGGGGAGGTCCACTGGCAAAGCAAAAAAAAAAAAAGAGCCAAGTGCTGCTGGAGGAGTGAAATATGTCAGGACGTGGGACAAACACCTAAATATCGGGACAGTCCTTATTTTATCGGTACGTCTGGTCACTCCATCTGAAGTCAGCAAGATATTACTCTGTTACTCTGGATTGCACACCTGACATCAGCCATATGGAACAAATGACTTTAATGACTTTTGTAACGCAAACAGAACCTAGTGAAAATGTCCCTGTAATGGTGACTGTCAGAGATAGTTTTCTAGAATTTGTTGACCTTTATGATACTACAGGAGCTGGTATGACAAATGTGCTTCATTGCAATAGCTGACATAAGGTCAGATAATGGTGCCAACATGAGAGGAAAGAACAGAGGAGTGCAGACACTGATCCGAGAGTTAAACCCTTGAGCTTTTTTGTCCCATGCAGTTCCCATTCATTGAACTTGGTGGTCAGTGATGCAGCGTCAGCTTCCAGGGAGGCTGCTGAATTTTTTAATGTAATTCAAAGCATCTATGTATTTTTTTCTGCATCAACTCATTGATGGCAAATTATGAAGCAACATCTGGGAACATCCTCTGACACTGAAACCACTGAGTGCCACATGATGGGAAAGTTTAGTGGAGGTGATAAAGCCTATAAAACACCAAATTGAGAAGATAGATGATGCCATTATGGTGGATAATGCTATGAGAGAAACTGTTCATGGGAGAACAGTGGCAGAGGGAAATGGAATCACCAGAAATATACATAACTTCAAATTTTGGTGTGGCTTAGTGTTGTGGCATGACATACTGTTTAAAATAAATGTTGTAAGCAAGAGACTCCAAGGTGTTGACCTTGATATATCTGGAGCAATGGAACAACTGGACAAAGCAAAGTCATACCTACAGTCTTACTGTTCAGATGATGGATTTCAAAACATTCTGAAGAGTGCACAGAAGTTGGCAGAGGAACTTCACACTGAAGCTATTTTCCCACCCATTCAAGAATACAAGAGTCACCAAAGAAGACATTTTGATTACGAGGCACGGGATAATCCCATAAGAGACCCCAAACAACAATTCAAAGTTGAATTCTTTATCGAGGTGCTAGGTTGTGCAATACAGTCAGTTGAAGAACGTTTCATGAAGCTCAAGGAACACAGAAGTATATTTGGGATGTTGTATGATATTCCAAAACTCCTCACTATACCTGAAGAAGACCTATACCAGCAATGCAGGGCACTAGAGACAGGGTTGACACATGATGACATGCGAGATATTGATGCGAGTGATTTAGGGGATGAACTGAAAGCCCTTTCAAGATACATTTCAGCAGGATCAACTCCAAAGGCTGTTCTGGAATATATGTGCACAAATAAGATGACCACCCTCTTTCCAAATGCTTTTGTTGCTCTCCGCATACTTATAACACTTCCTGTTGCCAGTGGAGAGCGCAGCTTCTCCAAACTGAAGTTAATAAAAAACACATCTATGCTCCACAATGACACAGGAGAGGCTGGTCAGCCTTGCAACCATCTCAATAGAGCATGAGCTGGCCCAGACTATGGACCTTGAGCAGGAAGCAGTTCAAATCTTTGCAACCAAGAATACACAGAAAGCACCACTTTGAATAATCAAACAGATAAAAATGCCAGTGTTTACTATGCAGAGAAGAAAAGTTACATTTGCTGTTCAGGTGAGTGAAAGTTAAGTCTTTAACTTAAAATACCTTGTTCAAAAATTTTAAGTTAGTTCTCCTTTATTGGTAGATATCAGAGCAGTACCATGAGAGGAGTAGAACAGGAAGAAGGCAGAACTGAGACCTTTCAAAGTTTTGGCCCAAGCAAGGGGGCATGGGGGTGTCATTTGAGCTCCCCGCCTCAGGTGCCAAAATGTTGTGGGCTGTCCCTGAGGGCAGGGGTAGGAGACAGGTCCAAGAGACAGTCCAGGGGCTGAAGGTGGAGGGAAAAACGAGGCCTCTGATTTAGGCTAGGGAGGCAGTACAGGATGGGGGAGGACAAAGCAGAGGGGCAGCGGGAAGGGCACATTCCAGCTGGCACCCGCAGGTGCTGGGAGGCTGTGCACAGACTGCAGAGCTCAGACCCTGCTGGATGGTTGAAGTGACCCAAGGCCTCTGGCCATAGCACTCACCTCACTGAACAGAATTTTGTAGTCAGACTGGGTTTGTCCTGGTTCCGCCGGTATCGGAACCACCTCTCCACCTTTCTGGTAGGCAAGTCACACTGCTTGGATAAACTGATCAGCTGCCCCTGGAAAACAGCCAAGCAAACAGGACTCACTCCCTGATGGCACAAATAGCAGAAGTGCCCAGCCTCCCTCACGAATCCCTCTTCCCACCTGGGGCAGGGGCCGGAATGAGTCCAAAGCTTGGTCAGTCTACATCTACAATCTCAGATCACAGGAATAAAGACACTATCTGTCCCATTCTGCCCAGGGCTCTTTGGGCCTCACCCACGCCTCCTGCTAACTCCAGGCAGCATTCACACCTGCCTGGATGGGAGTCTCCTTAGCAGAGGCTCCAATAGCACCTAACTGTGCAGTGGTTTGCAGTTGGCGTGATTGCGTTCACTTGGACGAGCGGGAGACTTCCTCCGAGAGGCCTGCTGATTTATAGCAGTTTGGTCAGTGGGAGCCCGTCCAAACTCCAGGAACCCACAATGATGTTACCAATCAATCATAAAAACCTAGTTAAGCCACTCTTAAAAACTAAAATGAAAACCCCTCCCAAATCCCTCAGAACTAATATCATCCCCCTGTGCCTTCCACGCACAATCCTCCCCCTGCCCCTTCCAGTCACAATCTATCCCTGACCCTCCACACACAATCTGCCCCCTGCCCTCCCCCCCACAATCGGCCCCCTTCACATTCCCCACACAATCCCCTTGCCACTTCCACACACAATCCTCCTCCCACCCCTTTCAGTCACAATCTCCCACAGCCCCTTCCACACACAACCCTCCCCCTTCCACACACAATCCCCCCCACCCATTCCAGTCTCAATCCCTGCCATCCCTTCCAGTCTCAATCCCCCCTTCCACACACAATCCTGCTGTGACGTTGTGCAGTCTATATGGTTTTATAAAAACTTGATAATAAGTCAATATAATGTAACTGAGATGGTTTTAGAGAAAATACGGTAATAAGTGAATGTAACGTAACTGGGATATGCTTCATGCAAAAGGTCTCTTGTAAGGTATCATTACAAAGCTTATAATCTACTGAGTATGATCATCTGATTTGTATAAATGTACCACTCTTGTATCCAAAACTAGAAATATAAAATGTAACTCTGAGGGCCTATTGTAATTGTGTAAAGTGTGGACCATTAATGATGGTTTGGAATCTTGATGACTCCCATTGTCTGCAGATGGCTGTATTTACCTGTGAGTCTTCCTGTATATGTGTGTGCTGACAAGTGAGCAATGAAGTCTTGCAGTGACATGTGATCATGTCACCTGAACTGGAATCCATCTTTAACCTGGTGCTTTTCCAGTGAGGGGGGGTGGAAAACTAGAGAGACAAAGAGTTCCCGCCTTATGCAAAAGATATATAAAGGGGTGGAAGAGAACAAGGAAGGGGAGAAGCCATCATGAAGAATCCCCTAGCTACCACCTGAGCTGCAACAAGAGCTGTACCAGGGGAAAGAATTGTGCCCAGGCCTGGAAGGTGTCCAGTCTGAGAAAAAGCATCCCTGAGGGTGAGATTATCTGTATTCAGTTTGATTAGGCATAGATTTGCGCATTTTATTTTATTTTGCTTGTGACTTACTTTGTTCTGTCTGTTACTACTTTGAACCACTTAAATCCTACTGTCTGTATTTAATAAAATCACTTTTTATTTAGTAATTCACTCAGAGTATGTATTAATACCTGGGGGAGCAAACAGCTGTGCATATCTCTCTATCAGTGTTATAGAGGGCGAACAATTTATGAGTTTGCCCTGCATAAGCTTTATGCAGGGTAAAACGGATTTATCTGGGTTTAGACCCCATTGGGAGTTGGGCATCTGAGTGCTAAAGACAAGCACACTACTGTGAGCTGTTTACAGGTAACTTGCAGCTTTGGGACAAGTGATTCAGACCCTGGGTCTGTGTTGGAGCCAGACAGGAGTGTCTGGCTCAGCAAGACAGGGTGCTGGAGTCCTGAGCTGGCAGGGAAAACAGGAGCAGGGGTAGTCTTTGCACATCGGGTGGCAGCTCCCAAGGGGGTTTCTGTGATCCAACCCGTCACACCTGCCTCCTGCCCCTTCCACACACAATTATAGAATCAATGAAAATTAGGGTTAGAAGAGACCTCATGAGGTCATCTAGTTCAACCCCCTGCTCAAAGCAGGACCAATCCTAACTAAATCATACCAGCCTGGTCTTTGTAAAGCCAGGCCTTAAAAAAAAATCTTGAAGGCTAGAGATTCCACCCCCTCCCTAGGTAACCCATTCCAGTGCTTCACCACCCTCCTAATGAAATAGTGTTTCCTAATTATGGTGACCAGATGTCCCAATTTTATAAGGACAGTCCCAATATTTGAAGCTTTTTCTTATATAGAAACCTATAACTCCCAACCCCATCCTGATTTTTCAAACTTATCAGATTTATCCAACCTAGACCTCCCCAACTGCAACTTGAGACCATTGCTTCTTGTTCTGTCATCTGCTACCACTGAAAACAGCCGAGCTCCAACCTCTTTGGAACCCCCATTCAGGTAGTTCAAGGCTGCTATCAAATCCCCCCGTCAATCTTCTTTTCTGCAGACTAAACAAGCCCAGTTCCCTCAGCCTCTCCTCGTAAGTCATGTGCCCCAGCCCCCTAATCATTTTCATTGCCCTCCACTGGACTCTCTCCAATTTGTCCACATCCTTTCTGTAGTGGGGGGCCCAAAACTGGACAAAAAACTCCAGGTGTGGCCTCACCAGTGCCTAACAGAGGGGAATAATCACATCCCTCTATCTGCTGGCAATACTCCTTCTAATGCAGCCCAATATGTCGTTAGCGTTCTTGGCAACAAGGGCGCACTGTTGATTCATATCCAGCTTCTTGTTCACTGTAATCCCCAGGTCCTTTTCTGCAGAAGGTCATGTTATCTAGAGCTTTAATAATTGTTGCTCTACTCTAAACTTTCTTCAATTTGTCCACATCTTTCCTGAAATGTGGTGCCCAGAACTGGATACAGTACTCCAGCTGAGGCCTTATCAGTGCTGAGTAGAGTGGAAGAATTACTTCTCATGTCCAGCTTTCCACACTCCTGACATTATATCCCAGAAAGATGTTCACTTTTTTTGCAACAGTATTGCATTGTTGACTCAAGCAGGCCTTGTCACACTGTCCATTACTTATCTAGGTAACGAATGGGTACAGCAACAGATACCTGTTCAATATCTTCATTAATGATCTGGAGGATGGCGTGGACTGCACTCAGCAAGTTTGCAGATGACACTAAACTGGGAGGAGTGGTAAATACGCTGGAGGGTAGGGATAGGATACAAAGGGACCTAGACAAATTAGACGATTGGGCCAAGAGAAACCTGGTGTGGTTCAACAAGGACAAGTGCAGAGTCCTGCACTTAGGATGGAAGAATCCCATGCACTGCTACAGACTAGAGACTGAATGGCTAGGTAGCAGTTCTGCAGAAAAGTACCTACAGTGGACAAGGAGCTGGATATGAGTCAACAGTGTGCCCTCGTTGCCAAGAAGGCTAACGTCATTTTGGACTGTATAAGTAGGGGCATTGCCAGCAGATCGAGGGACGTGATAATTCCCCTCTATTTGACATTGGTGAGGCCTCATCTGGAGTACTGTGTCCAGTTTTGGGCCCCACACTACAAGAAGGATGTGGGAAAATTGGAAAGAATCCAGTAGAGGGGAAAAAAAAAACCCCACACACGATTAGGGGTCTGAAGCACATGACTTATGAGGAGAGGCTGTGGGAACTGGGATTGTTTAGTCTGCAGAAGAGAAGAGTGAGGGGGGATTTGATAGCTGCTTTCAACTACCTGAAGGGGGGGTTCCAAAGAGGATGGAGCTCGGCTGTTCTCAGTGGTGGCAGATGACAGAACAAGGAGCAATGGTCTCAAGTTGCAGTGGGGGAGGTCCAGGTTGGATATTAGGAAACACTATTTCACCAGGAGGGTGGTGAAGCACTGGAATGGGTTACCTAGGGAGGTGGAGTCTCCTTCCTTAGAGGTTTTTTAAGGTCTGGCATGACAATGCCCTGGCTGGGATGATTTAGCTGGGATTAGGTCCTGCTTTGAGCAGGGGATTGGACTAGATGACCTCCTGAGGTTCCTTCCAACCCTGATATTCTATGAACAGCAAAATCTTTATAGAGAATTAGCATTAAACGCAGAGTGAGATGAGACATTACATGCAGGCAGAGCTGGCCAAAATGTTTTGACTGAAACATTTTCCTGCTGAAAATGGGATTTCATCAAAACTTTTTGTGGAAGATCTCATTTTATGATAATTTTCTATAGGAAATTTTCATTTCATTCAGTTTTTGAAAAAAAGGGATTTTAAAGTTTCAGATATTTGTTTTTCTTTGTCCCTGATTTTATCATAACTTCTTCTCACTGAATTCAATAAAATGAAGGATGTGCTCCCCCCCCCCCCGCCTTTTTCCATTCTTTAACTTTTCAAAATGTCTTCAACCTCTGGAAAAGTTACAGAGTGAGAGAGTTCTCTTTTTGCCACTTTGTAACTTTTCTAAAAATTGGAAAAGTTTTGCAGTTAAAGACTAGAAAAAGGAAACAAAATAAAAAAGTGGAAAAATAAAACAGCCTATGCCTCAAAGGTTGGGGAGGGATAGCTCAGTGGTTTGAGTATTAGCCTGCTAAACCCGGGGTTATGAGTTCAATCCTTGAGGGGGCCACTTAGGGATCTAGGACAAAAATCTGTCTGGGGATTGGTCCTATTTTGAGCAGGGGGTTGGACTAGATGATATCCTGAGGTCCCTTCCAACCCTGATATTCTGTGATCATTAACCTTGTTGCAGAAATAGGGAGAACAAAAGGGATAGAGAGAAAATTCAAAATTTGTAAACAAACATTTTATGGAAAAAAATGGTTTTTTCAGCAGTTCTACATGCAGGTGCCACCTGCAATGTACAATATGAATATGGGGATTCATAACTAGCAAATTAGAGATCAGTTCAATTAAATTGTAGCTTGCTAGTGATGAGAAGGTGCCTGGATGCAAGGGTCTGAATCTAGGAGGATGGTAGAAGAAGGAACTCACCTCCTTTGGCTTCTTGCTACGAGTAGCGTAGAAGGTTTCCAGCACAGTATTGGGTGGAGCGTTCAATCTCACCTTGTCCCTCACCCCTAGCTTTCTGCCCAGGGGCCGGGCTATGAATCTGCAAGAGACCACAAGCAGGCTTCAGCCAAGTGAAGTGTCAGTCAGTCCTGTAGGTGTCATGGCATTGCTGATGCACATTTAATCTCACTGATCCGGCATAAAGACACTGTGGTCACCTGGTGATGCCACATAATGTCCAAGCACAAACATCAGGGGGGTAGCCGTGTTAGTTTGAATCTGTAAAAAGCAACAGAGGGTCCTGTGGTACCTTTAAGACTAACAGAAGTATTGGGAGCATAAGCTTTCGTGGGTCAGAACCTCACTTCTTCAGATGCAAGTAATGGAAATCTCCAGAGGCAGGTATATATCAGTGTGGAGGTAACGAGGTTAGTTCAATCAGGGAGGGTGAGGTGCTCTGCTAGCAGTTGAGGTGTGAAAACCAAGGGAGGAGAAACTGTTTCTGTAGTTGGATAGCCATTCACAGTCTTTGTTTAATCCTGATCTGATGGTGTCAAATTTGCAAGTGAACTGGAGCTCAGCAGTTTCTCTTTGGAGTCTGGTCCTGAAGTTTTTTTGCTGTAAGATGGCTACCTTTACATCTGCTATTGTGTGGCCAGGGAGGTTGAAGTGTTCTCCTACAGGTTTTTGTATATTGCCATTCCTGATATCTGACTTGTGTCCATTTATCCTCTTGCGTAGTGACTGTCCAGTTTGGCCAATGTACATAGCAGAGGGGCATTGCTGGCCTATGATGGCATATATAACATTGGTGGACGTGCAGGTGAATGAGCCGGTGATGTTGTATCTGATCTGCTTAGGTCCTGTGATGGTGTTGCTGGTGTAGATGTGGGCAGAGTTGGCATCGAGGTTTGTTGCATGGGTTGGTTCCTGAGTTAGAGTTGTTATGGTGCGATGCGTGGTTGCTGGTGAGAATATGCTTAAGGTTGGCAGGTTGTCTGTGGGCGAGGACTGGCCTGCTTCCCAAGGTCTGTGAAAGTGAGGGATCATTGTCCAGGATGGGTTGTAGATCACTGATGATGCGTTGGAGAGGTTTAAGCTGAGGACTGTAGGTGATGGGCAAAAGGAGAGTCCCCGAGATAACCCAGCAGAAGAGTCTGTCCTATCTCGGGGACTCTCCTTTTGCCCCAGCACCCCCACAAACATGATACAGTTCTGTGGTGATCTGGAAGCCTACTTTCGCCGCCTCCGACTCAAAGAATACTTTCATGATAACACTGAACAGCGCACTGATACACAGATACCCTCCCACCAACAACACAGGAAGAAGAACTCCACATGGACTCCTCCTGAGGGTCGAAATGACAGTCTGGACCTATACATAGAATGCTTCCGCCGACGTGCACAGGCAGAAATTGTGGAAAAACAACATCGCTTGCCTCATAACCTAAGTCGTGCAGAACGCAATGCCATCCACAGCCTCAGAAACCACCCTGACATTATCATCAAAGAGGCTGATAAAGGAGGTGCTGTTGTTATCATGAACAGGTCTGACTACCAGAAGGAGGCTGCCAGACAACTCTCCAATACCAAATTCTACAGGCCGCTTTCTTCAGATCCCACTGAGGAATACACTAAGAAACTGCACCATCTACTCAGGACACTCCCTACACTAACACAGGAACAAATCAACATATCCTTAGAGCCCCGACCAGGGTTATTCTATCTACTACCTAAGATCCACAAACCTGGAAATCCTGGACGCCCCATCATCTCTGGCATTGGCACTCTCACTGAAGGACTGTCTGGATATGTGGACTCCCTACTCAGACCCTACACCACCAGCACTCCCAGCTATCTCCGTGACACCACAGATTTCCTGAGAAAACTACAATGCATTGGTGACCTCCCAGAAAACACCATCCTAGCCACCATGGATGTAGAGGCTCTCTACACAAACATCCCACATACAGATGGAATACAAGCTGTCAGGAACAGTATCCCTGATGACGACACGGCACAACTTATTGCTGAGCTCTGTGACTTTATCCTCACGCACAATTATTTCAAATTTGGTGACAATATATACCTCCAGACCAGTGGCACCGCTATGGGCACCCGCATGGCCCCACAATATGCCAACATTTTTATGGCTGACCTGGAACAACGCTTCTTCAGCTCTCGTCCATTCATGCCCCTTCTCTACCTACGCTATATTGATGACATCATCATCATCTGGACCCATGGGAAGGAGGCCCCGGAAGAATTCCACCATGCTTTCAACAGCTTCCACCCCACCATCAACCGCAGCCTGGACCAATCTACACGGGAGGTCCACTTCCTGGACACCACCGTACAAATAAGCGATGGCCAGATTAACACCACCCTATACCGAAAACCCACCGACCGCTATGCCTACCTTCATGCCTCCAGCTTCCACCCCGGTCACACCACACGATCCATCGTCTACAGCCAAGCACTGAGGTACAATCGCATCTGCTCCAACCCCTCAGACAGAGACCAACACCTACAAGATCTTCACCAAGCATTCTCAAAACTACGATACCCACACAAGGAAATAAAGAAACAAATCAACAGAGCCAGACGTGTACCCAGAAGACTCCTGCTACAAGACAGGCCCAGAAGAGAAACCAACAGAATTCCACTGGCCATCACCTACAGTCCTCAGCTTAAACCTCTCCAACGCATCATCAGTGATCTACAACCCATCCTGGACAATGATCCCTCACTTTCACAGACCTTGAGAGGCAGGCCAGTCCTCGCCCACAGACAACCTGCCAACCTTAAGCATATTCTCACAAGCAACCACGCACCGCACCATAACAACTCTAACTCAGGAACCAACCCATGCAACAAACCTCGATGCCAACTCTGCCCACATATCTACACCAGCAACACCATCACTGGACCTAACCAGATCAGCTACAACATCACCGGCTAATTCACCTATGTTATATATGCCATCATATGCCAGCAATGCCCCTCTGCTATGTACATTGGCCAAACTGGACAGTCACTACGCAAGAGGATAAATGGACACAAGTCAGATATCAGGAATGGCAATATACAAAAACCTGTAGGAGAACACTCCAACCTCCCTGGCCACACAATAGCAGGTAGCCATCTTACAGCAAAAAAACTTCAGGACCAGACTCCAAAGAGAAACTGCTGAGCTTCAGTTCATCTGCAAATTTGACACCATCAGATCAGGATTAAACAAAGACTGTGAATGGCTATCCAACTACAGAAGCAGTTTCTCCTCCCTTGGTGTTCACACCTCAACTGCTAGCAGAGCATCTCACCCTCCCTGATTGAACTAACCTCGTTACCTCCACACTGATATATACCTGCCTCTGGAGATTTCCATTACTTGCATCTGAAGAAGTGAGGTTCTGACCCACGAAAGCTTATGCTCCCAGTACTTCTGTTAGTCTCAAAGGTGCCACAGGACCCTCTGTTGCTCAATATCTAATGTGCACTCAATCAAACATACATATGAAAACAGTATGGCCAACCCCAAGCATTGAAAAATGGTGAGTCAGGCCCTCAAAATTCAAGGTTGGCTTCAAAATCATGAGATTTTTAATACAGATTTGAAGTTTTTTTATTTCCCTTCTGTATTTTGCACACATTTCCCAGCATTTCTCTAAAACCACACAATCTCGATAACCACTGCTAGAAACTTGTTTTAAAAACATGAAAGTGGGGATAATGATGTGTCAATGACTCCAGGGTTATAAGAAAAAAGGACTAAATATCATGAAACCCATGATGAAATCGTGAAGTTTGGAGTAACTGGGTTTACCTGGCCTTTACAGCTCCCTACAGGAGGCCCTTGTTCCTACTACACCCCACCCCAGGAAAGGAACAGTGAAGTTGGGTCTGCCTACAGAGGCCTCACAGAAGCAGGCAGTCAGAGCCCAGCAGGTGCAGATAAAAGGAGCTGCAGGACCGTAGCAGGACAGTTCCTGGCTGAGACCAGAGGGGCAAGGAAGATGCTCCTCTCTGGCCAAAGGAGCTTGAGAGATAACCAGAGTTTAAACTGGGAGAGAGAGGAGTGGAGAACTTTAACCTGAGGTAAGGGGTGGTGATACAGGGGCCAGGTGGGAAGAGGCCCAGGGAAGTATAGCAATGAATTGAAGTGAGCAGTACATGACTGCTGTTTATAGGGTCCCGGAGTTGAACTTGTTGACGTCACTAGGCATAACCCTAGGTAACTTGGGAGGGTGGAAGGCCACTAAGTGTCAATGAAGCCTTCCTGCACTAGGCCTAAGTGAACCAAACTCTATCCTTCTATGTTTAAACTCTAATCAACCTCAAAAGCCAGGTGCAATCGGAATATGTAAGCAACCAGTTATCTGTGTGCAACCCCCTGCTCAAGCGGTAATAATGAGGCCTGCATGTTTCTGGCTGAAGGGAAAAAGGACAAGATAATGGTTTAAAGAAGTTACTAACAAGCTAGGCTTATAGCTGCCAAGAATGACTTAACTGCTTAAATGTAATCGTTATTTGCTTAGTAACTATTACCAGGGACGGGAGGGGTAAAGGGAGGAATGGGGGGGGAGAAAGGGAGGGCTAGAGGGGAAAGGGGGGGTGAGGTTTAACTGCAAAATGTATAAAAGAAGAAAAAAACTGTTCCTGTTAGTGTGCTTGATCTGAGACGTGCCTGTCTCCTAGCACCCCTTTGGGATCCCAAATAAACTTTGTCTGCTTCTCCCCTGGTGTGTTTATTGGCACGAAGCACACCGGGCAACGAACCCCGCTGTTGCTGTCCTCGGGCACTCTGTGCTGGCAACAAACTCAGCATAGTAGGTGGGCCTGCGTTCCTCCAATGATCACTGGTGAAGTGGTGTAAACCCCAAGGAGGATGGGGAACAAGCCTAACTTAACCCCAGAGAAGGGAACAAGGTTTGTTTGGAAGCCTGAGAGAAGGGCTGAATTTAAAGGCCCTACAGCTGGGGCTAAAGACCCTGGTGAGGGAAATAGGACTTCAGTTACACTGGAAGAGGTTCATTTTGAGTGTGTGACCTGGCCAGAGGGCTGAGCCACTGAAAACCAACCAAGCAAGGTTGATAAGCTACAGAGGGCCCCAGGAGTGAGGAAAAGACTGCAGTACTGCACACAGCAGCAGGAAGTGCTCAAGAGATGAGTACTCTTCCACCTTCCCCCCCCCCCCCCCCCCCGATTACAGTTGGTAACATTGAATACAAGTTCAAACATGGATGTACTGCAAACACAGCTGCAAATTGGCAGGATTGTGGCACTCCAGTATGAACAGAGGCAATAGCTTAAATAGGATTAAGAAATAAGAGCATTTGATTAAAACAACAAAGAGTAGTTTAAAAGCTTTGAGTCTTGAACAGACACTATAGTGCCTCATTCAGCTGGTCTACACCACAAAGTTGGGTCAACATAAGTTGCCTTGTCTACCTATTTGTGCACCTGTCTACGCTCCAGTTTGTCTATGGCCAATGTAAGTGCCCCACTACAGTGACACAGTAACGCCACCTCCCTCAATGGTGTGGCACCATGGTTGACCTACTGAGATTGACACAGTGCAAGTGCAAACATTGCACGGCCTGTGTCATCCCTAACAGTCCTCCACAGCTGTCTCACAATGCCCCATCCCCTGTGACAGTGAGCCCTCTAGTCACAATTGTAAACTACACTGGCTAGGGTTCACAGAGCCCAGGAGCCACCCCCACTCTAAAATTGTTTTTGAAATGATTTTTCCCTGATTGCACCCTGGTGAGCAAACCTAGCAGCTTATCCTTGTTGTGTAGAACTGCTCAACCGCCCATGCCAGCTCCATAAACACGAAGAGGTACTAGATGCACTTTTGCTTGGAGTACACATGAAGAATTGGATCTCCTGGGCCTGTGGGAGAAGTGGCAATGCAAGCACAGCTATGGACCAGCCATAGAAATGTGGACATCTATGAGCAGATTGCATGGGGGATGCAGGCAAAGAGGTATGACAGGGATCAGCAGACTTGCTGTGTGAAAGCAAAGGAAAGGCATCGGGGTACTACAAGGCCAGGGAGTGCAGCAATAGTTCTGATGCTAGGCTGCAGCCTGGTGCTTCTACAACAAACTGCATACCATACTTGTCAGAGACCCCACCAGCACTCTGCAGATCCCTGGGGATACCTTGGAGGAGCCTGACACAGAGATCCCTGCCATGAACAGCAAGGATGATGGGGGAAGAGACACAGTGGGGGACTCCAGCCATGATGTGAGCCAGAACGTGCTTGAGACTCACTGCAGATGAGACTGATGAAGTGAAAGGGACCTCAGGTAAGTTTGTGGCATGCATTTTTCCTTACGGTGTTTAAATTTAAAGATGGTGCCCGTCCCATCCCCAAGTTTACAAGATACAAATATCGACTTTGTGGCTTTACTTGTATGAGAAGAGGTAGCAGTACAACAAACAGAGGTAGAGTTGGCATCTGTTCGTTCCCCCAGGCAGGGGGCTTGTGGACCACTTTGTTTATGTGCCTAGGGACAGCCTTTAAGAACATAAAAATGGCTATACTGGGTCAGACCAAAGGTCCATCCAGCCCAGTATCCTGTCTACCGACAGTGGCCATTACCAGGTGCCCCAGAGGGAGTGAACATAACAGGTAATGATCAAGTGATCTCTCTCCTGCCATCCATCTCAACCCGCTGACAAACAGAGGCTAGGGACACCATTCCTTACCCATCCTGGCTAATAGCCATTAATGGACTTAACCTCCATGAATTTATCTAGTTCTATTTTAAACCCTGTTATAGTCCTAGCCTTCACAACTTCCTCAGTCAGGTTAACTGTGTGCAGTGTGAAGAACTTCCTTTTATTTGTTTTAAACCTGCTGCCCATTAATTTCATTTGGTGGCCCCTACTTCTTATATTATAGGAACAAGTAAATAACTTTTCCTTATTCACTTTCTCCAGACCAGTCATGATTTTATATATCTCTATCATATCCCCCCTTAGTCTCCTCTTTTCCAAGCTGAAGAGTCGTAGCCTCTTTAATCTCTCCTCATATGGGACCCGTTCCAAACCCCTAATTGAAGTGCCTTCTCCCAGCCCCTCCACAAACTCAGTCAGAGACCGCTCCGAAGTACATGCACCCAGTGCTCTTTTATTGTTCGTGCCTATCCCCACCACCTAGTATTTACATATCTTACAGACCAACACCCTGGGAGATGCTAGCATCTCCTGCCAGCAGGAATCTATAACTCCTTGCTCCTCCCTTTCCTGTCTCTCCCTTGCTTCCTCCCAGCCAGCTTTATATAGCAGGCTGGCCAATCAGGCCCGCAGGTGCATCCCTTGAGGTGATTAGGGCATGGCCTCCCCAGCCAGTTCTAACTAATCCCCCTTTTAAGCGGAGTTGGGCTAACAGGGGCCTGGCTTGGATCTCCTAGCCAGCACCCTGTTACACCTCTCCCACCTTAAGAGCCGCAAGGCCCGGCCGCCCTCGGCCTGCCTGTCCTTCGGCCTTTTTGCCCTCGACCTTGGGTGGGGCCTTCTGGAGGGAGGCCTCCACCTGTGGCCGGGTGGACCCCAGCCACCTCTGCCGGGGGTCGCTCCATCCCCCGCCTGCAGAAGGTATACTGCGGTGGTAGTGGCTGTCCCCATAACTCTGCCTCTGCGCGCAGGTCATCACACCATGTGCATGACGGCAGGGCCCCCAACCTCCGCTTGTCCCATACTTCAGGTACGGGGTTGGAACCTATCCCCTTTTCTGGCGGGAGCTTCCCTGCCTCAGTTTCACCCGCACCCTCCTGTCGGATTGGGGTCTCATCTGTGGGCACTGCATCCACAGTGCTCTCTGCAGGGGCTGGCCCTTCCTCTGCGGGGCCCAAGCCCGCCAGCTCCCCCAGGTAGACCTCCTGGGGGTCTGCCTGCAATGTGCTCTGTTGTCTAGGAGTTTTGTTGGTCTTGATGGACCCTTGCCATCCTCACATCTCGCAGCCTTCTGGTGCGGGTGGTACGCCCTCCATAACCTGGGTACCCCCACCCTCCCTTCACGGTGGTGGGCCACAGTCCCTGCCCACCACCACCGGATACAGTAGCTCCTCCAAGACCCACATCCGCTTCCACCTGAAGCGGCCCCTCACTTCCAGGGGTACCTGGGTCACCTGGCAAAACTTTTTATCCCCATTTATGCAGCCAAGGGCCATTCTCGCCCCCCTGACCAGCCAATGGTGTTTTACCAACCCTTGCTGCACAAGCATACAGCCGGATGCTGTATCCAGTAGGCTGGCTTGGGGTTTTCTCCCTGCCTGCCCCTCTACCTGGGTCCACCCACAGAACTCGGCCTACCCCCACTCCACCTCCGGGCAGTTCCGTTTTATATGTCCTGGCTTTCCACATTGACAGCAGCTTAGCCTGGCTGCTCATTCGGGTTCCCCTTGGGCCTCGCCCTTCGTCCCCTGGGCCACCCCGGAAACTGGTTCAGATTGTCTTCTCCCACGCAACCTTTCCTTCCAGGGCCGGTCCTCCCTCTGGGGTCCCTCAGCCTTGATGTATTCTTTGGTCAATCTGACCGCTGCCTCCAGAGTACCTGGCTGGTGTCGCCTCACCCAGACCCGTATGGCCTCGGGGAGGCTTTGTAACAATTGTTCCAGGACTAAACTGTCCATAATCTCTGCTGTGGCATGCATCTCTGGCCTTAACCACCGGGTTGCCCAGTCTACTAGCCTCTGGGTAAATGCTCGCGGCCATACGGCCACCATCCAGCGCATGGCCCGGAATTTCTGCCAATAGCACTCGGCTGACAGGCCCACACAGTCCAAAATGGCAGCCCGTACGGTCTCATAAATCCTGGGTGTGCTTCTCACTCAGGACCATGTAGGACGCTTGAGCCTCTCCCACCAAGTACAGCACAAGCTGGAGAGTCCAGGTTGTCTTCTCCCACCTGCCTCCCATAGCTACCCGCTCAAATGTCCCCAGGAACACATCCGGGTCATCCGCCAGGCTCATTTTACACAGCCCCCAGCCCGGGGGTTGGGTGCCTTCGCCCGTCGCAGGACTCACCAGCCACTGGAGGAGCTGTGCTTGTGCATTGGTCTGCTCCCTGACAAAGTCCTTCAGGCTCCGTTGCTGTTCCGCCTGCCAGGTCAGGAATGTCTGCTTCTCCGTCTGGTGGGACAGCTGGACGTTCCACAGAGCCTGCTGCATTACCAGCCATTTTAGGGTCTCCTCCATGTCCAGGGTCGCCAACCACGGTCGCTGGCTCCGAATCCTGGACAAGCCCCAACATGTAGTGGTGCCTTCTCCCAGCCCCTCCACAAACTCAGTCGGAGATCACTCCAAAGTACATGCACCAGTGCTCTTTTATTGTTTGTGCCTATCCCCACCACCTACTATTTACATATCTTACAGACCAACACCTTGGGAGACTGCTAGCTTCTCCTGCCAGCAGGAATCTAGGGCACCTTGCTTCTCCCTTTCCTGTCTCTCCCTTGCTTCCTCCCAGCCAGCTTTATATAGCAGGCTGGCCACTCAGGCCCGCAGGTGCACCCCCTGAGGTGATTAGGGCGTGGCCTCCCCTGCCAGTCCTAACTAATCCTCCTTTTAAGCGGAGTTGGGCTAACAGGGGCCTGGCTTGGATCTCCTAGCCAGCACCCTGTTACATTGCCCTTCTCTGAACCTTTTCTAATGCCAGTATATCTTTTTTGAGATGAGGAAACCACATCTGTACGCAATATTCAAGATGTGGGTGTACCATGGATTTATATAAGGGCAATAAGATATTCTCAGTCTTATTCTCTAGCCCCTTTTTAATGATTCCTAACATCCTGTTCACTTTTTTGACTGCTGCTGCACACTGCGTGGACGTATTCAGAGAACTATCCATGATGACACCAAGATCTCTTTCCTGATTAGTTGTAGCTAAATTAGCCCCGATCATATTGTATGTATAGTTGGGGTTAATTTTTCCAATGTGCATTATTTTATATTTATCCACATTAAATTTCATTTGCCATTTTGTTGCCCAATCACTTAGTTTTGTGAGCTCTTTTTGAAGTTCTTCACAGTCTGCTTCGGACTTAACTATCTTGAGCAGTTTAGTATCATCTCCAAACTTTGCCACCTCACTTTTTACCCTTTTCTCCAGATCATTTATGAATAAGCTGAATAGGATTGGTCCTAGGACTGACCCTTGGGGAACACCACTACTTACCCTTCTCCATTCTGAAAATTTACCATTTATTCCTACCCTTTGTTCCCTGTCTTTTAACCAATTCTCAATCCATGAAAGGACCTTCCCTTTTATCCCATGGCAGCTTAATTTACATAAGATCCTTTGGTGAGGGACCTTGTCAAACGCTTTCTGGAAATCTAAGTACACTATGTCCACTGGATCCCCCTTGTCCACATGTTTGTTGACCCCTTCAAAGAACTCTAATAGATTAGTAAGACATGATTTCCCTTTACAGAAACCATGTTGACTTTTGTTCAACAATTTATGCTCTTCTATGTGTCTGACAATTTTATTCTTTACTAAAAAAAAAAAAATTAATGGAGATATCCTATCTCCTAGAACAGACCTTGAAAGGTTATCAAGGCCAGCCCCCTGCCTTCACTAGCAGGACCAAGTACTATTTTTGCCCCAGATCTCTAAGTGGCCCCCTCAAGGATAGAGCTCACAACCTTGGCTTTAGTAGGCCAATGCTCAAACCACTGAGCTATCCCTTCCCACAAATTGTTTCAATGAATTTGTCCAGTACTGACATTAGACTTAGTGGTCTGTAATTGCTGGGATCACCTCTAGAGACCTTTTTAAATATTGGCATTACATTAGCTATCTTTGGGTACAGAAGCTGATTTAAAGGACAGGTTACAAACCATAGTTAATAGTTCCTCAATTTCACATTTGAGTTCTTTCAGAACTCTTGGGTGATACCATCTGGTCCTGGTGACTTGTTACTGTTAAGTTTATCAATTAATTCCAAAACCTTCTCTAGTGACACCTCAATCTGTGACAGTTCCTCAGATTTGTCACCTACAAATGTCGGCTCAGATTTGGGAATCTCCCTAACATCCTCAGCCGTGAAGACTGAAGCAAAGAATTCATTAAGTTTCTCCACAATTACTTTATCGTCTTTAAGTGCTCCTTTTGTATCTCGATTGTCCAGAGGCCTCACTTGTTGTTTAGCAGGATTCCTGCTTCCCATGTACTTAAAAAACATTTTGTTATTACCTTTTGAGTTTTTGGCTAGCTGTTCTTCAAGCTCCTTTTTGGCTTTTCTTATCACATTTTTACACTTAATTTGGCAGTGTTTATGCTCCTTTCTATTTACTTCACTAGGATTTGACTTCCACTTTTTAAAAGATGCCTTTTTATCTCTCACTGCTTCTTTTACATGGTTGTTAAGCCATGGTGGCTCTTTTTTAGTTCTTTTACTGTGTTTTTTAATTTGGGATATACATTTAAGTTGGGCCTCTATTATAGTGCCTTTGAAAAGTGTCCATGCAGCTTGCAGGGATTTCACTCTAGTCACTGTACCTTTTAATTTCTGTTTAACTAACCCCTTCATTTTTGCATAGTTCCCCTTTCTGAAATTAAATGCCAAAGTGTTGGGCTGCTGAGGTGTTCTTCCCACCACAGGGATGTTAAATGTTATATTACGGTCACTATTTCCAAGCGGTCCTATTACAGTTACCTCTTGGATCAGATCCTTCGCTCCACTCAGAACTAAATAGAGAATTGCCTCTCCCCTTGTGGGTTCCCGTACCAGTTGCTCCAAGAAGCAGTCATTTAAAGTATTGAGAAATTTTGTCTCTGCATTTCGTCCTGAGGTGACATGTACCCAGTCAATATGGGGATCATTGAAATACCCCACTGTTTATTGAGTTCTTTATTTTGATAGCCTCTCTAATCTCCCTTAGCATTTCATCGTCACTATCACTGTCCTGGTCAGGTGGTCAATAATAGATCCCTACTGTTACATTCTTATTAGAGCATAAAATTATTATCCATAGAGATTCTATGGAACATGTGGCTTCATTTAAGATTTTTACTTCATTTGATTTTACATTTTCTTTCACATATAGTGCCACTCCCTTCCCCCGCCCCTGCATGACCTGTTCTGTCCTTCCGATATATTTTGTACCCCCGAATGATTGTGTCCCATTGATTGTCCTCACTCCACCAGGTTTCTGTGATGCCAATTATATCAATACTCTCCTTTAACATGAGGCACTCTAGTTCACCCGTCTTATTGTTTAGACTTCTAGCATTTGTGTACAAGCACTTTAAAAACTTGTCACTGTTTATTTGTCTGCCCTTTTCTGATGTGTCAGATTCTTTTTTATGTGAATGTTTCTCATCTGATCTGGCCCATACTTTATCCTCTTCCATCCTCTCCTCCTGACTAGAACCTAGAGAATCTCTATCAATAGAAAAAAGAACGGGGAGTACTTGTGGCACCTTAGAGACTAACACATTTATTTGGGCATAATAAATTTGTAGTCTCTAAGGTGACACAAGTACTCCTCGTTCTTTTTGCTGATACAGACTAACACGACTAACACTCTGAAATCTATCAATAGACTCTCCTCTAAGAAAAGTCTCTGTCTGATCCATGTGCTCCTCTGCAGCAATCGACTTTCCCCCATCTCTTCGTTTAAAAACTGCTCTGCAACCTTTTTAATGTTTAGTGCCAGCAGTCTGGATCCACTTTGGTTTAGGTGGAGCCCATCCTTCCTGTATAGGCTCTCCCTACCCCAAAAGTTTCCCCAGTTCCTAATAAATCTAAACCACTCCTCTCTACACCATTGTCCCATCCACGCATTGAGATTCTGAAGCTCTGCCTGACTACCTGGTCCTGCACGTGGAACTGGAAACATTTCTGAGAATGCCACCATAGAGGTCCTGGATTTCAGTCTCTTTTCTAGCAGCCTAAATTTGGCCTCCAGGACGTCTCTCCTACCCTTCTCTATGTCATTGGTACCTACATGTACCACGACCACCGGCTCCTCCCCAGCACTACACATAAGTCTATCTAGACATCTCGAGAGATCCTCAGCCTGTGCACCTTGTATCCTCCTGAGAGATTGTGATGAAACTTTCATAGAGTATCTGCAATCCACTCCCAAAGGTTTCAAGGGATGGCTGCCTTGTATCTTCCTCTGCAGCAGGATACTTTCCCACACCACTCTGTGATGAGTTTGGCTGCCACCATTGAAGTACACAGCCTAGTGCCATATAGGTCTGGGAACCTATGGGACACCAGTAGCAGCTGTGTTCTGTTGTGACAATTAGACCTACACATTTACTATAATTGTGAGCCCAACTTTACAAAGTATGTGAAAGTTCACAATATGTCACAATAACCTATAATAACAAATGGTGATGTTGAAAGGTACGAAAGGAAGAAAGACTGAACTAGTCCAACCAAAAAAGCCTACTGATATAATTCAAGGACTATATTAAGATCATGCCTGGCAAGCAAGAACAACGTGGAACCAGAAATCAGTGATCCAAAACTAGTGTGCCGGAAACTAGGCCTAACTGGTGGACAAAATAATGTGGGGGTCCTTTTGTGGGTCCTTAAAGAAAAAGACTTTGGGAGAAAAATTGTTGTCTATTGGAGAGAGCTTCACTGACAGGCCTATCATCATCACTGCCACCCCTATCATCTCCTGCGACCCCGGAGCTTCTTTGTCCTAATCCTCAGAGCTGTCCTGACCTGGTCGGGCCAGACAGAGGGACCCAGATGACACCACCACCTCCAGCGGCTCCAGCTGAATCCCAACCATCACCTGGGATCAGACTCTAACAACAGCAGCAACAACAACAGTTCCAGCCCATCTCGGCTCACTTCTTCTTTCTCCCAAAGGACAGTTCTCACCATCTGTGATACCAACTAAGAGACTGTCTGATGGGGATTTTTCTCCCTTCTAAAGACTCTCCAGCTAAAGGGAGAGGGAACAAGGGATGTTTTTAAAATGAAAGCTTGATATAATACTTTACATTTCAAATGCTTTAACTTGTTTTCCCTGCTTTTCTTTACCCTTAATAAAAGATTAAAAGGATTTTTAATGATGTATTTGCCATGGCATTAAGCAGGCTGAGGTCTCTGTATACCAAGCCCTGGCCAATGTAAACCCTGTGTAGTGTTTTGAATTTCAAAGGACTATTTTAAACAATATGCCACACAAGAAAAAAAAAACTGTTGGGACAAACAAAATTAACTGGATTTCCTAGGAAATATCTGGGGGGAGGTGAGTACAAATTCCCACCTTCAGACTCAATCTTTTGAAGCTACACCCCGAGGAGAGAATCCAACTTTGGCAGAGGACATTACATCTCTCCCCCAGGAGCTCTGGCAGCCACCCCCGGTGGCTGAGCTGGGGCTTGTCACAAGTCCAGCTTTGTAACCACCACAAAGAGAAAATGGCCATCTCTCCTGAGGCATCCTGACTTGAGCCTGAAAGGAAACAATGGGAGATGTAGGCCTTTTTACCAGGGGCAACCTTACTGGCACATGCCCAGGCCTTGGTGAAATAGGAGCCATCTTCCCTGAGGGCATAAATACTTTCAATCTCAATAGATGGCTTCAATCCTATTGTAAGTTATAGGAAATTGTGGCCATTTTGAATAAGGGCAAATTGTGAATTGTGAATTGTGTGGCAAAGACTGGCTACAAGTATCATTAATAAATTGTCAAGTATCAGAGGGGGAGCCATGTTAGTCTGGATCTGTAAAAGCAGCAAAGAGTCCTGTGGCACCTTATAGACTTAGGCCTGGTCTACACTACGGGTTTAGGTCGACTTTAGCAGCGTTAAACCGAATTAAGCCTGGACACGTCCACACAACGAGGCCCTTTCTTTCGACTAAAAGGGCCCTTTAAACCGGTTTCTTTACACCACCTCCGACGAGGGGATTAGCGATAAAACCGGCCTTTGCGGGTCGGAATTGGGGTAGTGTGGACGGAATTCGATGTTATTGGCCTCCGGGAGCTATCCCACAGTGCTTCATTGTGACCGCTCTGGACAGCGCTCTCAACTCAGATGCACTGACCAGGTAGACAGGAAAAGACCCGCGAAGGTTTGAATTTCATTTCCTGTTTGCCCAGCGTGGAGAGCACAGGTGACCACGCAGAGCTCATCAGCACAGGTAACCGTCATGGAGTCCTCCCAGGATCGCAAAAGAGCTCCAGCATGGACCGAACGGGAGGTACGAGATCTGCTCGCCATATGGGGAGATGAAGCAGTGATAGCTGAACTCCGTAGCAGTAAAAGAAATGGAAAAGTATTAGAAAAGATCTCCAAGGCCATGAAGGACGGAGGCCATAACAGGGACACACAGCAGTGCCGCGTGAAAATTAAGGAGCTACGGCAAGCCTACCACAAAGCCAGAGAAGCAAACGGAAGGTCCGGGGCAGAGCCGCAAACTTGCCGCTACTACGCGGAGCTGCATGCGATCCTAGGGGGTGCAGCCACCACTACCCCAACCGTGTGCTATGACTCTCTCACTGGAGAAACACACAGGGAAGACGGTTCGGGGAACGAGGAAGATGACGATGGAGGTACTGTAGGTAGCTCACAGCAGCAAGGAAGCGGAGAAACCGGTTTCCCCAACAGCCAGGATATGTTTGTGACCCTGGACCTGGAACCAGTAACCCCCGAACTCACCCAAGACCCTCAGGGCACACAGGAGACCTCTGGTGAGTGTAACTTTGTAAATATTTGTAAACATTACAAAAAAAAAGCAAGCAAGTCTGTTAACGTGTATGGGGATGGAGCGGAAATCCTCCAGGAACATCTTCAGAAAGCTCTCCTGGTTGAAATGGGGTGATTTTATTAAGGGGACATTCAGAGGCGCCCGTTCCTGCTCTTCTGACCAGAAATGTTCCCCGCTGTTAACCACGCGGTGGGGGGGAGGGGTGAAGTGATCATCCCAGAGAATCGTGTGTGTGTGTGTGGGGGGGGGGGGGGTTTACTTGTGTTTGTGCCGCATGTTAACTGGGAAACCGCAGCCCCCTCCTTTTACATTGAAACCCCATTTTAAATGGACAACCCAATTCATCCTTGATATGGGAAATGCGCTGCTGTTTGCAACCTTTCCCTCATGTTAAGAAGGTTAAAAAAGCCAAAACACTGTGGCCTACGATGGCTGCCTGCAAGCCGAAATATGCGACCTTGTAATGAAAGAGTGTACCCATTGTTCCCTAAAATGTGTCTTTTTTAACCACCTCTCCCTTCTCCTCCACCAGCTGCAAATGTTTCTCCTTCGCAGAGGCTTGTGAACATTAGAAAGAGAAAACGTAAGACGAGGGACGAGATGTTCACGGAGCTGCAGATGTCCGCCCAGGCTGATAGAGCACAGCAGAATGCGTGGAGGCAGTCAATGTTGGAGATGAGAAAAGCCCAATATGAACGAGAGGAGAGGTGGCGGGCTGAATCGCGGGAAGAACAGAGCAAGTGGCGGGCTGAAGACGATAGGTGGCGTCAGCTTGCAGACAGACGGCAAGAGGCAATGCTCCGTCTGCTGGAGCATCAAAGTTATATGCTCGAGCGTATGGTTGAGTTGCAGGAAAGGCAGCAGGAGCAGAGACCGCCGCTACAGCCCCTGTGTAACCAACAGCCCTCCTCCCCAAGTTCCATAGCCTCCTCACCCAGACGCCCAAGAACACGGTGGGGGGGCCTCCGTCCACCCAGTCACTCCACCCCAGATGATCGCCCAAGCATCAGAAGGCTGGCCTTCAATAAGAGTTAAAGTTTTAAAATGCAGTGTGTCCTTTTCCATCCCTCCTCCCCCACCCATCCCAGGCTACCTTGGCAATTATCCCCCTACCTCTGTAAGGAACTAATAAAGAATGCATGAATGTGAAAAAACAATGACTTTATTGCCTCTGCAAGCGGGAGGGGAGGGGAGGGTGGGGTGGGGTGGTTGGTTTACAGGGAAGTAGAGTGAACCGGGTCGGGGGGGGGGTTGGAGGGTTCATCAAGGAGAAACAAACAGAAGTTTCACACAGTAGCCTGGCCAGTCACAAAACTCGTTTTCAAAGCTTCTCTGATGCGCACCGCGCTCTGCTGTGCTCCTCTAACCGCCCTGGTGTCTGGCTGCGCGTAATCAGCGGCCAGGCGAGTTGCCTCAACCTCCCACCCCGCCATAAAGGTCTCCCCCTTACTCTCACAGATATTGTGGAGCGCACAGCAAGCAGCAATAACAATGGGGATATTCTTTTCGCTGAGGTCTGAGCGAGTCAGTAAGCTGCGCCAGCGCGCTTTTAGACGTCCAAATGCACATTCCACCACCATTCGGCACTTGTTCAGCCTGTAGTTGAACAGGTCCTGACTCCTGTCCAGGCTGCCTGTGTATGGCTTCATGAGCCATGGCATTAAGGGGTAGGCTGGGTCCCCAAGGATCACGATAGGCATTTCAACATCCCCAATGGTCACTTTCTGGTCCGGGAAGAAAGTCCCTTCCTCCAGCTTTCGAAACAGAGCAGAGTTCCTGAAGACGCGAGCATCATGTACCTTTCCCGGCCATCCCACGTTGATGTTGGTGAAACGTCCCTTGTGATCCACCAGGGCTTGCAGCAGCATTGAAAAGTACCCCTTGCGGTTTACGTAGTCGGTGGCTTGGTGCTCCGGTGACAAGATAGGGATATGGGTTCCGTCTATGGCCCCGCCACAGTTTGGGAATCCCATTTCAGCAAAACCATCCACTATTGACTGCACGTTGCCCAGAGTCACTACCCTTGCTATCACCAGGTCTTTCATTGCCCTGGCAAATTGGATCACAGCAGCCCCCACCGTAGATTTGCCCACTCCAAATTGATTCCCGACTGACCGGTAGCTGTCTGGCGTTGCAAGCTTCCACAGGGCTATCGCCACTCGCTTCTCAACTGTGAGGGCTGCTCTCATCTTGGTATCCTGGCGTTTCAGGGCAGGGGAAAGCAAGTCACAAAGTTCCATGAAAGTGGCCTTACGCATGCGAAAGTTTCGCAGCCACTGGGAATCGTCCCATACCTGCAGCATGATGCGATCCCACCAGTCTGTGCTTGTTTCCCGGGCCCAGAATCGGCGTTCCACGGTATCAACCTGCCCCAGTGACACCATGATTTCCACATTGCTGGGGCCTGTGCCTTGTGAGAGGTCTATGTCCATGTCAATTTCCTCATCACTCTCGTCGCCGCGCTGCAATCGCCTCCTCGCCTGGTCCGGGTTTTGCCTTGGCATGTTCTGGCTCTGCATATACTCCAGGACAATGCGCGTGGTGTTCATAGTGCTCATAATTGCCGCGGTGATCTGAGCGGGCTCCATGATCCCAGTGCTAGCTATGGCGCCTGGTCAGAAAAAAGGCGCGAAAGTAGTATCTGATGGACCAGGAGAAGGACGGCGGGAGGGAGGGAGGGAGGGAGGGCCGAGTGACGACATGGCGTACAGGTACAGGAACAGGGAGAAACACAAACAACTGTCACACAGAATGGTCCCCCCAAAGATTAAACTGGGAACCCTGGGCTTAGCAGGCCGTTGATTTCACGGAGGAAGGGGAAGCAAATGAACACAGAACAAATCTATTTTTTACATCTTAAGGTGGCAGCCGACGCTGCAGCATGAGTGACAGCCATACCAGTATGATGATGATGGGTACCAATCATAATATACCATCATCTGCCAAAAGGCAAGGGGCTGCTGCTGTGTAGCAATGCAGCCCCACGTCTGCCAGCCCCACGTCCGCCAGCACCCAGCATCGCCCTCGGCCTCTTCTGGGTGCTTAGCAGACAATATTGGGCAATTGGCAGAAAATAGTATATTATGACTGGTAACCGTCATCATCAAAACAGTAGCATGTCTGCCCAGGTGGCCATGATTGACAGCCATACCAGTATGATGATGACGGATACCAGTCATAATATACCATCGCCTGGAAGGGGCTGGTGCAATGCAGCACTACGGCTGCCAGCCCCACGGCTATCACTCATGCTACACCGTCTACCGCCAAAAGGCAGTTAGCAGCTGCTGCTGTGTAGCAATGCAGTCCCACGTCTGCCGGCACCCAGAGGACATATGGTGACGGTGAGCTCAGCTGAGCTGAGCGGGCTCCATGCTTGCCGTGGTATGTTGTCTGCACAGGTAACCCAGGTAAAAAGGCGCGAATCTATTGTCTGCCGTTGCTGTGACGAGGGGGGAGGGGCCTGACGACATGTACCCAGAACCGCCCGCGACACTGTTTTGCATCATCCGGGCATTGGGATCTCAACCCAGAATTCAAAGAAAAGGCGCGAACCGCTTCTCGGCTCGAGCTGTGGTGCAAACGTAGTATCTGACGGCCTAGGGGAAGGAGGGAGGGGGGCCGAGTGACGACATGGCGTACAGGCACAGGGAATTAAAATAAAGAACGGTGACTGTGCATCAGGGAGAGACACAAACAACTGTCACAGACTGGTCCCCCCCCAAAGATTAAACTGAAAACCCTGGGTTTAGCAGGCCGTTGATTTGACGGAGGGAGGGGGAAGCAAATGAATACAGAGAAAATCTATTTTTTTACATCTTAAGACGACGGTGCAGCGTGACTGATAGCCCTCGGCATCTTTCTGGGTGCTTGGCAGCAAATACGGGGCGGTGTATGACGATGGTCTTCAGGCCTATTGCACGAGCTGCTGCTCAGGGAAGACTCTGCTAACGTGCGATGACCCGACTTGTAATAGGCCGGCTAACAGTCATAATACACCATTTACTCCCAAAAGGCAAGCCCCACGGCTGCCAGCACCCAGATCGCCGATGAAGGCTACCAGTCTACTGCACCGTCTACCGCCAAAAGGCAGTTAGCAGCTGCTGCTGTGTAGCAATGCAGTCCCACGTCTGCCGGCACCAAGAGGACATATGGTGACGGTGAGCTCAGCTGTGCTGAGCGGGCTCCATGTTGTCTGCACAGGTAACCCAGGTAACCCAGGTAAAAAGGTGCGAATCTATTGTCTGCCGTTGCTGTGACGGGGGAGGGAGGGGCCTGACGACATGTACCCAGAACCGCCCGCGACACTGTTTTGCATCATCCGGGCATTGGGATCTCAACCCAGAATTCCAAGGGGCGGCGGAGACTGCGGGAACTGTGGGATAGCTGTGGGATAGCTACCCATAGTGCAATGCTCCGGAAGTCGACGCTAGCCTCGTACTGTGGACGCGGTCTGCCGACTAGAGCACCTAGAGCATTTTATTGTGTGGACATACACAATCGGCTGTATACAACCGATTTCAATAAAACCGGCTTCTATAAATTCGAACTAATTTCGTAGTGTAGACATACCCTAACAGATATATTGGAGCATGAGCTTTCGTGGGTGAATACCCGCTTCGTCGGATGCATGTAGTGGAAATTTCCAGAGGCAGGTATAAATATGCAAGCAAAAGTGAGTCAGGCTAGAGATAATGAGGTTAGTTCAATCAGGGGGGATGAGTGTAGTAGTTTTTGTTGTCAGAAGGAGGTCACGGTGCAATGAAGTTTGAGAATCCCTGCTTTAGAGCATTGAGGTGCATATGCACAATGGACTTTGCTGTTCAGTTTCTATGCTGACTGTAAACAGCTTCGAACACTAGGGTTGTCTGAGTCACTTTAGCTTAATATAAACTACTGAGGACTCAATTCTGCCATGCAATCACCACCGAGCAGTGGAAAAGGAGTGTCCTGAAGAAAAGCTAGCAGTAAAATGCTAGATGAATCAAGAAAGTGCAATGGGAAAAAAACTGGCTTACCTTTGAAAGAGATATCGGACACCAACTAAGAGCAGGGCATAGGGCACGATGTGCAGGAGATCTCGAGGTTTGGGGTATGAGATACTCCCAGATTCCTTTATGTCCTCCCAGGTGAATCCTGGTGGGAACCAGTATTCGTGCCACCAAAACCATTTATCTAGAGACAGCACCATCCTAGATGGAACAGAAAACAGCATGAGCTGCGTCAGATCACACAATCACCTGCAGTGAGACGGGAGATATTACTGTATGGGAATGTAACAACCAATCATCCCTTTAAAGGAAAACAGGTGGGTGCAGTCAGCTCTCAACACACTGTTGAGTCATTAGTAGATTTTCATCAGACAGATATTTTACAGAAAGTTATTGGCTCACGGCCTAAAATGCTTGAGTTGCATCATGCAAGTGTCCTGATTTTGGCAGAACCAGGCTATCATTATCTCCAGCATGAGCAAAGGCGCATTGATTACAATAACCCTCACTCTCTAGAACAACATGTCCCAAACTTTTTTGAAAGCTAAGATTACCCCAACCTCTTCAACGCCTCTGTGTTAGCAGAACAGCAAGGGGGACTTGAACCGCTGCTGTTCTGTGCTTCCCCTGCCCCCGCAACTCTTCGAGAGGCACACCCTGCTCTTTGGGACCTGCTGTTCTAGATTAGCAATTCCCAAACTTTTGCTGCCAGAGCTCTAACTAAGCAGTGGCTGGTGTCCTCTTCATCCCTTCAAGCCCCATGCCTGCATGGGTAGCTGTTCTCTCTCCTTTTCTCTGTCTAGTAGCTCGCTCCTTTTTGTTTTTTTTTAATATCCCAAACAAAACAATGTTGTTGGCAGACAGTTCAGTCTGCTCCCCAATCAGCACAGACATCTCAGCCCTCAAATGCAGATAAATTTACAGTCAAGTAGTGTTTTCAAAGGTGCAGAGGACAGTGAGGTGCCCATAGAGAGTTGCATTGCCTAAGTCTCCCTCATGCATTTACTTTGTAATGGCTCGGTAAGTCAGGCCAGAAGAGGGGGAGTGGTATTTTATAACTCCTAGGTGTGTATGGGTTTAATGGAGAGCTAAACTGGAAAATGAAGCAGGATGACTGTAGAGTCCCTCTGTGGGTGGGGTGGGGTGCGGTGCCTGGGGCCAACACCCTGCAAAGCCAACCAATATATTCATCTCTGCACATTATAATTTCTACACATTTATACACCCATTCCCCAAGGTATCCAGCACTTCCCTGTTAATCCCCCACACTTTCACAGTCATCCAACAGCAATAACTCTGCCTAGAAAGGTTGACGTGTGGAGGGTGTTTATTTTATTAATTCCTTCACATTTTTAAAATACAACTATAGGCACCAGCCAATGCTCTGGGTATCTACCCCAAGAACTAAAATCCCCAAATATAGAGAGGACTGCCCAGGAATATTTCACCTCAGCACACGTGCGCCTCAGCAGCCTTAGAGGAGAAAGAGAGGAGGAGGATGCAGCATTCCCGGAATGGTAACACATCCGGGTTCCAGAAGAGGCTCCAGAGCAATTACTGTAAGGCAGGTTCTCCAGACCTTGAACCCTCTTGGAGCTCTGCTCCGAATCCTTTGCCATTTTTCCACCTTCTTTCTGAAGTGTGAACACTAGAACTGGACACAGTATTCAGGTAATGGTCTCATTAATGCCTTACACCCAAGTAATACTACCTTCCTACTCCTCTTTGCTATTCCCGTTTCTACATTCACAAATCATGTTCACCCTGTTAGGCCATCACACTGGGAGCTCATGGTCAGTCGATTTCCACCGTTCTCTCTACATCCTCTTCAGAGTCGCTACTTTCCAGGATACCGTCCCCGATCTTGTAGGTGTGATCTACATACTTTGTCCCTAGATGCATCATCTTGCATTTGGCTGTATTAAAACACATATTAATTTTTAATTCATCATCAGTAAAAAACATCCATATCTTTACATTCCTTATGCTGCCAATGGAGTTTTTAGTTTCTTAATTTTAATGAATGCTGGGCTAGTTGAAGCAGATCTCTGCAAAGGAGGATGTGACTCTTAGCAAACTGAGTATTGGGATCAGTATTCATTGTGTCCTGCAGACCTACATGAATAAAGGAAAAGCATGAGATTTTTAAACTATGCTAACCATGTCTGCAAATGAAATTGCTATATCTGACATGATTGCTGTCAAGTGCAAAGTAATACAGTGGTAGTATCACAGCCAATGAGGTTAATCTGAGGTGTGATTATTGCTAGTTGAAATCTTTCATTGTTATCATATATCCCACTCACTTATAGAGCTGGCTGGAAAACAAGGATTAAACTTCATGAAAAATGTTGAGGGTTTGAAATTTGTTTTCATTCCACATTGGAACGAAACAGAGACCTTTCAGAGCAATGTTATTTTCTGCCAAAGATGAGGGCCAGAGAAGTCCAGGGTGCTCACGTGGGATATGGGAGACCCGGAGTCAAGTCCTTGCTCTGCTGGAGATGGAGGAGGAACTTTAAGTGGGGTCTCCCTACATCCTGGGGGAGTGTCCTACCCACCAGGATGTAGAATTTCTCTTAATCACTCCTCCTGGAGCTTTTTCATTCTGGGTAAATTATTAAACATTCACTGGGCCAGAAAGAGAGAGAGACTGCATCTGGGACGGGGACTTTAAATCCTTGCTCCTGAAGAGCTGGGAGGTGAAGCTCACAGGTGAGGCCCCTAACCAGCTGGCTAGTCTGAGGTGTGCACACTCCCTTTCTTTCCACTTTGAGCAGAAACTCCATCTTGGTCCTGAGGAACCTTCCCAAGGGAACATTAATCAAAACTGGTAATATGTCCACAAAAAGTTTCAGTTTTGACAAACTGGCATTTTCTGACAAAAAAAGTTTAGTCAAGAAGTTCCCAACCAGCTCTAGTCACTTCCCGTGTTCACCAGGAGCAGGTGATATAAAGTGATGCTGCCAACATTTTATGCTTCTAGACTGTAAGACCATGGGTCAAACTCTTGTAGATTTTTCATAAGTTTGCGTGAGCTTGTGAAATACAGTATGACAGTTGCAGTCACCCGTCAGAATGAAAACTCTGATGCATCCCAAACTGTGCTGTCACTGCGTCTGCAAGACCAGAGCTTAGGCCAGGGGGCTGATGCCTGAGCCTGCAGCCCTGTATATAAACTCCCTTAGCCAGCACCATCAAGCTGTCCTGGGAGGAGGGAGGGAAAATGGGTGGCTTCCAAGGAGTCACCACCTGCATTATCTGAAGACACAAGATCATGCAGCTTCCTCCCATCTATGCACCCTGGATTAGATGAGCAGCCTGCCCCCACACCGGGAAACACATTAGATGCTCTCGTGCCTCGTGACATGAGACAACCCAATGTTTCCACCTCTGTCTGTCTACTGCCATGTTTCTTGCTCCATTGTAGTCTGGTTCCCTGACAGCAATATCTTTCTCAATGGATTTTAATATGTCATCTGTTCTCCTCCTCTTTTCTATCTTCCACCAAGTGGGATCCAGTCAAGGGCTTGTCTAGGAATATGTTTTGACATCTGTACAACATGCCCAAACCACTTCAACCTTTTATCTTGAATCATTGTCTCTACAGTCTGTTGGCCTGTCACACTGAGCCCTGGTCTACACTATGCGTTAGGTCAATTTTAAAATGAATGCGTCTACACAACCAACCCCGTTCCGTCGACCTAAAGGGCTCTTAAAATTGACTTCTGTACCCCTCCCCAGCGAGGGGAGTAGTGCTAAAATTGACCTTGCTTGGTCGAATTTGGGGTAGTGAAGATACAATTTGACAGTATTGGCCTCCGGGAGCTATCCCAGAGTGCTCCAATGTGACCGCTCTGGACAGCACTTTGAACTCCAATGCACTAGCCAGGTACACAGGAAAAGCCCCAGGAAATTTTGAATTTCATTTCCTGTTTGGTCAGCATGGCGAGCTTAGCAGCACAGGTGACCATGCTGTCCCCCCAGAATCGCAAACGAGCTCCTGCATGGACCGAAAGGGAGACACTGGATCTGAGTGCAGTATGGGGAGAAGAATCTGTACAGGCCAAACTCTGATCAAAAAGAAGAAATGCTAATATATATGCCAAAATCGCACAGGGCATGGTGGAGAGAGGCAGTGCTGCGTGAAAGTCAAGGAGCTCAGGCAAGCCTACCAAAAGATAAAGGAGGCAAATAGTCACTCCGGGTCAGAGCCCCATACATGCTGCTTCTATGATCAGCTGCATGACATTCTGGGGGGGGACCCTACCACTACCCCACCACTGTCCGTGGATACCTGCAAGGGGGTGAGCCTCACACAACAGGGAGGAGGATTTTGTGGATGAGGAAGAGGAGGAGGAGGAGAATGCGCAGCAGGCAACCGGTGAATCTGTTCTCCCTGGCAGCCAGGACTTTTTCATCACCCTGGAGCCAATACCCTCCCAAGGCGGGATCTCCGACCCTGAAGCTGGAGAAGGCACCTCTGGTGAGTGCACATTTGTAACTACACTACAGGGTTTAAAAGCAATAGTGTTTAATGTTTGATTTTCCCTGAAGAATTGGGATGCATTTGCGGCCAGTACAGCTACTGGAAAAGTCTGTTAACGTGTCTGAGGATGGAGCGGGAATCCTACAGGGACTCCATGAAGCTCTCCTGGAGGTACTCTGAAAGTCTTTGCAGAAGATTTCTGAGGAGGGCTGCCTTATTTCGCCCTCCATGGTAGGACACTTTATTACACCAAGCCAGTAGCAAGTAGTCTGAAATCATTGCAGCACAAAGCATAGCAGCAAATGGTCCGGGGTTTTGGTCGCATTCAAGCAACATTTGGTCTTTATTTTTCTGGTCAGCCTCAGGACAGTGATATCATTCATTGTCACCTGGTTGAAATAGGGGAATTTTTGTAAGGGAATAGTAAAAGGACCCCGTTCATGGTGGGCTGTTTGTGCTTGGCTAAAAGGGATCATCCCTGAGAATAACCACACAGTCGGGGGAGGGGTGAAGGGATCATCCCAGAGAATAGCCATACGGTGGGATGGGGGGAGGTGTGTGCTGCACATCCACCCGAAAACCACAGCCCCTCCTTTAAAATGTGAAACACAACCAGCATTGCTTGCTATGGGAAAGGAGGGTGCTGCAGTTTGAAACCATTCCCACATGTTATAAAGGCGTTAGAAGCCAAACCCGCGTACCCTTTAGTTTACCATGGCTGCCTGGAAACCAAATTCTGTTGCCCAGCCCTGTGTGATGTGTCACCATACTGGCAGGTATTCAATATAAAAGGCAAAATGCGACCTTGTACCTAAAGCACATGTGCTCTCTGCTATGAATTGCTTGATTCACTATGAAAGAGTCTCCCTTTTGTTCTCAGAAATGTATCTTCTTAAATTCTACTCTCCCTTTTTATCCCCCCGCAGATGCAAATGTTTCTATGCTCCCCCTATCATCTCCATCCCTGAGGTTATCGCAGCTTAGAAGGCAAAAAAAATGCACTCATGATGACATGTTTTCCGAGCTCATGCAGTACTCCTGCACTGATAGGGCACAAATGAATGCATGGAGGCATTCAGTGGCAGAGTCCAGGAAAGCATTAAGTGAGTGCGATGAGAAGAGGCTAATGGGGGAGCAAACGGACATGCTCAAGCATCTAGGGGAGCTGCAGGAAAGCCAACAAGAGCACCCTCCCCTGCATCTACTGTATAATCGCCTGTTCCGTATCCTCCTCATCCAGCCACTCCACTCCAGAGGATGGCCCAAGCAACAGAAGGCTGTCATTCAAACAGTTTTGATTTGTAGTGTGGCTACAATAAGCAATGTGGCCTTGTCCTTCCCTCCTCCCCCCACTCGGGCTACCTTGTCAGTTCTCTCACTTTTTTTTTAATTAATAAAAAAAGAATGCATGGTTTCAAAACAATAGTTACTTTATTTCCTTTGCCAGCTGTGATCGAAGGGGGGAGGGTGGTTGGCTTAAAGGGAATTAAAATCAACAAAGGGGGCGGGTTTGCATCAAGGAGAAACACACACAAGTGTCACACCATAGCCTGGCCAGTCATGAAACTGGTTTTCAAAGCCTCTCTGATGCGTAGCGCGCCCAGCTGTGCTCTTCTAATCGCCCTGGTGTCTAGCTGCTCAAAATCGGCCGCCAGGCAATTTGCCTCAACCTCCCACCCCACCATAAACGTCTCCCCCTTACTCTCACAGATATTATGGCTCAGACAGCAATAACAATGGGAATGTTGGTTGCACTGAGGTCTAACCTAGTCAGCAAACACTGCCAGTGAGTTTTTAAATGTCCAAAGACACATTCTACCACCATTCTACTTGCTCAGCCTATAGTTGAACTGCTCCTTACTACTGTCCAGGCTGCCTGTGTGAGGCTTCATGAGCCGTGGGAGCAAGGGGTAGGCTGGGTCTCCAAGAATAACTATTGGCATTTCAACATCCCCAACGGTAATTTTCTGGTCTGGGAAGTAAGTCCCTTCTTGCAGCTGCTCGAACAGCCCGGAGTTCCTAACGATGCAAGCATCATGCACCTTTCCCGGCCATCCCACGTTGATGTCGGTGAAATGTCCTTTGTGATCCACCAGTGCTTGCAGCACCATTGAGAAGTACCCCTTGCGGTTTACGTACTGGCTGCCAATCTGGTCCGGTGCCAAGATAGGGATATGGGTTCCGTCTATCGCCCCACCACAGTTAGGGAACCCCATTGCAGCAAAGCCATCCACTGTGACCTGCACATTTCCCAGAGTTAGGGTGACCAGATCACCCAAGACAAATATCAGGACGCGGGGGGAGGGAGGGTGACGCGGGGGGGGGCGGGGCGGGGGGCGTAGCCAAAAAAAAAAAACCTTCCTCCGCAAGTGCTGGAGGGAGGCCCGGGAGACTCAGGGGAAGCGCGGGGCCAGGGTGAGTAAGAGTCCGGCCTGGTCCCGAGCAGGCAGGACTCAGTTGGGTGGTAGGGCGAGGAGGGGGGCGGCCCGCGGGGCCAGGCGGCGGCTGTTGTTCTCCCCCCCGGGCCGCGGGGGGAGGAAGCGGCCATGGCGCTCGGCGGCTGCGGCTCTGGCGCCCCCGAACCCCCGAGCCGGGACCTGTAGCGGGGACCCAGCAGTGTGCACGCTGGGCCCAGCCCCTGGCCAGTTGCGTCTGGGCTGCTGCCCAGCTGGTGCTATCCCGCGGCGGCCCCGGCCCCCCCGTCCCGCTCGGGTCCCGCAGGGGGTGGGTTTGGGGGGGGGGGGGGTGGGAAATGTTGTTTTGCTCCTGCTAAAACTTCTTCCAGTCACTGACTTGAGAAGCTCTGGCACTACAGTTGCCAACTCTCCAGGTCTGCTTCGTCAGACGCATTCACCCACGAAAGCTTATGCTCCCAATTCTTCTGTTAGTCTTAAAGGTGCCACAGGACCCTCTGTTGCTTTTTACAGATTCAGACTAACACGGCTATCCCTCTGATACAGGAATTAAAGGTTCATCTTTACATAAAGATTATGTCATGTGATGAAACCTCCAGGAATATGGCCAATGAAAGTTGGCAACTATATCTGGCGCCTTGATGCTTTGGAGCAGGGACCTGACATTTGGTGGGAGACAGGGGTTGCCCTAGTGTCAGGGAGATCCCTTTCATCTTCCCTGTGAAAATTCATCCAAATTTGGCCAAATTATAAGCCTCTGAAAAAATCTTCATTTGCACATGCCCAGTAGAGGTTTGTTAGAGGCTGGCAGTGTTATTCTGCACTGAGCATGCTCCATTGCAGGCCGCAGGGGCAGAGCAGGAGTTTCACTGCAATTTCTCTTCTTGGCTTCCGGGGGCTTCTGTGGTGTTGGGCACTTTAACTGTGAGCAGGGAGACTGCTAGCTCCACTCTCCCTGCTCAGACTCAGACAACGTGTATGAGAAAGATGATTATGAAGGAGCCTGCCTTTTTCAAATAATGAGGGATAAGGAGTGAGGAGAAGAGGACAGGGGCAGGATGAGATGGACCAGGGTAACCTAGCAGAAGCCGGTTGCATGTGGGGAGACCATCTTTGTTATGTGTTTGTACGGTGCCTACCACAACACAGCTTTGGATTCTGGATACTATGGATATGGTAGTTGGAGCTGGAAGCCCCATCTGTTATTAAGGTTGTCCAGCACTTACCTGTTTTCAATTGCTTGTAACTTTGCCTCACTTTAACAGTTTGAGTTAAAGATTTCCATGCTGGTTGTCTGCCTCAAGCTGAATATATTTTTGAAAACTTCAGTGAAAACAGTTCAGCTGTTTCTGAGAATGAGACTAGGGCAAAATATGTTGTTTTGACTTCTTAAAAAATTCTAGACACCCTTTCTTTGTCCAGATATAGCACCCAAACCATGCTGCAAGGCAAAGATTTGAAATCTGGCAAGGGGTGGCCTTTGTGTCAGAGATGTGCCGTGTGCCATTCCCATGAACACACTGAAATTTCTACATGTTCAGTTGAGTCTTGTTAGAATGTAGCAGCTAAAATTTCTGAAGATTCTGTCCTCACTGAGTATGCTCCATCCCCTGACAGCTCCTAGTGCTGACCAGACTGTGCATGCAGCACCCCACAGAGCAACTGAGCATGCTCCGTCCTGGGGCTGGAGGGACTGAGCAGGACTTTCCCTGTAACAACTGCTCCCAGCTTGGGTGGTGTAGGTACTGGAACTGAGAGCAGGGAGACTGTCTCTCCTGGCAATCAGTGACCCCTCTGCTGGCACCTGGGCAGTATGCAGGAGGAAGCAGTCTGATTCAAATCCAGAGGGGACAAGAATTGGACCTGGGGTACAGGAAAGAAGTAGATTGAGACAAGGCATTTGGTGCAATTGGAACTGGAGTGTAGACTAGAGGCTGGGAGAAAGGGGAGGCTGGGACTGCTTGGGCAAGGAGACAGGGAATGGGACTTGGTGAGGGGACTCGGTACCCATTGGGTGGGTGGGTGGGTGGTGGGAACAGTGAGATCAGATGAAGAGCTGAGGATGGGACTGAAACTGGAATTAGCCAGGCCAGGAGATAGGAACTAGGAACCTGTTGGGGGAGGGGAGAGAATGGTGATGGGAGGAGGACTGCAGACAGCTCTGACAAGAAGGTTTGGATAGGACAGGAACTGGGACTGTCCTGGAGAAGGAATCAGAGAGTGGGGAGATTGGGGCAAGGAGCTGGGGTGGGGTGGGAGAGGAGCCTGAGTATCAGAGGGGTAGCTGTGTTAGTCTGGATCTGTAAAAAGCAACAGAGAGTCCTGTGGCACCTTATAGACTAACAGATATATTGGAGCATAAGCTTTCGTGGGTGAATGCGTCTGACGAAGAGGATATTCACCCACGAAAGCTTATGTTCCAATACATCTGATAGTCTTAAAGGTGCCACAGGACTCCCTGTTGCTTTTTACAGTGGTGGAAGAGCGATCAGACAAAGAGCTGCAGGAGGGCAGTGAGACTGGCTAAGGAAGGAGACTGGGACTGAATGTGCAGTGGGAGGTTAAGGCTTGGACAGCAAGCCCCAAGGAGGAGATTGAAACTGGCTGGGCAAGGAGCAGGAAACTGGGACAAGGAGCCAGAGTGGCGAAGAGACAGGACTGGAAAAGGGATGGGCTGCATAGGATGAGCAGAAGGGTCAAGCTCGGGGGGGGAAACAGGTGGAAGAGTCTGTGGCCACTAAAGCACACGCTCCTCCAGACCCCAGAATGGAACCCAAGCTTCCTGAGTCTCACCATTCCTCTGCCATTAGCAAATAGCTTTGAAACCCACTGGCAAAGGGCCCCATCCCCCACTAGTGCTCGGCCATATAGAGGTTGACAACTCCATTAGCTTAAGTGGCAGAGGTCTGGGTGTTGGAACTGAAGGTTCCAGCCCTGCTGATGACCCATGTGGGGGGTCTACCTGGTGGAATTTTTTTATTGACTTTTCTAAAAATCTAGGAAATTACACACATAGACAATATTATTAAGATTGTAAAGTCAAACACTCAGATGTATTAAGGTCGCCTGTGCTCCCTTGGGTTTATACAGTAGTCTGTTTTCTCCACAGGACCCCTGCCTCATTCAGTGCACAGGAGGCACCCACTCTGGATTGTGCAGTGAAGAAAACTGTTGTCTGTAGGCTCCTGCCTCATCTGCTGCAGAAGTTGGAAGGTGTGTAGTGACGGAGGCAGGGGACGGCCATGGTTAAAGCAGCTGAATGCTGCTCTGGGGCACTAGATTCTGGCCCTGCTCTTCCAAAGAGTTGCTACATGATGCCAGGCAAGTCATTTACATCACATTTTTCACAGGTGGCAACTACTTATGTGTACCTCATTTCCTGGGTTCCCTCCTGGGGCTCAATTTTCTGAGTATAGACAACCTTAATTCTGGCCTGTCCTAACTTGTGTGTGCTTCACTTTGCAACCTTAACAATGGTGTAATGTATTTTTGGCATGTCATGTAGATTATAATGTTGCTAGGCCAGTACAACTCTGGTGTAAGCCCATTGTCTCAAAGATAGTACGCTAGGGGTCAGGTTGGCCCAGTATAGTGTATGTTACTAGCCCGAGTGCAGCATGGCACATCTGGGATAAATTAAAATGCCCGGAGGCTTTAGAAGCAAACAGGTGGTTAACTCTGGGTCTTTTGCACCTTTCCAAAGAAAGGTGTGAAACATTTCAGTGAATGCAAATCCCTCTGTTCTAATGGCTGGGAAAGAGATCATCCACTATGTATATTTGGGGGGCAGTACATTCATTTTCAGTCAGATGACACAGCTGCACTTGAACAAGGCGCAAGGCAGCAAGCGCCACGGGAGATCAGTTTTAATTTGGTCGAATAGGCTTTTCCATTGTCCCTTGGAAAGGCTGATACAGTGTCTCTTGGAAGGGGTCGGGGTGAGCACTGGCTTTTGTTGTGGTTAGGTGGGTCACCAGTAGTGGCATGCGGGGGCTGTTAGGCTACGTCTACACTACAATGTGCCAGTGCAGGTAGGCAGACAGGTGCTAGCTCTGTTCGAGTGAGGGCATTAAAAGCAGCAGTGGGGCCATGGCAGCATGGGCTGTGGCTTGGGCTAGCCACTTGCACATGTACCAGGGGGATTGGACTGGATTGGGCAGCTAGCCCATGCCGCCACCCAGCTCGCTGCAGCCACACTGCTATTTTAGTTCATCCTTAGAGACATATTGTTGACCCTGCAAACATAGCCTGTGGGTCAGCAGCTCACCCCCTGCACACAGTACCCAAATGAGGAGCCCTAGTGTCTCTCCCTGGCCAGTCCCCAGATCTTTGCCTCTTAGGTTAAGACTTGAGACCGTTCAACTACAAAACCTGTCCCTGGTGAGCAGGTGGTAGCTGCAAACAATTCACGTCAATAGCAGTACCCCACTTACACTTGTGGAGCCATTGCAATCAGCCAGGATTATCCTGAGGTTTCAGGAGACGCTAGAGCCTGTCAGGTAATCAGGGGAACTGTAGGCTGAGGTCTAGCCCTAAGCACACATTTCAAAACCTGCTGGATCAGCTACCCAAAGACTAGCCAGCTTGGTGCGTTGCTGCGCAGCAAGATTTCATAGAATCATAGAATCTCAGGGTGGGAGGGACCTCAGGAGGTATCTAGTCCAACCCCTGCTCAAAGCAGGACCAATCCCCAACTAGATCATCCCAGCCAGGGCTTTGTCAAGCCTGACCATAAAAACCTCTAAGGAAGGAGATTCCACCACCTCCCTAGGGAACCCATTCCGGTGCTTCACCACCCCCTTAGTGAAAACGTTTTTCCTAATATCCAACCTAAACCTCCCCCACTGCAACTTGAGACCATTACTTCTTGTTCTGTCATCTGCTACCACTGAGAACAGTCTAGATCCATCCTCTTTGGAACCCCCTTTCAGGTAGTTGAAAGCAGCTATCAAATCCCCCCTCATTCTTCTTTTCTGCAGACTAAACAATCTCAGTTCCCTCAGCCTCTCCTCATAAGTCATGTGCTCCAGCCCCCTAATCATTTTTGTTGCCCTCCGCTGGACTCTTTCCAATTTTTCCACATCCTTCTTGTTGTGTGGGGCCCAAAACTGGACACCGTACTCCAGATGAGGCCTCACCAATGTCGAATAGAGAGGAATGATCACGTCCCTCGATCTGCTGGCAATGCCCCTACTTATACAGCCCAAAATGCCGTTAGCCTTCTTGGCAACAAGGGCACACTGTTGACTCATATCCAGCTTCTCGTCCACTGTAACCCCAAGGTCCTTTTCTGCAAAACTGCTGCCTAGCCCTTCAGTCCCTAGTCTGTAGCAGTGTATGGGATTCTTCCATCCTAAGTGCAGGACTCTGCATTTGTCCTTGTTGAACCTCATCAGATTTTTTTTGGCCCAATCCTCTAATTTGTCTAGGTCCCTCTATATCCTATTCCTACCCTCCAGCGTATCTACCACTCCCCCCAGCTTAGTGTCATCTGCAAACTTGCTGAGAGTGCAGTCCACGCCATCCTCCAGATCATTAATGAAGATATTGAACAAAACCAGCCCCAGGACCGACCCTTGGGGCATTCCGCTTGATACCGGCTGCCAACTAGACATGGAGCCATTGATCACTACCCATTGAGCCTGACGATCTAGCCAGCTTTCTATCTACCTTATAGCCCATTCATCATATTTCGGTGCATAAGTTCCTCAGCAGCAGCTGGAATAATAACAGAACCCATCCACAAACTCCCCCCAGACTAGATGTAGGGACATCCCACTTTCAGGGGCTCCAGGCCCCAGGTAGACTCCCCTCCCCCTCCCCCCCCACATAGCTATGTGGGCTATGGAAAGGCAGAACCAGGTCTAGAAGCCAGGGCTCCTGAGACCCTAGCCACTGGACAAAACTGTCATTTAGCTACTAAATTACCACTCACATCGTTACATTCCTTGTGTCTAGTCACAACTAGGGTGACCAGACGTCCTGATTTTATCGGGACTGTCCCAATATTTCCTTGTTTGTCCCGCGTCCCGACGGACATGCGGTCGGGACTCTGGACAAACAAGGAAATGCTCCGGAGCCCGGAAGTGCTTGTGCCCCCCCCCACGCCCCGACTCCACCCCCTCCTCCCCCGATTGGCTCCCTCCCCAAATCCCCGCCTCTTCCCCAGGCTCACCATTCCTCCCCCCCTCCGCAAGCGCTGGAGGGAGGCCCGGCAGACGCAGGGGAAGCGCGGGACCAGGGTGAGTGAGAGTCCGGCCTGGTCCCGAGCAGGCAGGACTCAGTTGGGTGGTAAGGAGAGGAGGGGGGCGGCCCGCGGGGCCAGGCGGCGGCTGTTCTCCCCCCCAGGGCAGCAGGACTTGGGAGCAGCCGCTGCTGCAGCTCCCACTGCCGCGGGGGAGGAAGCGGCCATGGCACTTGGCGGCTGCGGCTCTGGCGCCCCCGAACCCCCCGAGCCTGTTCCCCTGCGGGACCCGAGCAGGACGGGGGGGCTGGGGCCTGCTGCCCCCACTCCGGGGCCGCCGCGGGATTGCACCAGCTGGGCAGCAGCCCAGACACGACTGGCCAGGGGCTGGGCGCAGCGTGCGCACTGCTGGGTCCCCGCAGCTCGGGGGTTCGGGCCCAGGCGCCAGAGCCACAGCCGCCGAGCTTGGCCATCGGCCGCTTCCTCCCCCCGCAGCAGTGGGAGCTGCAGCAGCGACTGCTCCCGAGTCCCGCTGCCCGGGGGGGGGAGAACAACAGCCGCCGCCTGGCCCCGCGGGCCGCCCCCCTCCTCTTCCTACCACCCAACTGAGTCCTGCCTGCTCGGGGCCAGGCCGGACTCTCACTCACCCTGGCCCCGCGCTTCCCCTGCGTCTCCCGGGCCTCCCTCCAGCACTTGTGGAGGAAGGGTGGTTTTTTGTTTGTTTTTGGCCCTGCCCCCCCGTTGTCATGCCCCCCCCACTGCGTCTCGCCAATCCCCCTCCCCCCCCGCATCCCGATATTTGACTTGTGTGATCTGGTCACCCTAGTCACAACTTTGAAAGATTAGCCTGGTATGCTCCCATTTCTGAAAGTCCTGACGCAGAGGCCATTATTAAAGATGGCTTATGTGAATGAATTAGTGGTTTCACTCCACCTTGTAACAGACATGGGTTCCTGTCACAAAAATACAGCAGCCATGATCTCACACTGAGCTTTGGCTGGCCATTGCAGCAGAAAAGCCAAGGGTTGAATGTAGGGTTGCCAGTCAAAAACGGATCCTGGCAGCTCCACTCAGCACCACTGACCAGGCCGTTAAAAGTCAGGTCAGCGGCGTAGCGGGGCTAAGGCAGGCTCCCTGCCTGCCATGGCTCCATGCGGCTCCCGGAAGCAGTGGCATGTCCCCCTCTGGCTCCTAGGGACAGCTTGGGGGCTCCATGAGCTGCCCCAACCCCAAGGGCCAGCTCCACAGTGCCCATTGGCTGGGAACCGCAGCCAATGGGAGCTGCGGGGGCAGCACCTGTGGATGGGGCAGTGCACAGAGCCACCTGGCTGTGCCTTCATGCAGGAACCAGAGGGGGGATATGCCACTGCTTCCGGGAGCTGCTTGAGGTAAGCACCGCCCAGTGCCTGCACCCCTGACTCTCTCCCATGCCCCAACCCCCGCCCCAGCCCTCCAAACCCCTCAATCTCACTCTGGAGCACCTTCCTGCTCCCCAAACCCCTCATCCCCAGCCCCACCCCAGAGCCCGCACCCCCAGCCAGAGCCCTCATCCCCCCAGACCACAACCCCCTGCCCCAGCCCTGATCCCCCTGCTGCACGGCAAAGCCCTCATTCCCATCCCCAGCCCCACCCCAGAGACTGCACCCCTAGCTGGAGCCCAGTCCCCCACCCCAACCCCCTACCCCAGCCTTGATCCCTCTCCCACCCTCTGAACCCCTCAGTCCAAGCCTGGAGACCCCTCCTACACCCCAAACCCCTCATCCTCAGCCCCACACCAGAGTCTGCACCCCCAGCTGAAGCCCTCACACACCCTGCACCCAAACCCTCTGCCCCAGCCTGGTGAAAATGAGCAAGTGAGAGAGGGTGGGGAGAGTGAGTGACAGAGGGAAGGGGTATGGAGTGAGCAGGGGTGGGGGCCTCAGAGAAGGGGCGGGGAAAGGATGTTCAGTTTTGTGTGAGTAGAAAGTTGGCAACCCTAGTTGAATGGTGCTTAGAGAGTGAACCCCCTGCCCCTTATCAAAAGGGAGCCTGTCAGCATAAAGGTGATGCACGCCGACCTGGCTGTGTGAGGAAAACTGCACTGCTAGTGCCCAGGCTGCATCTGTCAGCAGCATTAGGAGTAAGTGAACATGGGCTCAAAATCTGGTGCTGAGTGAAGTGATTCACCACTGTGTAAACCTCCTCAAGGCATGCCCCCCATACTTTGAGTCCACAGTACGATGAGACCAGGTTCTGTGCCTGCAGGCTTGTTAATTGACTGTAGCTCCATGAACTAGAATTATAGAATATCAGGGTTGGAAGGGACCTCGGGAGGTCATCTAGTCAAACCCCCTGCTCAACGCAGGACCAACACCAACTAAATCATCCCAGCCAGGGCTTTGTCAAGCCGGGCCTTAAAAACCTCCAAGGATGGAAATTCCACAAACTCCCTAGGTAACCCATTCCAGTGCTTCACCACCCTCCTAGTGAAATAGTGTTTCCCAATATCTAGCCTAGACCTCCCGCACTGCAACTTGAGACCATTGCTCTTTGTTCTGTCATCTGCCACCACTGAGAACAGCCGAGCTCCATCCTCTTTGGAACCCCCCTTCAGGTAGTCTGGACCCTATCTCTACCCTCCAGCGTATCTACCTCACACCAATGAAGATGTTGAACAAAACTGGCCCCAGGACTGACCCCTGGGGCACTCAGCTTGATGCCGGCTGCCAACTAGACATTGAGCCGTTGATCACTACCCGTTGAGCCCGACGATCTAGCCAGCTTTCTATCCACCTTAGAGTCCATTCATCCAGCCCATACTTTTTTAACTCACTGGCAAGAATACTGTGGGAGACCGTATCAAAGCTTTGCTAAAGTCAAGGTATATATCATCCACCGCTTTCCACTTTTCGTTCTCCGGCCTCTCAGCACTCACATGGCTGGGACTGAGTTGAAAACACTCCCTGCTGGACAGTTGTGCAGGGCTTATTTCCAGCAGTGATTATTTATGACGATGGATTTTTTTTGCTTTGTTCTTCAGATGACCCAATTCTATGGGCATCAGTTGTTCCAATGCTGTCTGGCAGCCTGGCTCAGAGCCTCCTTCCCCTGCCTGTTGTCTAAGGCAGGCAGCTTTGCTACCTGCTGCTCTCTGACTACAAACTGGATTTGGCTCTGGTGCCTTGACCCCCTCTGGCCTGGTTCTGTAGAACAGTAAAGGGCGTCTGCTCGGCAATCCAGTTAATTCCCCCTTGTGGGGAAAGGTGCAGGGCAAGAGGCAAATGCAGGCAGGTCCAAGCAGAGCAGGGAGATGGAAGATCCACCTGGTTGCAACAGACTAAAGAACTGTGCTACAAAAAATGCTGAATTCTGTTGTATCTTGGAAAAATGCTAAATTTCACAGACGTATTATCAGAGTCCATCAGGATGAGTGAGATGATGGGTAGTTTACACCTCTCAGAACTCTTATTTCAGGCTGTCTGCAGACTCACATGGGCATTGGTTACACCTTGATCAGATTTTTGAATTTATCTTTGCAGCCATAAGAGCCAGACTTTTTAATTTTTAATTATAAAATAAAAGTCGAGGTTCTGGAGCATGGCTCTGTGGCAAGGAGTGAATTCTCTGCCAAACTCCACAATCCTTCAGTCTATTGGCACCTATCTCACTGGCCCGGAAAGGACTTTTACTGTAACACCCATTCCATACTTGCTCTCACAAGGACAGTGGTGCAAGAAATGATTTCTACTTGCCAGTACTGCACTCATGGGAGGGACACAAGGAAGGGCACGTGACCTGGGCACAGGACCTCCCCACGTGACCCTCCATGTGACTCCTCCCTGCCCAGCTTCCAGCCCAGGTCTCCCCATCCCCTCCGACACCCTCTTTACCTGTCTAAAATTTTACAGTGCCTCCCTTATGTCCAAACTAAGCTTCTGCCAGCTTGCCTTTATCTAAGTATTGCTCTCCACCAGGCACTAGGAAAGCAAAGATACTGCACCATCTGGGTTTGATGGAAAAGAGGCATAGAACTGTGTGTGCCATGTACATTTTGATAGAACTACAGCCCATATTGTTTTATTATTTTCCTCAGCATGACATACAGGAGGGGCAATCAAAATCAGCCTGGCAGAACATGCATGACAACTGTCTTTGGACAGATGAGCAACTGATCAAAATCACATTCTCTGATCTCTTGGGGGCAAATCCTGTTCCCATTGAGCTCAAAAGGAGTTTTTCTATTGAGTTCAATGGGAACAGGCTTTGACATTTGGAGAGGAAAGAACAAAACCACTCAAGCAGGGGCTATGTTGCTTATACCACAGGGATCAAAGGCTGCTGACTCATGTGAGAGAGTCATCCGACATCTGATCTTTGTCCATCAGCAATCAATGAGGCTAGAACAGTCTCTGTACCATATCCAACTCATAAGTCCATCTGCAAAGGATCAAGGAAATATGAAGGCTCCAGATTACCTTAAAGTCCTCAGTCCCTTGGTTAGAATGCTCCCATTAGTATATTTTCACAGTCCAGAGGCTGGAGCAGGAAAGAGACCAGAACAGGAAAGAGGCAAAATGGATATTTCCAGGCCAGGGCCTTTTAGCTTCTGCCAAGTGCCAAGTAAAGGGAAATCTGTTCTTGCTGTGAAAGATGGTGTTTGGAGTCACATGGGCAAGTTCCATGTCCATCCCCCCACCCCTCTTCTAGTTGAACAGTCACAAAAAGTCCATTCAGTGTAGACAGGTGTTTTCCAGGGTCCATCGTGAGCTAAGTGTTCCTTAATGGGCCATTCAACTTGACTTGTCCCTTCATGTGCTGGCTAAATACCTTGTGGGCGTTACCACAGGAGACTACATGTAGTAAACAGAGCTAATATTCATAACTTCAAATACCAAGATGAATATAAATACATAGAAACAGCATAATCATAAGTACCAGCTATTTCACGTACATGACCATTCCCAAAAGAGATTCTGAAAAATCACAACACGTACCTGAGACGCTATGTGCCAGCACCGTGCCCCACTGGGGTTTTGTTATCTGTTATGGAACAACAGAGATGGAGCCAGTGACATGACTCTGTTTAGCCTAAAAGGGCAAGGTTAATTTGTAGCTGTTCAGGTGTGACTGCACCTTTAGTCAGTGACGGCACTGGCTGGCACACATTCCGGTTAATGGGCTTCAGAGTTCCTTTGCAGTTAACTTTTTAATGTTATTAAACCTGGTATGTGCTGAGGTAGTTTAAAGCATAACACAGGTTTTTAGGTTCGCAAATCAGTGAACCTCTGCCTCTTTGAGATTGTATTTATTATGATGATGATGATGATTATTTATTATTTTGCTGGTCATAATGTGGGAGGGTCTCTTCTCTGCCCTCTGCTCATGAGGTTATATATGTGTCTTGTAGCACTCTTCTGAACACCAGTTGGAAGGATTTTTTTTTTCAGTAAGTGTGGACTGATTCTTTTCTCTTAGAGGGCATATAATTTTTTCAGATTCACACTGATTAACACAGAAAACAATTGGGGCTGTTAAACTTTCTTCAAATTCCATAGAAAATTAAGTTCAGCTATATTTTCCAGTACAGTGATGAAATGGGTGTTTGTATATACAAACATCAACATGCTTAACTACTCGCTTTCCCAAAAAATAGATAGTATTAGTCTGTTTATATAAGAACATAAGAACGGCCATACTGGGTCAGACCAAAGGTCCATCTAGCCCAGTATCCTGTCTACCGACAGTGGCCAATGCCAGGTGCCCCAGAGGGAGTGAACTTAACAGGTAATGATCAAGTGATCTCTCTCTCTCTCTCTCTCTCTCTCTCTCTCCTGCCATCCATCTCCACCCTCTGACAAACAAAGTAAAGGGACACCCTTCCTTACCCATCATGGCTAATAGCCATTAATGGACTTGACCTCCATGAATTTATCCAGTTCTCTTTTAAATACTGTTATAGTCCTAGCCTTCACAACCTCCTCAGGTAAGGAGTTCCACAAGTTGACACTATGATGTGTGAAGACGAACTTCCTTTTATTTGTTTTAAACCTGCTGCCCATTAATTTCATTTGATGACCCCTAGTTCTTGTATTATGGGAATAAGTAAATAACTTTTCCTTATCTACTTTCTCCACATCACTCATAATTTTATATACCTCTATCATATCCCCCCTTAGTCTCCTCTTTTCCAAGCTGAAGAGTCCTAGCCTTTTTAATCTCTCCTCATATGGGACCCATTCCAAACCTGTAATCATTTTAGTTGCCCTTCTCTGAACCTTTTCTAGTGCCAGTATATCTTCTTTGAGATGAGGAGACCACATCTGTACACAGTATTCAAGATGTGGGCGTACCATCGATTTATATAAGGGCAATAAGATATTCTCCGTCTTATTTTCTATCCCTTTTTTTTCATATGGAATATGGGAGTTAGGTGAGGAGCCATTTCAATAAGTATGACTTATTAAAAGACAAATTTTAAGTAGAACTGTATCCTAAACTGCATTATGATATTGTACCCAAACATTGCATTTCAATGGGGTATTCAACTTCCTTTATAGGAACAGAACAGACTCCTGAAACTCTTATCAAAAAAGTGGTTCATAGACATGCAAATAGCCCCGTTGTCTTCAATGGGATTGATCAAATGATTAAGGGTTTACAGGATTAGGTTCCAAGTTTGTAAATTGTTCTGGATGAAACTGACAATGCCCGAGCTATCAGATCAGAAGGAGCATCATTCAAATAAAGGTGGGGAGATGTGTAATAAGTCTTAGCTCCGTTGCTAAGATGAGGAACATATTTTCAGCAAAGTTCTTGGCAGATTCCTGAGGCAGCTGGTTTAAGGTCGTCAGTGTATACAAGTCGTCAGCATTATAATCTTCACTTATAGTCCTCTCACCCACAAAGCTGGAAAAGGAGGCATTTGTTTTCTTTGTTTTGCTGGTCCAGTTCCAGTTAGCAAAATGCATGTTAGACTAGTTTGGCTGGGAAGAAGAATTCTATGTACACTCAGGACAACACCTGATTCCTGTCAGGCTGCAGAAAAGACAGTTACGTTTTCCGTAACTGGTGTTCTTCGAGATGTGTTGCTCATGTCTATTCCACAATAGGTGTGCGTGCTCGCCACCTGCACTGGTGCCGGAAGTGTTTCCCCTAGCAGTACCCGTAGCGGGGAGCGCCACCTGCGACTCCTGGAGTAGCACCTGCCTGGCGCAGTATAAGTGGAACTGCGCGCTCCCCCCACCCTCAGTTCCTTATTGCCAGACAACTCCAACAGAGGGAAGGAGGGTGGGATGTGGAATAGACATGAGCAACACATCTTGAAGAACACCAGTTACAGAAAAGATAACTGTCTTTTCTTCGAGTGATTCTTCATGTGTATTCCACAATAGATGATTTCCCAAGCTATATCTGTTTGGAAGTGGGTAGGAGTTCGCAAGTTCCCAGGATGGAGGACAACCCTGCCGAACCCGGCATCATCCCTGGTTTGGGAGATGATCGCATACTGCGAGGTGAATGTGTGAACCAAAGACCACGTGGCGGCCCTACAAATGTCCTGGATGGGGACGTGGGCCATGAAGGCAGCCGACGAGGCCTGCGCCCAAGTTGAGTGTGCCCTCACAATGGGCGGCGGGGGAACACCCACCAGTTCATAACAGGAACGGATGCACAAAGTGATCCAATTGGACAGCCTCTGAGTGGAAATCGGCTGGCCCCTCGCGCGTTCAGTTAGGCGACAAACAGTTCCGAGGACTTTCTGAACAGCTTAGTCCGCTCGAGGTAGAAAGCCATAGCCTGCCACGCATTAAGCAGGTGGAGACGGCACTTCTCACTGGACGCGTGAGGCTTGGGGCAGAGGACCGGTAGAAAAAGAAGAAGAAAGAGGAGCGTCCATGTACCAGCAATGGAGATACAGGTGAGCAACCATTTTCATGTTCTCTCCACAGGTACTAATGCAGAGAGTGGAGTAGATGATACATCTGAGGGAAGGGAGCAGAAGGAGACTCCACCGATTGGAAGGCAAAAGATGCACTGTCCTAGGGATGGGGGTTCCACGACCACCACTCCCAAGAGGAGGAGGAGGGTGGTGGTGGTCGGGGACTCTCTCCTCAGGGGGACTGAGTCATCTATCTGCCGCCCCGACCGGGAAAACTGAGAGGTCTGCTGCTTGCCAGGAGCTAGGATACACGATGTGACGGAGAGACTGCCGAGACTCATCAAGTCCTCGGATCGCTACCCCTTCCTGCTTCTCCACGTGGGCACCAATGATACTGCCAAGAATGACCTTGAGCAGATCACTGCAGACTACGTGGCTCTGGGAAGAAGGATAAAGGAGTTTGAGGTGCAAGTGGTGGTCTCGTCCATCCTCCCTGTGCAGGGAAAAGGCCGGGGTAGAGACCGTCGAATCGTGGAAGTCAACAAATGGCTATGCAGGTGGTGTCGGAGAGAAGGCTTTGGATTCTTCGATCATGGGATGGTGCTCCAAGAAGGAGGAGTGCTAGGCAGAGACAGGCTCCACCTAACGAAGAGAGGGAAGAACATCTTTGCAAGCAGGCTGGTTAACCTAGTGAGGAGGGCTTTAAACTAGGTTCACCGGGGGAAGGAGACCAAAGCCCTGAGGTAAGTGGGGAAATGGGATACCGGGAGGAAGCACGAGCAGGAGAGGGGAAGAGGGGAGGACTCCTGTCTCAGACTGAGAAAGTGGGACAATCAGCGAGTTATCTTAAGTGCCTATACACAAATGCGAGAAGCCTGGGAAACAAGCAGGAAGAACTGGAAGTCCTGGCACAATCAAGAAACTATGATGTCATTGTAATAACAGAGACTTGGTGGGATAACTCACATGACTGGAGTACTGTCGTGGATGGATATAAACTATTCAGGAAGAACAGGCAGGGCAGAAAAGGTGGGGGAGTTGCGTTGTATGTAAGAGAGGAGTATGACTGCTCAGAGCTCCGGTATGAAACTGCAGAAAAACCTGAGAGTCTCTGGATTAAGTTTAGAAGTGTGAGCAACAAGGGTGATGTCGTGGTTGGAGTCTGCTATAGACCACCAGACCAGGGGGATGAGGTGGACGAGGCTTTCTTCTGGCAACTAGCAGAAGTTACTAGATCGCAGGCCCTGATTCTCATGGGCAACTTTAATCACCCTGATATCTGCTGGGAGAGCAATACAGCAGTGCACAGACAATCCAGGAAGTTTTTGGAAAGTGTAGGGGACAATTTCCTGGTGCAAGTGCTGGAGGCACCAACTAGGGGCAGAACTCTTCTAGACCTACTGCTCACAAACTGGGAAGAATTAGTAGGAGAAGCAAAAGTGGATGGGAAACTGGGAGGCAGTGACCATGAGATGGTCGAGTTCAGGATCCTGACACAAGGAAGAAAGGAGAGCAGCAGCAGAAGACGGACCCTGGACTTCAGAAAAGCAGACTTTGACTCCCTCAGGGAACTGATGGGCAGGATCCCTTGGGAGAATAACATGAGGGGGAAAGGAGCCTTCTTTTTAAGAACCTGATTGATTTTTTTCCTTGTTTTTAGATCCAAGGGGGTTGGATCTTGATCCACCAGGAGTTGGTGGGTGGAAGAAGGGGGATGGTTAATTTCTCCTTGTTTTAAGATCCAAGGGGTTTGGATCTGTATTCACCAGGGAATTGGTGAAGAGTTTCTCAAGGCTTCCCAGGGAAGGGAATCCACTTGGGAATAGTGGCAGCAGACCAGATCTAAGCTGGTAGTTAAGCTTAGAAGTTTTCGTGCTGGCCCCCACATTTGTACCCTAAAGTTTAGAGTACGGAAGCAGCCTTGACATGGTGGCAGAGCGGTGGGATCATTTTAAACCCAAAAGCCAGTAAGATTTTTTTTTTCCTTCTAGCTGCTTGGGAAGCAGAGCTGAAAGTAGATGCATATCTTGTCTCTCCTTGCCTGAAGGCAGAGGTGTTACCTTTTTTTAACAAGGGCCTTTGTTAAGAGAAGGTTTCAATCAATGAGCAAACAGTTGGTAAAAGGAATTTACAAGCTGAATTGTTTTTTTTTTCTTTCTACCTCCTTGGGAGTAGCTAGTTAGAAAGTCTCTGTTACCTCAGCAGCAGCCTGAGCTGAGTGCATCCCAGTTTCAGTCAACTGCAGAGGGGTGTGACCCAGCAGAATAAAACAGGAAAATGACTACCAAAGAAGAAAAAGCCAAAGAGGAGGCCCACAAGAGAGCTATGGAGCTGAAAGAAAAAGAGATGAGGAGAGAGAAAAAGAGAGGAAGCATGAGCTGGAAGTAGCAAGGGCTAGGCCGGATACATCATCCAATCCTAGCAACCCCTCTCCAGGTACCCCTTCCCATCCCAGAAAATTCCCCACCTACAAGGCAGGCGATGATACTGAGGCCCTCTTAGAAAATTTTGAAAGGGCCTGCCTTGGATACAGCATCGCTGCAGACCAGTACATGGTAGAGCTGAGGCCGCAGCTCAGTGGACCCTTAGCAGAGGTGGCTGCTGAAATGCCTAAGGAACACATGAACAGTTATGAACTTTTTAAAAACAAGGCCAGAATCAGAATGGGGCTAACACCTGAGCATGCCCATCGGCGGTTCAGAGCCCTAAGGTGGAAACCCGATGTGTCATTTACCCAACATGCCTACCACATTGGGAAAAATTGGGATGCCTGGATATCAGGGGCAAATGTTAAATCTAAGGAAGAGTTGCCCTTCCTAATGCAAATGGAGCAGTTTTTAGAGGGTGTTCCTGAGGAAATAGAAAGGTACATCCTAGATGGGAAGCCCAAAACTGTAACCGAGGTGGGGAAGATTGGAGCCAAATGGGTGGAGGTGGCAGAAAAGAAAAAAGCTAGTAGCAGTTGGAGCGAATATCAGAAGGGCCAACCCGAAACAAAACCTTACCACCGGGGACAACCCAAGGCCCCACCCACATTCCAAGGGAAACCCCAGACGCCTTCCCACCCCATCACACCAGTCTCCACCAACCAACATCACCCCGGTGATACCTTAGCAGGGCGATGTTTTAAATGTAATGAACTGGGACATATAAAGGCTCACTGCTCCAAGAACCCCAACAGATTACAGTTCATTACACCCCAATCACACCAAAGATCCCCAGACCCAGATGCCTCTCTCATACCTTCGGAGCAAAGGGAAACCTTGAGAATGGGCGGAAAGAAGGTTATCGCTTGGAGGGACACTGGGGCACAAGTGTCAACTATCCACCAATCCCTAGTGGACCCCAAACTCATCAATCTGGAGGCTCCAGTGACAATTCAACCCTTTGTTTCACAGTCTGTAACCTTGCCTACAGCCAGGTTGCATGTCCAGTACAAGGGCTGGTCAGGAATGTGGACTTTTGCAGTCTATGACAATTATCCCAGCCCCATGCTGCTGGGGGAAGACTTGGCCAACCAGGTGAAGCTAGCCAAGAGGGTGGGAATAATCACCCGCAGCCAGGCTAAGCCAGCTTGCACCCTCATCCCTGTTCCTGAGCCGTCCACCAGGGCCCCGTCTGTCTTACCAGAGACCCAGACAAAGGTGGTGGAACCGGATCCCCTGCCAACGACTGCAACAGCCGTAGTGGATCCAATCCCAGAGACCCAGCCAAAGCCAGTCCCAGAACCGGAACTGGCAACGCAACCAGCACCAGAACCATTGCCAGCACTGAGTCCAGCACTTGCAAACCCGTCTACAACTCCAATGCCAGAGGGCACCAGCGAGCCTGACCTGGCGGAAGCAGCAAATAACCCTACCCAAGAGGCTCAGCCAGAGCCTGAAATACCACATAGTGCACCAGCGGACAGCGGTTCACAGTCAATGGAAACAGCCCCAGCCCCTGCATCGCTTCCAGAGGGACCAAGCCCCAGTCCACAGTCCAAGGAGGAACTGATGTCTCCAGCATCAAGGGAACAGTTCCAGGCCGAGCAGGAAGCAGATGACAGCCTTCAGAAAGCTTGGGCGGCGGCGCAGAGCACCCCACCACCTCTCAGCTCTTCTAACCGATCCCGGCTTGTTGTAGAACAAGGACTTTTATACAAGGAGACTCTTTCTGGTGGGCACCAGGAAGACTGGCATCCTCAAAGACAGTTGGTAGTTCCCACTAAATATCAGGTAAAGCTCTTGAGCTTAGCCCATGATCATCCCAGTGGCCATTCTGGGGTGAACAGAACCAAAGACCAGTTGGGGAAGTCCTTCCACTGGGAGGGAATGGGCAAGGACGTTGCTAATTATGTCCGGTCTTGTGAGGTGTGCCAACGAGTGGGAAAGCCCCAAGACCAGGTTAAAGCCCCCCTCCAGCCACTACCCATAATTGAAGTCCCATTTCAGTGAGTAGCTGTGGATATTCTGGGTCCTTTCCCAAAGAAGACACCCAGAGGAAAGCAGTACATACTGACTTTCATGGATTTTGCTACCCGATGGCCGGAAGCAGTACCCTTAAGCAACACCAGGGCTAAAAGTGTATGGCAGGCATTAGCAGACCTTTTTGCCAGGGTAGGTTGGCCCTCCGACATCCTTACCAATTCGGGAACTAATTTCCTGGCAGGGACCACGAAAAACCTGTGGGAAGCTCATGGGGTGAATCACTTGGTTGCCACCCCTTACCACCATCAAACCAATGGCCTGGTGGAGAGGTTTAATGGAACTTTGGGGGCCATGATACGTAAATTCGTAAATGAACACTCCAATGATTGGGACCTAGTGTTGCAGCAGTTGCTTTTTGCCTACAGGGCTGTACCACATCCAGTTTAGGGTTTTCACCATTTGAACTTGTGTATGGCCGTGAAGTTAAGGGGCCATTACAGTTGGTGACGCAGCAATGGGAGGGGTTTATGCCTTCTCCAGGAACTAACATTCTAGACTTTGTAAGCAACCTACAAAGCACCCTCCGACACTCTTTAGCCTTTGCTAAAGAAAACCTAATGGATGCTCAGGAAGAGCAAAAGGCCTGGTATGATAAACATTCCAGAGAACGGTCCTTCAAAGTAGGAGACCAAGTCATGGTCTTAAAGGCGCTCCAGGCCCATAAAATGGAAGTGTCGTGGGAAGGACCATTCATGGTCCAGGAGCGCCTAGGAGCTGTTAACAATCTCATAGCCTCCCCCCACCTCCAACATAAAGCCTAAGGTATACCATGTTAATTCTCTTAAGCCCTTTTATTCCAGAGAATTAAACATTTGCCAGTTTACAGCCCAGGAAACAGATGACGCGGAGTGGCCTGAAGGTGTCTACTACGAAGGATAAAGGGATGGTGGCGTGGAAGAGGTGAACCTCTCCGCGACCCTTGGACATCTGCAATGACAGCAGATCAAGGAGCTGTGCACAAGCTTTGCACCAATTTTCTCAGCCACTCCCTGATGGACCGAACGGGCATACCACTCCATTGACACAGGTAATGCTCACCCAATTAGAACCCCACCCCACTTCATGCCCAAACTGCTATACAAAGGGAGATCCAGGACATGCTACAAATGGGTATAATCTGCCCCTCTAATAGTGCATGGGCATCTCCAGTTGTTCTAGTTCCCAAACCAGATGGGGAAATACGCTTTTGCATGGACTACCGTAAGCTAAATGCTGTAACTCGTCCTGACAACTATCCAATGCCACGCACAGATGAGCTATTGGAGAAATTGGGACATGCCCAATTCATCTCTACTTTAGACTTAACCAAAGGGTACTGGCAAGTACCACTAGATGAACCCACTAAGGAAAGGTCAGCCTTTGTCACCCAGGCAGGAGTGTATAAATTCAATGTACTCCCTTTTGGGTTGCGAAATGCACCCGTCACCTTCCAAAAACTTGTAGATGGTCTCCTAGCGGGATTGGGAGAATCTGCAGTTGCCTACCTTGATGATGTGGCCATTTTTTCTGATTCATGGACAGAACACCTGGAGCACCTGGAAAAAGTCTTTGAGCGCATCCGGCAGGCAGGACTAACTGTTTAGGCTAAAAAGTGTCAAATAGGCCAAAACAGAGTGACTTACCTGGGGCACCAGGTGGGTCGAGGAACTATAAATCCCCTACAGGCCAAAGTGGATGCTATCCAAAAGTGGCCGGTTCCAAAGTCAAAGAAACAGGTCCAATCCTTCTTAGGCTTGGCCGGATATTATAGGCGATTTGTACCACACTACAGCCAAATCGCTGCCCCGCTGACAGACCTAACCAGAAAGAAACAGCCAAATGCAGTTCAGTGGACTGATGAGTGTCAAAAGGCCTTTCACCAGCTTAAGGCGACACTCATGTCTGACCCTGTGCTAAGGGCCCCAGACTTTGACAAACCGTTCCTAGTAACCACAGATGCATCTGGGGAGGGCGTGGGAGCAGTTTTAATGCAGGAAGGACCGGATCAAGAATTCCATCCTGTCGTGTTTCTCAGCAAGAAACTGTCTGAGAGGGAAAGCCACTGGTCAATCAACGAAAAGGAATGCTACGCCATTGTGTACACGCTGGAAACGCTACGCCCCATTGTTTGGGGATGGCGTTTCCAACTACAAACAGACCATGCTGTGATACAGTGGCTTCGTACCACCAAGGGGAATAACAAAAAACTTCTTCGGTGGAGTTTAGCTCTCCAAGATTTTGATTTTGAAATACAACACATTTCAGGAGCTTCTAACAAAGTGGCTGATGCACTCTCCTGGGAAAGTTTCCCAGAATCATCAACTGGTTAAAAATTGTTCTTGGAATGTGGAACATATTGTTAGTTTTTATATAATCAGTAGTATGTCTAAAGGTACATGTGTCTTATTAACTCTGTTTTCTCCTAGAGCTCCAGGAAGAAATCAAAGCCAGTGTGGAACCGGCTGTCCAACACTATCTGTGATTTGGGGGGCGTGTCATAACTATAAAGGGAAGGGTGTAACAGCTGTCCTGTGTACAGTACTATAAAATCCCTCCTGGCCAGAGACTCCAAAATCCTTTTCCCTGTAAAGGGTTAAGAAGCTCAGGTAACCTGGCTGGCATCTGACCCAAAGGACCAATAAGGGGACAAGATACTTTCAAATCTTGGTGGGGGGAAGGCTTTTGTTTGTGCTCTTTGTTTGAGAGTACGTTCGCTCTTGGGACTGAGAGGGACCAGACATCAATCCAGGTTCTCCACATCTTTCTAAACAAGTCTCTCATATTTCAAACTTGTAAGTAAACAGCCAGGCAAAGCATGTTAGTTTTACTTTGTTTTCTTAACTTGTAAATGTACCTTTTTACTAGTGTGTTTATCTCTGTTTGCTGTACTTCGAACCTGAGGCTAGAGGGGGGTCCTCTGAGCTCTAAGTTTGATTACCCTGTAAAGTTATTTTCCATACTGATTTTACAGAGATGATTTTAACCTTTTTTCTTTAATTAAAAGCCTTCTTTTTAAGAACCTGATTGATTTTTTTCCTTGTTTTAAGATCCAAGGGATTTGGATCTGTATTCACCAGGGAATTGGTGAAGAGTTTCTCAAGGCTTCCCAGGGAAGGGAATCCACTTGGGAATGGTGGCAGCGGACCAGATCTAAGCTGGTAGTTAAGCTTAGAAGTTTTCATGCAGGCCCCCGCATTTGTACCCTAAAGTTCAGAGTGGGGAAGCAGCCTTGACATTCCTGAAAGGAGGTTCCAAAGAGGATGGATCTAGACTGTTCTCAGTGGTGGCAGATGACAGAAAAAGGAGCAATGGTCTCAAGTTGCAGTGGGGGAGGTTTAGGTTGGATATTAGGAAAATCTTTTTCACCAGGAGGGTGGTGAAGCACTGGAATGCGTTACCTAGGGAGGTGGTGGAATCTCCTTCCTTAGAGGTTTTTAAGGTCAGGCTTGACAAAGCCCTGGCTGGGATGATTTAGTTGGGATTAGGTTCTGCTTTGAGCAGGGGTTGGACTAGATGATCTCCTGAGGTCCCTTCCAACCCTCATATTCTATGATTCTATGAAAAATGTCCTGACCCACATGGTATGCGGAGACCACCTTCGGGAGGAACGCGGGGTGTGGGCGTAGCTGGACCTTGTTCTTGTGAAAGACTATGTATGGTGGCTCGGAGATCAGGGCCCTGAGCTCCAAGACTTTCCTGGTTGACGTGATTGCAACCAGGAAGGCCACTTTCCACGAGAGGTGAGACCAGGAGCATGTGGCCAGTGGTTCAAATGGGGGCCCCGTGAGACAAGCCAACACCATGTTTAGGTCCCACTGTGGGACTGGGGGTCTAGAATATGGAAAAAGATGGTCTAAACTGTGACGAACTGGGCCTGTTCTCACTGTGGTCTGTGAATGCTGACAGGGGAGTGTGGCTTGGATAGTCTGCATTGGAGGATGGGAGATGGCCCGAGGGCGCATACCTGAATGTGTAACATGAGAACCCAGGAAGGGGTTGAAGGCCAGGTGACTCCTTAGCCCGGGAAACTGAACAAAGGCTGTGGGAGGGGTCGCTGGAAGAGAGTGTGGGAAGCGAGCTGGAGAGATGGCTGGGAGGCAGAGATGGCTCTGACCCCCCAAAGGGGGGTGGGCTGGGATGCCCTGGGACCCCAAGCTGGACCTAACTGAGAGGTATCCTGTTGTCTGTGCCTGCAAGACCTGTCTTGGACTGTATTCCTGTCATCCAAATAAACCTTCTGCTTTACTGGCTGGCTGAGAGTCATGGTGAATCGCAGGAAGCCGGGGGTGCAGGGCCCTGAGTCCCCCAATACTCCGTGACAACTGGGGTCTAGAATATGGAAAAAGATGGTCTAAACCCTTAAGTCATAGCATAGGAAAATACCATGTGTCCTTGCACCGGCGGATGGAGGGCCTATATGGCTGCCAGGTGCGCCTTGACTGACGAGGGCAGCAGGCCCTGGGTTCTCAGGTGGAGGAGGTAATCAAGGATAAGCTGGATCGGGGTGGTAACCAGGGAGACGCCCTGGTCCACCGCCCACCTAGAAAATCAGGACCACTTCACCAAATAAGGATGGCAAGTGGAGGGCTGTCTACTTTTGAGGAGGACACGCTGAACCTGGTCCAAGCACATCCGTTCCTCTCCACCTAACCACTGAGCAGCCACGCCATGAGGTGAAGAGCCACTAGGTTGGGGTGGAGGAGGTGGCCCTGATCCTGAGAGAGCAGGTCCGGGCGGAGTGGCAATGGCCACAGCAGAGCCACCGCCAGGCCCGTGAGGATCCTGTACCAATGTTGCCTGGGCCATGCTGGGACAATGAGGAGGATCCAGGCCTTGTCTGACTTTATCTTCTCCAGGACCCTGCTGATTAGGGGAACAGGGGAAAGGCATAGAGAAGCCGGCCTGACCAGGACAGGAGAAAGGCATCGGAGATAGCACCCCTCCCCAGGCCTCCCCGCCCCCCGCCCGGAGCAGAACCAGGGACATAGCTGGTTCTGCCGAGTCGTGAATAGGTCCACCTGGGGAGTTCCCCACCTTCAGAAGAGCCGGTGGGCCACTTCTGGGTGGAGGGACCACTCGTGTTGTGAGGAAAAGTCCCTACTCAAGCAATCCGCCCTCTCCTTCTGGGAGCCCGGTAGGTGGAAGACCTTCACGTGGACGTCGTGGGCTATACAGAAGTCCCACAGCCTGAGGGCTTCGTGGCAGAGGGCAGAGGATCGGGCCCCTCCTTGCCTGTTGTCCGTGAGGACCCTGACTACCTTGCCCTCTAGGTGCGAGTGGAAGGCCATACATGCCAACCACACCGCCCTGAGCTCCTTGACATTTATATGTAGGGCCAGGTCTTGAGCCGACCCCAGACCTTGGGTCTGAAAGTTCTCCACGTGGGCCCCCCAACCCAGGTCCAACGCATTGGACACCAGCTCCAACGATGGGGCCCTATCCCTGAACGGGACGCCTTGGAGCATGCTGTTTGGGGTGGACCACCACCGTAGGGAGGCAATCACAGAGTCCGGCATAGTGAGGACCTTGTCCATGGCCTGGGAGAACTTTGAGGCCAGCCAGAGCTGGAGGGGCCTCATCTTGAGTCTGGCGTGACGGACCACGTATGTGCACGCTGATATGTGACCCAAGAGTTGTGGGCAAACCCTGGCTGTTGTCACCGGGAACCTTGTGACTGAGTCTGAGACCTTTCAGGGTCTCAAAACTGTCTGGTGGGAGAGAGGCCCTGGCCGATTCTGCGTCCAGGAGCGCCCCGATAAACTCTATACATTGGACTAGGACTAACGTAGACTTGGTGTTTACCAACAGGCCCAAGGCAGTGCACGTGGACAGGAGCAGTGCCACGTGATCCCTCAACTGCGACCGGGAGGTGCCCTTGACAAGCCAATCATCCAGATAGGGGAATATCTGGATCCCCCACTGTCTGAGGTAGGCCGCTACCACCAACATGCATTTTGTAAACACCCTGGGAGCAGTGGACAGACCAAATGGAAGGACCATGAATTGGTAATAATTCTGTCCCACCACGAAATGGAGGAAGCGTCTGTGCCCCTCGAGGATGTGGATATGGAAGTACGCATCCTGTAGATCGAGGGCAGCGTACCAGTCCCCGGGATCCAGGGAGGGGATGATGGAGGCCAAGGAGACCATGCAGAACTTGAGTTTTACTATGTACTGGTTCAGACCTCGCAGGTCCATGATGGGCCTGACCCCCCCCTTTGGCCTTCCGGATAAGGAAATACCGGGAGTAATACCCCTTACCCATGAACTCCTCGGGCATCGCCTCTATCGCTCCTAATCCTAGGAGCTGCTCCACCTCCTGCTCAAGCAGAGCTTCGTGCAATGGGTCTCCCAAGAGGGACAGGGGCGGGGGGTGGTTGGGCGGGGAGATGGTGTGAGGACCCATCGGTCCGAGGTGAGCAGTGACCATTCTGGGAGGAAAGCACACAACCGGTTGGAGAAGGGAAGCTTTATTGCGGGTGGATCCCTGATGAGAACTGGCAGGGTGCCCCCGAGCGTCCCATCAAAAACGCCTTTTCCCTGCCTGCTTGTCTTTGGAGGACCCAGGCTGGGGGGCAGGCTGAGACTGCCTCTGAGGGCGTCTCTTATAGTCCCGCTGTTTCTTATGGGCAGCCTCATACTTCTGGAGGGAGAGTCTGCCGTGGCTTGAATTTAGGTTTTGCTGGAGCCGGGACATAGAGGCCCAGAGTCTGGAGGGTCATGCGGGAATCTTTCATGCCATGCAGCCTTGTATCTGTTTCCTCTGCAAACAGAGCTTTCCCATCAAACGGGAGATCCTGCATGGAAGACTGCACTTTGCTGGACAGCCCAGAGAGTAGGAGCCATGACGTCCGTCTCATGGACACCGTGGAGGCCATTGATTGTGCAGCCATGTCCACGGCATCCGAAGCTGCCTGCAGGGACGCCCTAGCAGCCACTGTCCCTTCCTCCACTAGCACTTTAAACTCCTTCCTATCGTGCTCCTGAAGGGAGTCCTCAAACTTAGGCAGGGAGCCCCAGAGATTGAATTTGTACTGGCCCAGGAGAGCCTGATGGTTCACCACTTGTAATTGGAAGCTTGAAGATTAATACATTTTCCTTCCAAAAGTGTCCAGTCTCCGAGAATCTTTGTTCTTTGGGGTTGGGGCTGGCTGACCCTGCCATTCCCTATGGTTGACCAACTCGACCACCAAGGAGTTGGGCACCAGGTGGCTATACAAGTACTCGTGCCCTTTAGTGGGAATAAAGTACTTGCGTTCTGCCTTTTTAGAGATGTGGGCCAACGAGGTTGGTGTTTGGCACAGGACATTTGAAATCTTAGCCACCCCTTCGTGGAGAGGCAAGGCCACCCTACCCGGTGCTGATGGGGACAACACATTAAACAGGGAGTCTGAGGGCTCCTCCATCTCCTCTGCCTAGAGGTGTAGGTTCGCTGCCACCCTCTTTAAGAGTTCTTGGTGCGCCCTAAAGTCTTCCTGCGGGACATAGGGGGGCAGGGCCACAATCACCTCCTTTGGGCAGGGCCAAGAGGCCACTGCAGTGCTCTGGGTGTTGGCCGGCACCGGAGGGTCCCCCAACTCCTCCCTCGGGGGTCTGGAGAGGGAGGCTGACAGTGCTTCCGAAGCTCTGGCCACCGAGTGAGCCCCCACTGGAGGCTGCGCTGAAGGCCATGGTGCCCACTGATACCATTCGTCCAGCCACGATGCTCGGTGCCACTGCTGGCACCGGCAGGACTGACTGTCCAGGTTGACCGGCCTGGCCCATCAAGGGATGGCTACGGATGGAGACCAGGCTCGAGTAAGATCTGCTGCTGTCCCTGGACTGGGAGGAGCAGTGGTGCCAGGATCTATGACGGCAATTGGACCGTAATCTTGACGTGGAGGACTGGTACCAACGGTAATAGCTGTTCTGCGAACAGCCTCGATGGGCGGACCCGTGCCGGCAAGACGCTGGTGATCGACACCCGGGGCTGCAATGTCTTGGCGGAGACTTGGAGCGGGAGGCTGAGCGGGAACTGCATCAACGATCGTGTCATGACCGACTGCGGTACCCTCTCCAAGACAGGGACCGACAGCGATGCCCACTGTGGTCCCGTTGATATTCTCGCCTTGAGGACAAGCGGTGCCCCGAGTCCCTGCTGGCAGGACACAACCAGGCACTCTGGTCGGCGTTGAGGGTGATCCATCTGGACTCTGCCCTGAGCGGTCGCTGGGCAGTGATTGGTGTCGGGAACGTTCCCTCAACTGAGACTGGTACCGGGCCGGAGGTGGCTATGGAGATCCCAGAGGTGGCTTGCTTCTGGAGCACGGGGTCGACATTGGCAGTGCTCCAAGCACCAGCATGGACATGATGTCCCGGGCCACCTGGAGGGCTTCCGGTGTGGAAGGCATCTGGACATCCGGAGAGGCCTGTTCCGAAGGGGCCAGGCTACTCCGCTCAGCTTGAGTCGGAGGACTGGGGCCCGGTGGGGATCGAGGACTGCCCGACATGGGCCTAGCCTCTGGCCCAGATTTCCCTCAGTGCCTCTGTGAGGAGGGAGTCTTCTTGGTCCTCTTGGCATGCCCTGTGAACAGGGAGCAGTGCCGAGTGGTCGATGGTACCAGAGGGTCACCCCGTACTGACGCCGCAGTTCCGGCTACCAGATCGGAGTGGCATGCCTAGGTCGGGGTCCGCACCGACTCCATCAGGATGGCCCAGAGCCTAATGTCCCCTTCTTTTTTTAGTCCAGGGCTTAAATGACTTGCAAATCTTGCACCTTTCGCTGATATGGGTTTCTCCCAAGCAGTGCAAACAGTCTGCGTGCGGGTCGCTCCTTGGCATAGAACGCCTGCAAGAGCCACACGACTTAAACCCCAGGGCATGGGGCATGCCCCAGCCCGGGCTCACTGACTAACTAAACAGCTAACTAACTACAGGTACTAACACTAAACGAACGAACAAGGGGACAAGCTGCAGCAAAGCTGGAGCTGAGCAGTTCCGACGCACCTTCACTGGCGGCAAGAAGGAATTGAGGGTGGTGGGAACGCGCAGCTTCCTTTATACCGTGCCAGGCAGGCGCCACTCCAGGGGCCGCAGGGGGTGCTCCCCCCTATGGGTACTGCTAGGGGAAAAACTTCCGGCACCGGTGCACGTGGTGAGCACGCACACCTACTGTGGAATACACATGAGCAATCACTCGAAGAACTGGGCTGACATCAGAATCCAAAAATCTTTTGCCGGTACTGTGTACTGGAGAGTACCACCCTATGTGCACTCCTGCCCAAGGGGTAACCTGTCCCGTGAGTTACACCTCACAGCTATACCTGGCTTCTACTGTCATCAGACAAGCTGAATGCTCTTGCTGTGATCCTGGTTACAAATACTAGGGTGGAGTGCAGGGACAAGCAAGTTGCTCATGGGTTGACATGACAATGGAGCTAAGTACCATGGCACAGTGAAAAGAACAGGAGTACTTGTGGCACCTTAGAGACTAACAAATTTATTAGAGCATAAGCTTTCGTGGACTACAGCCCACTTCTTCGGATGCATATAGAGTGGAATAAATATTGAGGAGATATATATACACACATACAGAGACCATAAACAGGTGGGAGTTGTCTTACCAACTCTGAGAGGCCAATTAAGTAAGAGGGAAAAAAAACTTTTGAAGTGATAATCAAGATAGCCCAGTACAGACAGTTTGATAAGAAGTGTGAGAATACTTACAAGGGGAGATAGATTCAATGTTTGTAATGGCTCAGCCATTCCCAGTCCTTATTCAATCCTGAGTTGATTGTATTTAGTTTGCATATCAATTCCAGCTCAGCAGTCTCTCGTTGGCACAGTGAAGAGAAGTTGTTTCCTTTATTCTTTATTCCCCTGAGACTTCATTATGTCACCTCCTCCTCCATCACAGACAAAGTGCCTGGGGCACACTGGGGCCAGAATAATGCTGACTAATTATTCCTTTTATGGTAGGACTTAGGAACCCAGGCAGGGATTTGGGCCCTTTGCCCAAGGCATTGTACAAAGGAAGGCAGTCCCTGCCTCACAGTGCAATCTAGACATTTCAGTGTGTTTAGGCATCCTGGGCTTACAAGATCAATACACAGAGGGCAAGGGGCAGCTTTGGCACAGATCTCTGTGGTCTTGTAAACCCAGGACTCCCTGCATTTTATAGTCTTGGCAGCACAATATAGTCTCTAAATGATGATGAAATACAGTGGAGGCAACTCATCTTCAGATACAAATTTCCATGTGCTTCCCACGCCTGCACGTATTTTACAAGTGATGGTGTCTGACTAACATCAGGGTGCGAGTTGAGAAATTCAGGGCTGGGCTACACTACACATTTAGATCAAAGTAGGACACCTTGCATTGACCTATTTGTACATGCCTACACTCTAATTTATCTCTAGCTGAGATAAACACCCTGTTACTACGATGCAGTAAAAACCATCAATGCAAATGGTGTAGAGCCATGGTTGACTTATTGAAATCAGCGCAATGTGAGTGTAGATACTATGTGACCTGTATTGACCCTAACAGTCCTCCAGCAGCTGTCCCACAGTGCCCCATTCCCCACAACAATATGGTCACTATTTAAGACTCCAATGCCCAGGGATCTCAGAGACTGGAAGCCATGTCCCTTTTTAAAGCCCTCCACATGTTTTAAAAATGTCATTTCCTGATTGCCTATGTTGGCAAGCACACTTAGCAGCTCATCTTTGTTGTGCGCAACTGCCCAATGGATCATGCCAGCTCCATGCACTAGACACGCTCCTGCCAGGAGTAGACAGGAGCTATTGGATCTCAAGGGCCTGTGGGGAAAAGAGGCTGGGCAAGTCCAGCTACAGACGAGCTGTAGAAACGTGAACAACTCTGAGCAGATTGCATGGGGGGCACAGGTGAACAGCTATGACAGGGATCAGCAGCAGTGCCATGTGAAAGCAAAAGAACTTCGCCAGGGAACACAGCACTAGATCTGGTGCTATGTGGCAGCCATTCCACTTTTACAATCAGCTAAACCCATAGTTGGAGGAGATACCACCAGCACTCTGCAGGCACCTCGGAGAAGCCCAAGACAGAAACCCCTGCCATGAACAACAAAGAGGAGAAGTGTGTGTGTGGCGAGACCCAATGGGGGACTCCAGCCATACGTGTTCAATACTCCAGCCCAGTCTAGCCACTGCCATCAGAGCACGGATGAGTCTGATGAAAGGGAAGGGAACTCAGATAAGTGTGCGCATATATTTTTCCTTACAATGTTTACATTTAAAGATGGTGCCTGGCCCATATTTACAGGGGTGTCGACTTTTCATTGCTTTACTTGTACTGTCCCCTCTTCTCATACGCCTAGCAGAGGTAGTGTATGTGAAGCTACAATGGTTATTCAAATCGATATAATGACTTACTTTGTCTAGTTTTACAGTTTCACCCATTAAGTTATGTTAAAACTCTATGTAACATTGCCTATGGGGTGTTGTCAGACGTCACCGGTGTGGTGCTCTGCTCTGTTCAATGTTGATAACAGTCAGCTATGTGCATGTTCCCTCTGTGTGCTGCCCCAGCTCTGTAGATCGCCGACACAGCAGACCCTGAGAGAACCCCCCCCCCCCAATGACCACAGACTCTGGTAAGGTGCGAAGGCAGCTGGCCAGGTTTATTGTCAAACGATGCACTGTAAGAGTTCCCCGCAGTCTCTACAGGACATACTACGAGTATTGTCAGGGGGCACATGGACCTGCTCAGTCAGTGGCGGGACTCTCCACTGCCCCCTAGGCCAGACAAAGACGTCCACTCAGGGATGCATTCTTATACACAGGTACAAACAAGTTACACATCACTCCTGACATATCGAGGTACAACCCCTCTGCATGTTGGGGTGCTGCCTCTCTCTTAGTACATGTTGGTTCAAACAAACAAGTCTATCCATCATATTATCCTTTTGACCATGTCTTTTAGGATGAGTCAGCCTGTTCCTCATTATTTCTGTGGAATGTGTTCATACCAGACTGTTCTGGTGCCATCCTGGCCCATGTTTATCCTATTAGTGCTTGATACCCTTTAGCTATGTGTATACATCCAATTAGCAGCCTTCTTCTTGCCAACTTCTGTGAGCAGGGCCTGCCTCTGGCTCACAGCTTAACTTTGCTTTATGTTTGCAAAGTCTCAACCATTTCTCTAGTTCAGGCCTCGGGCCTCATACCAGGCCTATGATACAAGGGTTTATCTTTCAAGGCCTCATCTCACTACATTGGGCTCTTTGCACCTTGATTTTCTGCACTTTCCCCCTCATTCAGTAAAGTTCTAGTTTTGAAAAATACAATTGTCTTTAGCAGTTCCCAACAATCCAAGCAAAACAGTACTTGTAAATGCACACCAAGCTCCACAGCATTCACACCTTGAGGAAAAACACCTCGTTAGATTTATAAATGGACAACAAGTACAATGGTTACAGCACTCCAAGCCTCACACCCAGAGAACGCTCCAGCAGAGAATCCTGCTTGTGTGCTTTCAAAGCCTCCCTCAGCCAGACCTCTATGGTGGGTTCTGGTAATAGCCCTTGTGTCTGGCTGTTCAGTGCTCCACCTCCACCCTGGAGCAGCTTTCTCCCCCTTGCTTCACGGATATTCTGCAGGACACAACAGGCAGCTAGAGCCATTGGGATATTTTTCTCACAGAGCTCCAGTCTAGTGAGTAGATACCACCAGCTTCCCTTCAATCTACTGAAAGCACATTCAACTCTTGCTCTGCACCTGCTGAGCCGGTAGTTGACTTTTTTCTCGGGGTTGTTGAGGTGGCTGGTGTACAGCTTCATGAGTGAGGGCAGCAAGGGGTAGGCTGGGTCCCCCAGGATCACTATTGACATTTCCATATCATGAATGGAAACCTGCCAGTACAGAAAGAATGTCCCTGCTCGCAGCTTTCTGAGCTGTCCTGTGTTTTTAGTGATGCGAGTACAATGCTCCTTCCCTGACCCGCCCACACTGATATCGGTGGTGTCCATGATGATCCCCGATGCTTACATAACCATACCAAAGTAGCCCTTTGTGTTGAGGTACTCTGTGGCAAAGGGGGATGATGCTACAACAGGGATGTGTGTGCCATCCAGTGCACCACCCCAGCTCAGGAACCCAACTGCTGCAAATCCATCCACAATGTCCTGCACACTGCTGAGAGTCACACTCCTGCGGCATGTGATACTATTAATGGAACTGCACACTTGTGTGACAACGGCCCCCTACTGTGGATTTTCCAACTCCAAAACTATTTCCTGCTGACCGGTAGCAATCCAGCATTGCAAGCTTCCAGAGTGCGATTGCCTCTTGCTTCTTCAGTGTCAGCGCAGCTCTCATTCTGGTGTCCCTGACATGGAGGGTTGGGGAGAGCTCAGTGCACAGATCAAGGAACATAGACTTTCACATCTGAAAGTTCTGCAGCTGCTGCTTGTCATCCCAAACCAGCATTACAATGTGATCCCACCACTCAATGCCCATTTCTCAGGTCCAGAAGCAGCGCTCCACCCTCTGTAGCTGCTCTGTGAATGCCACCAACAGCCTTGAATTGTTTTTCACTGTTTCCCTCAGTAAACCATCCTCCAAGAAATATTCATGTCCCTGTTTTTTGTGGGACTGCCTGATTCTCCTGTATTTGCAACAGTCAGAAGAGCAATGCAGTGGTCTGTGGGCTCCAGAGATGGCAGAGACCAAAATGTGCCACGTGGGTTTGTGAGATTTAAAAAAAAAAGAAGGGGGGGCGCAAAATTATGGACTATTGGATGACATTAAGGGATGGAGAAAGTTGCAAGGTGGGATCTTGACCCCTAGCTCCCATTGATCTCTGAACACTCATTACTATCCCACAAAACATTGCAAAAATGTCCCAAAAGGCATTGTGCTGGATAGTGGCATGTGATACGCTGAGATACCTACCCATGATGCCCCACATTTTACAAAACACAAGCACTCCTGGTGAGCATGCACAGCACCAACCACTAGCATGGGTTGAGAAGTGGGATGAGAAGTCTAATTCTGCAAACACACAGGAACTGGATGCATGCATCTCTCCTCACACTGGACTATTACCTCTGATAATCCAGAGAGTAAATATATCAATAGTAAAGAAAACAAAGGACAATGAGTTTTTGACACCATCTCAAAGCAAGATACCAGTCAGCCACAGCTCCTGGCCCAGCCCAGGGTGGGATGGGGAACATGCACACCAGGAGGTAGTGGAGAGCCTGAATCCCATTGCCAGGAGCAAAGCTGTGAACAGGGAGGAGGACTTGCATAGAATCATAGAATATTAGGGTTGGACGAGACCTCTGGAGGTCATCTAGTCCAATCTCCTGCTCAAAGCCAGACCAACACCAACTAAATCATCCCAGCCAGGGCTTTGTCAAGCCTGACCTTAAAACCTCTAAGGAAGGAGAGTCCACCAGCTCCCTAGGTAACCCATTCCAGTGCTTCACCACCCTCCTAGTGAAAAAGTTTTTCCTAATATCCAACCTCGACCTCCCCCTCTGCAACTTGAGACCATTACTCCTTGTTCTGTCATCTGCCACCACTGAGAACCGCCGAGCTCCATCCTTTTTGGAACCCCCCTTCAGGTAGTTGAAGGGCTGCTATCAAATCCCCCCTCACTTTTCTCTTCTGCAGACTAAATAACCCCAGTTCCCTCAGCCTCTCCTCATAAGTCATGTGCCCCAACCCCCTAATCATTTTTGTTGCCCTCTGCTGGACTCTCTCCAATTTGTCCACATACTTTCTGTAGTGGGGAGCCCAAAACTGGACACAATACTCCAGATGTGGCCTCACCAGTGCCGAATAGAGGGGAATGATTACTTCCCTTGATCTGCTGGCAATGCTCCTACTTATACAGCCCAATATGCCGTTGGCCTTCTGGGCAACAAGGGCACACTGTCGACTCATATCCAGCTTCTCGTCCACTGTAATCCCCAGGTCCTTTTCTGCAGAACTGCTGCTTAGCCAGTTGGTCCCCAGCCTGTAGTGGTGCATGGGATTCTTCCATTCTAAGTGCAGGACTCTGCACTTGTCCTGTTAAACCTCATCAGATTTCTGTTGGCCCAATTCTCCTATTTGTCTAGGTCACTCTGGATCCTATACCTACCCTCCAGCGTATCTACCTCTTCCCACAGCTTAGTGTCATCTGCGAGCTTGCTGAGAGTGCAATTCATCCCATCATCCAGATCATTAATAAAGATGTGAACAAAACCAGCCCCAGGACTGACCCCTGGGGCACTCCGCTTGATACCAGCTGCCAACTAGACATCGAGCCGTTGATCACTACCTGTTGAGCCTGACAATCTAGCCCAGCTTTCTATCCACCTTATTGTCCATTCATCCAGCCCATACTTCTTTAACTTGTTGGCAAGAATACTGTGGGAGACTGTATCAAATGCTTTGCTAAAGTCAAGATATATCACATCCACCACTTTCCCAATATCCAGAGAGCCACTTAACTCATCATAGAAAGCAATTAGGCTGGTCAGGCATGACTTGCCCTTCATGAATCCATGTTGACTGTTCCTGATTGAAGATCTGCTCCATGATTTTGCTGGGAACTGAAGTGAGGCTGACTGGTCTGTAATTCCCTGGCTTGTCTTTCTTCCCGTTTTTAAATATGGGCACTATATTTGCCTTTTTCCAATCATCCGGGACCTCCCCCAATCACCACGAATTTTCAAAGATAATGGCCCTGCAATCACATCTGCCAACTCCCCCAGCCCTTTCAGATGCATTAGATCTGGACCCATGGACTTGTGCATGTCCAGCTTTTCTAAATAGTCCTTAACCTGTTCTTTCACCACTGAGGGCTGTTCACCTCTTCCCCCTACTGTGTTGCCCAGTGCAGCAGTCTGGGAGCTGACCTTATCTGTGAAGACCGAGGCAAAAAAAGCTTTGAGTACTTCAGTTGTTTCCACATCATCTGTCACTATGTTGTCTCCCTCATTCAGTAAGGGTCCCACACTTTACCTGACCACCTTCTTGTTGCTAACATACCTGTGGAAACCCTTCTTGTTACCCTTCACATCCCTTACTAGTTGCAACTCCAATTGTGCCTTGGCCTTCCTGATTACACCCCTGCATGTTCTAGCAATATTTTTATACTCCTCCCTAGTCATCTGTCCAAATTTCCACTTCTTGTAAGCTTCCTTTTTGAGTTTAAGCTCACTGAAGATTTCATTGTCAAGCCAAGCTGGTCGCCTGCCATATTTGTTGTTCTTTCTGCACATCGGGATGGTTTCTTCCTGCGCCCTCAATAAGGCATCTTGAAAATACAGCCAGCACTCCTGGACTCCTTTCCCCTTCATATTAGCCTCCCAGGGGATCCTGCCCATCAGTTCCCTAAGGGAGTCAAAGTCTAGTTTTCTGAAGCCCAGGGTCCATATTTTCCTACTCTCCTTTCTTTCTTTTGTCAGGATCTTGAAGTCAACCATCTCATGGTGACTGCTGCCTAGGTTGCCACCCACTTCTGCTTCTCTTACCAATTCTTTCCTGTTTGTAAGAAGCAGGTCAAGAGGAGCACGGCCCCTAATTGGTTCCTCCAGCACTGGTACCAGGAAGTTGTCCCCAACACTCTCCAAAAACTTCCTGGATTGTCTGTGCATTGCTGTATTCCTCTCCCAGCAGATGTCAGGGTGATTGAAGTTCCCCATTAGAACCAGGGCCTGTGATCTGGAAACTTCAGTTAGTTGTCCTAAGAAAGCCTCATCTACCTCGTCCTTCTGATCCGATGGTCTATAGCACATGCCCACCACGACATCACCCTTGTTGCTCTTGCCTGTAAACTTAACCCAAAGACTATCAACAGGCTTTTCTCCAGTTTCATACTGGAGCTCTGAGCAGTCATACTGCTCTCTTACATACAGTGCAACTCCTCCACCTTTCCTCCTGTACCTGTCCTTCCTGAATAGTTTATACTCATCCATGACAGTGCTCCAGTCATGTGAACTGCCCCACCAAGTTTCTCTTATTCCAATCACATCATAGTTCCTTGACTGTGCCAGGACTTCCAATTCTTCCTGCTTGTTTCCCAGGCTTCTTGCGTTCGTGTACATGCACCTAAGATAACTAGCTGATTGCCCTACTTTCTCACTATGAATCAGGAGACTTCCCGTTTTGTACCCTCCTCCTTGTGTTTCCTCCTGGTATCCCACTTCCTCACTTACCTCTGGGCTTAGGTCACCATCCCCCGGCAAACTTAGTTTAAAGCCCTCATCACTAGGTTAGCAAGCCTGCCTGCAAAGATATTCTTCCCTCTATTTGTTAGGTGAATCCCATCTCTTCCTAGCAATCCTTCTTCCTGGAACAACATCCCATGATTGAAGAATCCAAAACCCTCCCTCCGACACCACCTGCGTAACCGCTAGGAGGTGCATCTAAGCATCTCAGGCTGAAAAGACAACTCACAGATCTAATTGAAGACACCTCTGTCTTTGTCAGAGTCTCTACTACGTTACAGCAGCTCCATACAGTCTGGAGTGAGGCTTAGGAAGGAAGACATAAAACTCCAAACTGGGAAGGCCAGGTTTAATGGGGTGAGCTTGGCACCTCCAAGCTATCCAGTTCAGTCTGGGATCAGTGTAATTCCAGGGGCAGGTTAATGAGAGAGGGAAGGGATGTGTCATCTGATTTGTAACAATCTACAGGGTCATAATTGCAGTGCCATCAGAAATGGGTCAAGTTGGGTGTTAATTGAAAGCTCTGTCTCTCATGAACACACTGTTACCAACCAGGACAAACCTAGAACAATTAGGCAGATATAGCTAGTCGAAAAGACAATTTTAACACGGGCATGTTAGATATGCAGCCCTCACAAAGTTAAACTGTGGCCCTTGACTGACAGGGCTGTGTTATCAGCTAATGCTCAGAAGAGGAGACCCGATTCATTTTTAATGTTACAGATTACTATAAATGGAAGGAATGCTTCAAGCTGCTTTGCCATCATCAGCAAAAAGAAGTAGTTCAGTGGTGCTGAGAATCAGCATTGTTGTTCATGCCAAAAGAGTCGCAATGAGTCACCGGTTAAGACATCCAGCCACAAATGCCCATCGCTACCTAACGTAATTAATTACAATCCCAAAGTCATTTATTACAAAATCCTTGTTTTTTACTTTGGTTCTTGATCATTTTTAGGCATCAATGGGGAGACAGAGTACTGATAAGTAGCTGAATCTTTGGAGAATACCACCATGGAGGACCTGGTTTGACACAAAGGTCAGAGGCACCTTATATGCTATAAGAAGTGAACCCCTAACTTGAATTTGGCAAGGTTGGAGAGGAAGTACATTGAGCAACAGGAAAAAGTTGAAGATTCCAGGACTTTGTGAAATATTTTTCTGCTTTAGATTTCACCAAGTATTCTGCACTGATTGCCTGGGACCTTACTGACAGGAATTTCAAAAGAGGAAATAGGGTTGTTAAAAGGTCACCAGTTCCTTTCTGAGTTCTTGGTTCAGGTGAAGTCCTAGAACATGAAAACAGCAATCAAAGCTGTTGGGAGGTTGGTGGGCATAACACCATCTAAATGCTCTTTCCCAGCTGTCAAATAAAAAACGGACAACCCCAGAACTCCATCAAATTTTGAATAAAACATTAAATATGGCTGGGATGACTTTCTCAGAAGTCACCAAGCACCATCTAGATTCATTAGGGGCTATTAAATGCCAAGAAGGGGCAATTTTAAAGCTACAGGATACGCTTATTTGCATGGGCAACCCATTCATGTCTGATGGACCAGAGCTAGTTAATATCATGATGAAAGCAATCTTCAGTGATGAGATAGCTAAAGATGCCAGTCAAACAGATACGTCAGTTCATGACTTGTATGAAGCCTTCAAACCCCAACGAATTATCTAGGCTCCATCAGTCTGTGGGCTCCAATCTAGAAAAACAGACTAAAGCTGTGCTCAAAGGCAAAGAAAATCAGTGTGGAGATGCCAGGGAATATTACAGAGCTAACTGCAACCAGGTCATTGCTCGTCTTCTCATCATGCCCTTTCCCAAAGGCTCAAGTAGATCAGCATCATGCTGAGAACTGGACAAGTTCTCCATGGTACCACACTCGATGTTTGAATGTGATGGAACAATGCATACATGTTGGGCAAAAAGCAAACTAATGCACATTTTTCATGGTCTTCCTAAGCCAGCACCCACTGACAACGAGGCCTTTCAGCATAGCAATCATAGAGGTACAAGCTCACGACAAACCAGAAGCTGTTAACACCTGCTGAGATTTGGCTGAACACTTCATTATGAGACTACAGAGAAAATGCTGGACCTATTACAAAGTCTACCTCATGTTTGACACATGCAGAGGAATCGATTAAAAAATATTGCCAAAAAAGGAGACTCCATGGTCACAGGTGATGCACAGGGAGGGACATGCATGGTCAAACTCCCCCCATCCCCTCAGATTTGCTGCTTGGCTTGTACTGAGCATACTCACATGCACTGAGCATGCTCAGTAACACTGCTGAAGTCAGCTGCCCTGACTCTGCCCCCGCCGCCCCCCATTATCTGCAGGCATGAGTTGTCTCTGTTCATGGTATTGCACCTGTCCAGTCCAAAATCATTGACTCCACATACACCTCCAAAGTCACAGTAAAGAAGCTATGGTCTCATACTCACACAAAGAACAAGTTAGCTGCATATCTTGCAGGAAAAATTCTTCAGTAGGTGAAGAATTGCTCCAAGAATTTCACTGTCACATGACAGAATGCAGCCGCTGCCTTGCATTGTTCAGTGGAATTTCTTTGCAGCTCCCACGAGGAGGCTGACACTAAAATTATCTTACATGCCATCAACACCACAGAAAAAGGGTGCTACTAAATGCTGGACTTTTGGCACAAGACACAGATGTTCTAGAGCTCTCTGTGAGATGCTACCCAAGGCTGCTGGGGAACAGAATTGCAGAATATGTGTCATGACTGGGAAAAGGGCTATCATACCTAGTGGTCAGAGTAGGAGTCAGGCCAAGTTAGGTACCAGGAGGTCAGAGTCCGAGATGGGCCAGAGGGAAGAACCTAGTGTTGGGCAGCAGGCAGGGTCAGGTTACCAGGAGATTGGGGTCAGGCACCAGGTTACAGACAGCAATTGAATAGTGAAGCTGAGGACAAACCAGTATCAAAAGCCAGAGTCTATGGTCTATGGCAAGCAGATCTGGTGCCGAGATGGACAGGCAGGCAATCTGTGTTGTTGCTCTGACAGCTCTCATTCATGGCTTCCTGGTTTATAGACTGGTATCAGCCAATTAGGCTGTGAGGGACCGCCACTCCAGTCCTGCTGAGCCCAGCCTCAGAGTCCTCCCATGGTAATGCGAAGGTGTCAGTGGCCTGAAGCCCCCCCCCCCCCATGCTCCCAGGTTCCATGCCTGAAGGTTCTAACAATCGCCCTCAGAGATGTGTTCCAGTCACTTGGACCATTAAACACCACTGCACTGCCAAGTTTCCACACCCTTGCAGGAAGTGACGCTGTTAGAAAGACCAAATTATAAGAACATAAGAATGGCCATAATGAGTCAGAACCATGGTCTATCTAGCCCAGTATCCTGACAGTGACTGGTGCCAGATGCTTCAGGAAGATTGACCAGAACTGGGTAATTATCAAGTGACAGAATCAGAGGTTTAGAGACACCTAGAGCATGGGGGTGCATCCCTGATCATCACTGGCTAATAGCCATTGATGGACCTCTCCTCCATGAACTCATCTCATTCTTCTTTGAAGCCAGTTAATATTTTTGGCCTTCACAACATCCCCTGGGGAAAGTTCCATAGGTTGACTGTGTGTTGGGTGAAGAAATACTTCCTTATGTTTGTTTTTAACCTGCTGCATATTAAATCTCAGTGGGTGATCCTGGTTCTTGTGTTATGTGAAGAGGTAAATAACACTTTCCTATTATTCTTCTCCACACCATTCATGAGTTTGTAGACTTCCATCTTATCCTTCTCCCCACCCTCCCCCCATCGTAATCATCTCTTCTCTAGCTAAACAGTCTCAGTTTTTCTAATCTCTCCTCAGATGGAAGCTGTTCCATACTGTGATGTTCCCCCCTGGTGTTATCTAGACCAGGGATCTGCTCGGTAACTCCAATCCTTGACTCTGGGAGCTGGCCTTACCCTGCTCTGCTGTGAGAACCCCCACTCCTGGGCTTTTCACGCACAGCCTCTGGCATATAAACTGCTCCTTGGATTGTGAAACCGAATGACACTAGCCAATATCTCCGGTCCCAGACACAACCCTAGGAACCTCCATCTTGCAGTGTCCAGTTATGCCTGCTGGACGCTGCAAGCTTATATGAGTTTGTCAATTTAACAAAGAAAGTGATATGTACCAGGCTTGTTATCCCAAGGGGAGTCTCTGACACACTTCAAACCAAATGCACTGCTTCAGGTCGAATAAACAAACAAATTTATTAACTATAAAGATAGATTTTAAGTGATTATAAGTCAAAGCATAACAAGTCAGATTTGGTCAAATAAAAAGCAAAACACATTCTAAGCTGATCTTAACACTTTCAGTGCCCTTACAAACTTAGATGCTTCTCACCGTAGGCTGCTGGTTGCTCTTCAGCCAGGCTCTCCCTTTTGATCAGCACTTCGGTCGCTTGGTGTCTGTTGATGTAGGTGGAAGAGAGAGGAAGAGCATGGCAAATGTCTCTCCCTTTTATTATATCCTTTCTTCCCTCTTGGCTTTGCCCCCGCCCCTTCAGAATCAGGTGAGCATTACTTCATCACAGTTCCAAAGCAAGGGGGATGACTCCGTTGAGAGTCTAACTAACTGACTAGATTGTCAGGCTCAAGGGGTAGTGATCAATGGCTTGATGTCTAGTTGGCAGCTGGTACCAAGCGGCGTGCCCCAGGGGTTGATCCCGGGGCTGGTTTTGTTCAACATCTTTATTAATGATCTGGATGATGGGATGAATTGCACCCTCAGCAAGTTTGCAGATGACACTAAGCTGTGGGGAGAGGTATATTTCTTTCTTTTTATGAATAAACCTTTAGATTTTAGATTCTAAAGGATTGGCAACAGCGTGATTTGTGGGTAAGATCTGACTTGTATATTGACCTGAGTCTAGGGCTTGGTCATTTGGGATTGGGAGCACCTTTTTCTTTTACTAGGGTATTGGTTTTCATAACCATTCATCCCCAATAAGGAGTGGTGCTGGGGATGAAACTGGGAAACTGGAGTGTCTAAGGGAATTGCTTGTATGACTTCTGGTTAACCAATGGGGTAAAACTGAAGTCCTCTCTGTTTGGCTGGTTTGGTGTGCCTTAATAATAAAGGACACCCAGCCTTGGGCTGTGACTACCCTGCTCTAAGAAATTTGTCCTAAATTGATACTCTCAGTTGTGTCCCACCAACGGCAGCTTCATTACAGGGGCATCCTGGGTCCTGTCCCAATGCCCCGTGATGCATTCATTCGCATCCCAGCAATCTCTGTGCTTCCATCCACATTTGGCACCATCTTTCAACGGATTGTGTACTACAAGCCCTGCCCTGCCTCTATTGGGCTGCAGGAATGGATCCCGAGTTGTTGACCAGTATGCTGCTCGCACTGACCAACACATCATGAGTGGCAGTGGAGTTATTCCTTAAACCACAAAGGCAAGAAGAATGCAACGTTGATCTCGCCATGTGTAGTAGCTACAACATGAGATTGCTTGTGGCATTCATGGAGGTGCTGACCATAGTGGAATGCCACTTTTGGGCTCGGGAAACAAGCACTGAGTGGTGGGATCACATCGTGATGCATGTCTGGGATGACGAGCAGTGACTGCAGAATATTCGCATGAGGAAAGCCACATTCATGGGACTAGGTGATGAGCTCACCCTAGTCCTACGGCACAAGGACACAAGAATAGAGAGCTGCCTTGCCAGTGGAGAAGTGTGTGGTGATTGCACTGTGGAAGCTGGCTACTCCAGGCTGCTACCGATCGGTCACTAACCAGCTTGGAGTGGGAAAGTCGACTGTTGGACTTGTGCGGACGGAAGTGTGCAGGGCCATTAATAGCATCCTGCCTTGAAAGATCGTGACTCTGGGCAACATGCATGACATTGTGGATGGCTTTGCACAAACGGGCTTCCCTAACTGTGGAGGGGCCATCGATGGCATGCACATTCCAATTCTGGCACTAGATCACCTAGCCACCAAGTACATTAATCTCAAGGGATATTTCTCAATGGTTCTCCAGGCACTTATGGATCACCATGGGTGTTTCACAGACATTGATGCAGGCTGGTCCAGAAAGGTCCATGACACATGTATCTTCCAGAACCCTGGCCTGTTCAAGAAGCTGCAAGCTGGGACTTTCTTCCCTGACCAGAAGATAACCATAGGGGAAGTCGAAATGCCCATTGTGATCCTTGGAGACCCCGTCTACCCCTTAATGCCATAGCTCATGAAGCTATACATGGGGCAAAGGAATGTATGGGGTGGGGCTGCCGATTGGTTACCTGAGGGCAGGGCAGTAGCGTTCAAACCGATGGCCAGAGAGGAGAGAACAGACATTATGGGATACCTCTCGGAGGCCAATGGCAGCGCTGTAATCACCATGGTGTCTACACTGGCACCGCAGTGCTGTAGCCCCAGCACAGAAAGCTCTACACCTCTTGTCAGGGTGGGTTTTTTAGAGTGCTGCAACTGCGCAGTTTCTGCTCACTACGTGGCTGGGCAGTGTGTAACCTCGGGAGTTACAGTGCTCAAAGCTGCTTTACTGTGCACAAACTTGCCAGTGTAGATGGGGCCTAAGCAACAACCCATCTTTCACAGAAATTCTGCCCTTATCCTCTTCACCTAGGGCTTGCTCTAAAAGAACATTTTCCTGAGCAACAACAGACTTTCTGGGTTACACTTAAATCCAGAATCACCTCTGGGACAACTGATAAATTTTCAAGTAGCATAAACAGAAGCACTTTCTGTCTGCTCCACAGACAAAGAACTGGAGAGAAACTTTTCCTCAGGAGGCACACTGCTGCTATTCAAAACAGACAGACAATTGGAGTCATCCTTTCCTTTGTCCCAGCACCCATGGCTGATTTCAGACACATACCTGAAAACTGGGACAGCTTCCTTAACAGGCAAGTTGCCACTCCCAACAGATAAACTCCACATTATACTGAGCTTCTCTAAGCAAATCATGTCTCCATTTACTTTCACAAACTTTATTTGCCAACAATCCATCACCCACAAAAAGTTTACCCCTTTCTTCCTCAATTAGGGCTTCAACCTGACCATCAACTTTAATCTGCTCTAGAGAAACATTTTCCTGATTAATGAGTTCTCTCTGTGCTTTATCTAATTCCAGATTCACTTCTGAGATACTAGACAGACATTCAGAAACTTCATATACAGACAAAGAGTTATTTTCCACCTTCCCCAGGTTAGAGACACCCTCTCCCTGGTCATAGCAAAACTGGTTAAACACAGACAACTGCTTAGAGTCAAACAACATTCCAACATTGTTATAAACTGGACTTTCAGGATAACACAGTTTCTGCTGTTCTTCCATTGCTTTTTTGATTCGTAGCTTAAGTCTGGCAACCCTCTCCTCAGCGGCCAGTCATTCTATGTGCCTTGCATGGGCTTCTTTCTCTCTTTCAGCAACTTCTTTCTTTATTTCAGCAATTTTCTGTTCATGTTCAAAATACAGGCATTCTCTCAGAGCTTGCAGTTTCATTGCTTCTGCTGATGCCTTCTGGCTCATGGTCACTGATCTTTAACCTTTTAAACTCTCAATATTAAATTTCAAATTTTGAATAGCGTGGGGTTCTGATCCAAAGCTTAACTGACCTGGTTCTGTGGATCCTGCCGACTATGCCACTGTAACCATGCCTCAGTGGATCACAACTGAGAATGCCAAACTCAGCACAAACCACTGAGAAACGGGACAAACAACCCAAAACTGGTGGTTATTCTTCCACAAGATATACCAAACCAGCAACAAAAGTAAACTTCTGTTTCACCACACTGGCTAACAAAAAGTCATAAAAGCAGTTTTCTTGTATTACCACTGAAAACACTGGATTTAAAGTCATAAAAGCAGTTTTCTCGTATTACCACTGAAAACACTGGATTTAAAGTTGAATGGTTCTTTACAACCAGTCTCATCAACTAAAAGGTTCTTCTGATCCCAAAGAACCAGCCACATACTCAGGTCAATATATAACTTAGATCTAACCCCAAAATCATGCTGATGCCAATCCTTTAGTATCTAAAATCTAAAGGTTTATTCATAGAAAGAAAGAAAGAAAGAAAGAAAGAAAGAAAGAAAGAAAGAAAGAAAGAAAGAAAGAAAGAAAGAAAGAAAGAAAGAAAAAGTTGTGAGTTATAATTGGTTTAAAGAATCAAATACATACAGTACAGGCTTGTAGCAGTGATGGAATAAACTGCTGGCTTGATAAATCCCAGGTTGCTTCCAAATCATCGGAAACATCTCAGTCCCTTGGTTAGAATGCTCCCATTAATATAGTCCATAGTCCAGAGGTTTAGGCAAGATAGAGGCAAAATGGAGATGTTTCCAGGGTTTTTTATAGCTTCTGCCATGTGGAGGACATCCCATTGTTCTTACTGTGGAAAATTACAGCAACAAGATGGAGCTTGGAGTCACATGGGCAAGTCGCATGTCCATGCATTTCTTCTAGTCAAAGCAGGAAATTCCATTAAGTGTAGCTGGGCGTCTCCCATGGTCCATTGTCAGTTAAATGTTCTACTAAATGGCCGCTCCATTTGAATAGTCCCTCCAAGATGTGCTGGCTGACTATCCTGTGGGCATTACCCCAGGAGCAAACATTTGAAATCCAGGTACAGAGTCAATACTTATAACTTCAAATACCAAAATGATGCATGCATACAGATAGCATAATCTTAACCAGCAAATCATAACCTTTTCATAGATATCTTACATGCCACATCTTGTACAAGATTTGATGCAGATATATAATAGTGGTTGCAACACCGAGTCATATTTTAATCAGATAACATCAATCACGCACAAAACTTTTCCTCATAAATGAGGCTAGTTTGGTCCTTCATAATCCCTACAATTTTTGACCACTCGGTGCATGGCACTTTCTAAAGCCAGGCCTTAATTACATTTATTACTAAGTAATGATAAATAAGAGTAGTGTTTAATTTCTTTGGCATCCAAAAATCAAAGACTTCAGGACATGGTAATAAACTTTAAACGATAGTAAAATTATAAAACAAAGCTATATATTGTACATATACCAGAGCAGTATTAGAATTAGAATCCTTGAGATTTCAATATCTGCACAGAAGCAACTTACAGTCTCTTGTCACAGCACTGAAGTTCCCCCCCCCTTCATCTACAAGCTCAGGGGTGGGCCGGAAAAGACCCCAGGGCTGGGCTAGCCGGGATCCCTGGAGCAAAACAGGGGCCAAGCACAGAAGGGTGAGGAGGGTAGACAGGATCCTCCCTGGGGCAGCACGGAGCCGCTACTTACTTCTCTCTGCCAGACCCTGGTCCTTGGGAGCCAGTTCTCTCTCTCTGTCTCCAAGCAGCAGCAGCTGCTCTTCCCACCCTCCTAGTGGGGAGGTTACTCCTGTAACCAGACTTTTACTGTCTGGTCAGCACCAGAATTTCCAGTCAAAAACCAGACACCTGGCAACAGGGGCACTGGAACAGGGGGCGTCAGGGAGCCATGGTCCCATTGCTTTTAAAAGTACCATTTTTTTCCTGCCTTACAGGTGAGCAGCAGTGTTGGAAGGGGGTGGAAAGAAATGAGTGGTGGGCAGGGCCTTGGCAGAAGAGGTGGAACAGGGGGCAGGGAGAGGCAGAGTGAAGATAGGGCCTTGGGGAAAGAGGCGGAGTAGGGGCGTGGCTCCTGGAGTGTGGGCCTGGCACCACAGTGCCATTGTAATCCTGGTACTCCTGGTAATCCTGGTACAAGAAGTGGAAGATTGGACAAATGACCAGGGAGGAGTATAAAAATATTGCTCAGGCATGCAGGAGTGAAATCAGGAAGGCCAAATCACACTTGGAGTTGCAGTTAGCAAGAGATGTTAAGAGTAACAAGAAGGGTTTCTTCAGGTATGTTAGCAACAAGAAGAAAATCAAGGAAAGTGTGGGCCCCTTACTGAATGAGGGAGGCAACCTAGTGACCGAGGATGTGGAAAAAGCTAATGTACTCAATGCTTTTTTTACCTCGGTCTTCACGAACAAGGTCAGCTCCCAGACTGTTGCACTGGGCAGCACAGCATGGGGAGGAGGTGACCAGCCCTCTGTGGAGAAAGAAGTGGTTCAGGACTATTTGGAAAAGCTGGACGACCACAGGTCCATGGGGCTGGATGCACTGCATCCGAGGGTGCTAAAGGAGTTGGCGGATGCGATTGCAGAGCCATTGGCTATTATCTTTGAAAACTCATGGTGATTGAGGGAGGTCCCGGATGACTGGAAAAAGGCTAATGTAGTGCCCATCTTTAAAAAATGGAAGGAGGAGGATCCGGGGAACTACGGGCCAGTCAGCCTCACCTCATTCCCTGGAAAAATTATGGAGCAGGTCCTCAAGGAATCAATTCTGAAGCACTTAGAGGAGAGGAAAGTGATCTGGAACAGTCAGCAAGGATTCAGCATGGCAAGTCATGCCTGACTAACCTAATTGCCTTGTATGATGAAATAACTGGCTCTATGGATGAGGGGAAAGCAGTGGACGTGTTATTCCTTGACTTTAGCAAAGCTTTTGATACGGTCTCCCACAGTATTCTTGCTGGCAAGTTAAAGAAGTATGGGCTGGATGAATGGACTGTAAGCTGGATAGAAAGCTGGCTAGATCGTCGGGCTCAACGGGTAGTGATCAATGGCTCCATGTCTAGTTGGCAGCCGGTATCAAGTGGAGTGCCCCAAGGGTCTGTCCTAGAGCTGGTTTTGTTCAATATCTTCCAACCTGGATATTCTATGATTCTATGATACTCCGCTGTGGAGCTCTCTGGGACTGCTTTCTTCACCTTTGCATGGGCAGTATTGGGCAGGTTTGCACTGGGTAGTGCTCATTGGTTCCTCTGTTCTGCCCTCAGAGCAGTAGGTGCTTTCTGGAGCGCACTGCACAGAGTCCCCTTCTGGCATCTTTTTGTTGGACCTGCAACCTCCCACCACTGCATTTTTGGATTTGTTGCCCAGGGTTTAGTCAGGGGGACGGGGGGAAGGGAGGAGCCGGGGTTCAGCCCAGGGGGAGGTGCTGCTACAGTGTGCAGAGGGCAAAGCCCCGGCACAGGGAGGGGTAATGGGGGTAACAGTTACCCTGCTGGGAGGAGCCACCTGCCCTGTTTCCAAAATTGGGGTGAAGGCGGGCAGAGGGACTTCCATGCTGTGCAGGAATTGTTCAGACAAGAACATTGCAGACGCCCTGGGCTGCTGGCGATTTACAGTCGCGGCAAGGCACAGTAGAAACAAAGAAAGAAAACGCTGCACAAATGAAACAGGCCTTTTTAGTCAGCACTTGGGAGGGGAAAACACGCCCTGCTCCCTCCTTCAGCTGCGTGTTCCTGCGACTGAGACCCGCCCTTACTTGTTGCTGCTCTAGCCTGATTCAACCCTTACAACAGAGAACAGAATATGGAGCCTCCCTCCGACCCGCTGGGATAACTCTCCATTACTGGCCAGCGAGGTGCACTCAAACATCAGGGAACACACCCTGGCTTTTCTTTCTAAAAGGCCTCGCTCTCATTTTGGGTAGGGACAATTTTCAGTTGTGTCCAGACAGCTAAAAATCCAGGCCATTGACTGCAGCCCGGTGAAGAGCCCAATGGGGAAATCTGCATTGGGTGCAGAGCTGGACTGGGGCTGGGGGTGAGCTATGCACTGGCGAAGTAGCAAGTCCACTGAGACTTGTGCGTGTAGCATTCTGAACTGTGACTCAGCCAGTCTATTCCCGACACCCTTCTCCACGAGACCGAGACCGGGGCCATCGCCTTGGTGACATGTCCATCTAACCACGGTAACTATGGCATCGGCATTGTCACACACTGAAGCACAGCATACGCTGATTTCACAATCAGCACAGTCAGATACTTTCTTCTGTCTCCACACTTAGGTGTGAGGGGGCACCCTGCCTCTTATCAGCTGTCACAACATAGCTTCCCCCATTGAATGATACTATCCTTACTGGCCTTATACAAACAAGCCCTGCTGCTATAATCCTTCCCTTTAAAGGGGCATAATCACAATTTGCTTGGCAGGATTCAGCAGGAGAAATGATCAGGTAGAAGCCAACCATAATATTGTATCAGGAAGCAAAGAACAATCAATACTCTTCTTTGAAAAATAAAATCACAATGCAAAAGGTACAAAGGAATCTTACAACCTCCCCCCACACATCTAACATGGCTGTCTCCCTCATATACAGACCAGAGAAAGGGTGGCTTCTGCTTATACAGAGTCAGATGCTCTGGTAGTAATTCAACTGCTGGATAATCCACCTGCCCAGTAAATTCATTCTTTATTTACTTTTAGTCTCCGATATGTCATTGAGAGAGGTGGCTGTCTAGTCTAGCCACAGTCTCACTGGGGGGTGATGGAAAACCACCAGTATCACTGTTTTTGTAAACAGAAATGCAATTTTATGTCTTTCTGAATATGTTTCATGCTATTAAGTCAGTGCAGTATCCATATTTATGTTATGATTATTTTCAGTCCATAATTTTTTCAGTACCTATCAAGGAGTTTACTTAAAGGCTATATAGGAGGATACTATAAGGATGTTAAAGAATTGTGTGAAAATAAATGCGGCACCTAAAAGAATTATACACTAACTTTTATTGTCTATGTACTGTACCAATATGAAAAATGACATTATCATTACTCTATAATAACCTAACTCATATCACCTAAAACGCCCCCCAGTAATGGACACAAATTTGCTTGCTCACCCAGGATGCTAAATTCCTACTTACAGCTCTGTCTCTTTGGGGACAACTGGTAACTCTGCGAACATTCAGTGGGTAAGAGGCTGAATACTACAGGGGAACACTTCAAAGGGACAAGGGATTGGGTGTGTGTATAATTAGCCTACACGGCAAAGGAAGGGCTGACATAACCACCCAAATAATCTCCTCTGGGCTAACACACTGGAGGTGTCAGATGCCCAGCAAAATACAAACAAGTCTCCCTCTTGCTGGAGGCTGGGGATAACAAGGGGACACAGTCCTGGGCACCCCAAGAACCATCACACTTAGACCTGGGCTAAACTTAAAAATTAGTTTGACCTAGCTACGTCACTTGTGGTTGAGGAAAATTTTGCAGCCTGAGCTCTGTAGTTAGGTTAACCTAAACCCCAGTGTGCATGGAAGAATTCTTCCATCAACCTAGCTACCACCTCTAGGAGCGCTGGATGAGCTACCCCTGCCGCTGTAGGAAGCATCTTTGCTACAGCAGCAGCACCCTAGCTGTGTGTCAGGATCCTGCCAGGGCAGTTGGGACCAAGTGTCAGGGCAGGATCAAAGCTGAGGCTGAGTAGCATAGCATGTTCCAGGCTAGGATTAATACCAAGGATCAGGTTTCAGGGTCCAGGTCAGGTGAGGTCCAAGCCAGGAGTTCAAGAGCAGGGAACATGAACGGTCATGACAGTTACAAACAAGCCACACTGTTGCCTAGAAGTAGAAACTTCCTGGCCCATCTTTTGGGTTTATATAGGGCAGGGAGCCAATTAGGAGCCATGAGGCTGCTGCCTGTCAGACCCCTTGAGGTGGGACTTACCATGGGCTGCCTACAGTAGGGTGAAGCTAGTTTGCCTGCTGATGGGTAGCTGCAGTGCTGTAGGCAGGGCCGGTTCCAGCCACCAGCCCACCAAGCATGTGTTTGGGGCGGCGCCTGGAGGGGGGTGGCGCGGCGGGGCGCTCCGGCCTGAGAGCGGGGCCGCCACTGGGCTCGCCGCCCTCCCCGCGGCGCTCCAGCCGCCAGGGAGAGCGGAGCCACAGCGGGCTCGCCGCCCTCCCCCCCCGGCGCTCCGGCCGGTCGGGGAGAGCGGGGCCCCGGCCGGGCTCGCCGCCCTCCCCCCAGCGCTCTGGCTGCCGGGGGCTCTCCGCCCTGCTCCCGGCACTCTGGCCGCTGGAGAGAGCGGAGAGCCCAGGCTGGGCTCGCCGCCCTGTGCTGCTGTATTGAAGACATGGGCTCAGTGTGGCTGGGGCCTGAGATGCCAGAGAAAGAAGGGTTTTTAGGTCATTGCCCTGGTGGGAGTTGCTGACAGCTCTGTTCCCTGTTACACAGCATCTCCCATTCTTTTCCTTAGCTTGTGAGCAGGTCTGTAGTGTGAAAACCTGCTGCAGCAGTGGTTGGTGTTTTTGAGGGAGCTGTGTGAGCAGCAGGAGAGATCACACTCTGCCCTGGCTCTGGTTAAAGTTGATTCTTGAGGCAGTTCCTCCCTGGGAATGGGCATTGGTGCTGGACTGAGATTCCATAGTGAACTGGTCAAAACACAAATGTTGAGTCCATGGAAAATTTAGATATTTCAAAAATTGGTTTTGGTCCAATTTAGAATAAATCCAAATATTTTCTAAATGTCCTGCAGAAGGAAAATTCAGAAACATTTCTGTTTTGAGAAATTCTCATTTTGGAATTCCTCCATTTTTATTTCACACTTCAGTTCATGGTGCTTGTTGTTGGGGGGTGGTGGGTTATTTTGTTTTTGTTTGTTTTAGGTTTTTAAGTTTAATTTTTTTTTATTTGTTAAAGTCAGAGGTCCTGGTCACTACTTGGATCACAAACCTCTGAGATTGGATGTGAACACAATCTTCAATTAACATAACTGTCGGGATAAGTTAATTACAGGCCCCTCATCTAAGCCAAAATGGATTCTGAGCCCACCCAGGAGTTTTTAGATGGAGTGGGCAAAGGGCATTTGGCTGAGTATTGTTTTATGTGTGTTTGTGTGTGTGTGTAAGAACCAGAGGTGAAAGTGGGCCAGTACGGCATACCGGTAAGAAGTGGCTGCTGGTACCGGCCTGTACACAGCCGATGTTAAAGCGATGTTAACATCACTGCCCCTTCCCCCCTGGGCCCTTTAAATTGCTGCAGGAGCCCCGGGTGGCATGAAAGGGCTGGCTGGGGGAGACTGACCCCCCCAGCCCCTCCCCTTTGGCCCCGCCCCTTCTGGGGACCTGGAGCCAGGCCCCCGTACCAGTAAGAGTTTTATGTTACTTTCACTCCTGGTAAAAACACACATAAACTGGGAACACGGAGAAGAGAGAGAGGCAAAGGCAAAAAAGCAAGAAAGCCACCTGATTTCCTGTGAGCTGAGTGTGATCCTGGGAAAAGCTACAGAGCGAGCGCTTTGGGTCTGCTGGCTAAAGAGGCTTGGGGCTGTAAGTAAGAAACTGCTCTGTTTGTTCTTGGTTCCTCCGGCATTCGGAGAACAGCACTTTGCACCTTCCTAATGACAGGTTTCAGAGTAACACTTTGCACCTTCCTAATGTAAGCAGAATCAGGATGAGCTCTACCCTGACATCTGGTGGTGAATTATGGTGAGTGTGGAAAAGAACTCCAGGGGCTGATCTTGTTTGCATAGGCACACCCACTTGCCTGGCATGAAACAACAGCAACTGCAAGTGGTTACTTTGGCGGTGTGGGATCCCCAGTTTTTTCTGTTATTGGGGCAGGAAGAATAAAGTTTTGTTACCCTGATTCTGTGAATCAAGGCCAGTGGAATTGTTGTATGACAGAAGGACTGAGTGAGTCCTTCACCATTACCTAAGTAGCACTTGCTTGACAACCCAGTGAATAGAGAGAGGCTGGGGGCAGGTATTTGTACTTGGTGGTGTGGGTGTCCTTTCAGTGCCTGAAACTCCAATTGCACCTTCTTCTCTCTCCACTGTTGAATGTCAGAGCTAACTTTGATTCCATCAGGAGTCTAGTTACAGGCTGCTGAGCTGAGTTCACTTTAAGCTAATGGTGCACTAGCACTGGGGCTCCCCTACTTGAAATCACAAAAGAGCTAAAGTTATTAAGAGCTGAGATGGCTGAGTGCTGTATTAAATAGTGCGGGAGCCTGAAGCTATATTGCTAAGCGGCTGGCAGAGCAGTTTGCGGGTATGGCTGGAGGAGCAGTGAGTGGCGCGAAGCCTTGTGGGGATGGTTGGAGCAGCCCAAGGAACGGCAAGTGGAGCTGTTTGCAGGGATGGCTGGAGCGGCTCACAGTTTGGTGAGCGGAGTGGAGCAGCTCGTAGAGCAGAGTGCTTTGTGGGACGGCAGGAAGTGGACTGGCTCGTGGTGAAGGCTGCGGCGGAACCCCACGGAGAGACGGCCGGCCGGCCTCTAATCACTTAAAGTGCCCCTTAACACCCTGCATGCCCCCCTTTTAATCTGGGGCTGCACTGACCAGGGACAGAGACTTTGGGGGTGTTGGACTTTGGGGACTCTGGGTGATTTTTGGGTTGCTGGATTCAAGAACCAAAGGGAAAGGACACAGCCCAATTTGCTGGGCTGGGTCTTTTGCTCATGGTTTGTGTTATGAATCCTGTTTGTGGTGTTTTTCCAATTTAATGCTGATGTCGTTTACCTCATGTTATTAAACATTTTCTGCTACACTCAGACTCCATGCTTGCGAGTGGGGAAGTATTGCCTTTTAAAGGTGCCCAGGGGGTGGTATGTAATTGTCCCAGGTCACTGGGTGGGGGCTCGAGCCAGTTTTGCATTGTGTTAATGAAACGGAACCCCTAGATACAGAACCCGGCCCTTGTTGCTGCCAACTTAGATGGGCAGAAGGATTACACTTGTAAATAAACAAGATGGCATCAAAGAAAATACCAGACTCCATCCATTTCTGCTTCCATCAGGAGCATGCACAGGTCCCTAAACTTTGATTAACTGCTTGGGTCAAAAGAGGCAACAAGATTGTTTTTATTTTTACATTATTTCTTGAAACGTTAGTAGCAGCGATGCATAATATGCACTACCACCTGCACATTATAACAGGACATAGCAGTTGAAATAGTCATTTTTACTTATTTATGATTATGTATTTTATTTAATTATTTTAAAAACCAGTAAGGGCAGCAGCTACTCCAGTAATACAAATAAATAATAAAATAATAATAACCCTTAGTGCTGATTGAAACATCTGATATTTTAGACCCAAGGGTCTCCTGTTTGTGTTGTCATGAACCAGTTTGACACATTGTAACTGTTTCATTGCCGCAAGCAGGAACTACTTTCTTCTAGAAATGTTCCCCTCAGTACTAAGTAGCAGCTGCCCTTCGTGCATGATTAGTGCACCACAGCTACTGACATAAAAGTAATATAAAAATGATTCCCGCAATAATGAACCTCCCAGCTGCTTTGTACTGTACCCCCCAAGTGCAGATACAGCCACCCACTGCTCCCCTGTAGGTGTAACCCTTCAGGTGGCGCCTCCCCTTGCCCCAGGAAACCCCTGTCAGGGACAGAGAACACAGCCTGCCCCCACTCCCTCCCTACTTTGGACACACAGCAGGAGAGGAAGTGATCTGATCATTAAAACATTTTTTAAAAATAAATCTTCAAATTAAACCTCTGCTAATCTGAGGTGGAGGTGACAATGCCACCTCCTGCTTTCACTGAACAGATGGGAACGAGCTTAGACACCCTAACCTTGGAAAAGTTATTTATAGAGAACTTTTACACTTAGCAATGCAACTTGAACTGCAATCTTCCCTCCCAAACCCATCCCTTGTCACTCGCAGTCACATGGGACAATTTGCACTGTAGTTAGCAGACAGACAACTGTTTACAGTACATTTAATTTGAACTTCAAACTTAGTCCCAACATTCAGGGACAATTATCTCCAGTAGCACTGTAGTGGGGTGGACACCCGCTCCTGCCCTGAGGGGTTGGAAAAGCCCTGCAGAGGGCTTGGGCTGGGCAAGGTAAAACCCTGGCTGATTGGGGGAAGTGGTGGCCGCTGGGCCACACCCTAATCAGGTCCCAGATGGCCGGTATAAAGAGGCTGGGAGCCAGGAGCCCAACAGTAGTCTCTCTCTGAGAGCAGAGAGAGAGAGAGGCCTGGCTGCAGGGAGCTAGATGCAGGGTACCTGTAGCAGGGCAGGGCAGGGCAGGGCAGGGCAAGGCAAGGCAAGGCAAGGCAGGGGAAAAGCTGGGGAGCTCCAGCCTGGAAAGCCTCAGGCTGCAGCCTAGTAGGAGGCCAAGAGGTACTGGGGGTTGCAGAGGGCAGCCCAGGGCTAATCCAAGGCAGCAGGTCCAAACCCCCCTTGCCAGTGATGAGTGGCCTATACTGCAGTCTGCCCCAGGGAGCGGCGGCTAGTTGGTGACTGGCAATGGCCTAGTGCTGAGGCAAAGTGGGAGTTCCCCAGGGAGGGGAGACCCAGATCTGTGGGGTACTGCCAGGGGGCAGCATCCCAGTAATAGGGGCACCCGGCCCTGGGAGGGACACGGGTGCCAGGCGGATCACCAGCCTGCAGAGGGCGCTCCAGGGGCTGGTGAGCTAATTTCCTGGATGACCAGCAGGAGGCGCCGCAGGGGTGAGTCTGGACCTCTTACAAGCACAAATGAATTCAAATCCTGTTATCAGCGTCTGGGCTTCATTGGTTCCCAACAGTGTTATGCTGTCCCTTTAATGCCCCATGTTAGACAAAGTTTTTCCTTCTGGAACCACACAGTAACTTTTTAATCTGAAGAAAACAAACCAACCCCAAACAAATGGACTCAGATCACTGCCATCTCTCCAGCCAACCCCTTCCGGTGAGCTGAGTGTGTTTCTGAGAACCATCCCAAGCCAGCCCTAACATGCTCTTTTACATCCCCATCCCAGAAAGCACATACGCACATGCTTAAAACGAAACATAAATTCAAGGCCTTACTCTGTCCAATTTCACTTTTCAATTCAGCACCTGGTCCAGCGGGATATCGCCCTGATTCTCCTAGGACTGAAGCTGGGAGCACCAAAGTTCATGCTACCATTAGACCAAGCTCCATGCTTTCGTGGCTTTGTATTTCAAACATACATTGACATGATGGAGATTCAAGTCGTGCTAATTGAGCTCTTTTGAAATGATTTTATTGTATCCAGACTCTAAGAATATACAGCACATGATGTGCAAAGAGGCTCGTGTGAAGTATAAAACAAACCGAAATCAGAGCTGCGTCATGACTTCATGGACTAATGCTTCAATCTTGTATATTACTGAGGAGTCTAGGCAGAGTCCTGAACTACAGTTCTTGATTAAAACATCATGCCATGAGGTTCAGCAGTTTCTCTCTGGATCCCCTTTTCCTGGAGGGAGAAAGCAGGACAGCAATTCCCTGCTTACCAAAAGCCAACTCTGCAGAGATCCCCCGGCACCATTCACGGGGAGGTGAAATCACAAACACCTCTGGTGCAACACTGTCACCTAGACTGTCCACATCTCCTGCCCCCTTTCCCTTTTAACACCGTGTTCGCTAGAGAAACTGGTTTAAAGGATAAATATTGACAGCTGGTAAACAGCTGCATGAATTGTCCGACTCTTCCAACCTGTGATCTAGGCAGAAACTACCCAGGACCTAACCCAAGCACTGAGCTCCCCTCCCCATCATCTAACAACCTTTTCTGATGGCTGAGCACAGCAGAGAACCTCACCCAGACCATGGGAAGGACTGAGGTCCGTCCCATCAACAACAAACTGATTGTGTTGGACACTTCCACATTTCTCCAGCAGTTAATCACTTTGTGTATGGAGGAAATCTCCCTGACTTTCACTGATGCTCAGCTTGGTGGAGCATACTATCTGCCTGAACAGGCACATATAATCTAAAGACACTGGAATTTATCTGCTAGCCTTAATCACTAATAGCCACATGCCCGGATCTTCACTGAGGCCTTGGCTACACTCAGGAATTCACAGTGCTGCCGCGGCAGCGCTGGGAAGTGCAAGTGTAGTCACGCCGCCAGCGCTGCGAGAGCTCTCCCAGCGCTGTATGTACTCCACCTCTCCGAGGGGAGTAGCTTGCAGCGCTGCGAGCGAGCGTGCAGCGCTGCAGGCTCTGATTACACTGGCGCTTTACAGCGCTGCACTCGCTGCGCTCGGGGGGGGGGGTGTTTTTACACCCCTGAGCGCAGCGAGTTGCAGCGTTGTACAGCGCCAGTGTAGCCAAGGCCTAAAGTGCTGGACAGAGCTAGCAGACTCCTGTCAAATGCTGCTAGGCATTTGACATTGTAAGTTACAATTGCTAAACATTTATCAGCTGCTTAGAGTATTGTTCAAGATAGTTAACAACACCTACAGTATTGCTAAAGCCAAGCCAGTTTGATCCCTCTCTTTATTCCCTTCAAGACTACAACCTGTGCAAAGCTTCTATTGGCGAAAAGAGCAGACGCATTCTTTACATATTAAGTGATAATACACAATTCTGTTATCAGAAGCAGGAATTCAGCTATGAAATTAGAATGGCTTCCCTCCTGGTCTACACAAGGAGTAAGACAATTCCTAAGGACGCTAGGCTGTGTTCAGTATAGATGGATCAGTCAGCAGGCCTGGCCCAGGCTATCTGTCTTTGGCATGGCCGTTGCTGAGATGAGCTCTGCTGTTTAGCTGCTGGACCCCGCTATTCCGGATGCAATTGTTGTTTGTGATGTTGCTAAAATGCATGGTCCCATTTTTCTCTTTCTCCCTCATTTGTTCTCTCTCCTCTTCAGCCATGTCACTTTCTTCTGTGTCACTTCTCAAGTCCCTTTCCATCTGCAGGAGAGAGATATTTTAAATCAGAGGCAATACATAGAGTGAAGGCTGCAGAAGAAGCATTAGTGTCTGAGCCATTGGATGGGTTCCTGCAGGGGGAGGGGAGCGGATCAGAGGGATAGGAGGGGGAGTGTGGGCAGGTACTGAGACTCAGAGGCTGCGGGGAGGCAGCCAGCTCCAGGCTGGGAAGGAGGGTTCTGGGGGTTCCTACCTGCTCCTAGGCCTGTTCCAGCCCCTGGGTCTCGCTCCCAGCTCCCTGGCCTGATCCAAGGCCCTGTGGCAGCTGCCCCAGTTCTTCTGGGTCCCACTCTCCCCCGGGGGTGTGAGTTTACCTAGGGGTGCAGCCAACCCAATGTTTCCATTGTGGAGATGCTAGCCTCCTGCCCGCCCAGTTCTGCTGCCCCTGGATTCCAGCTGCCATTTCTGTCTGTGGGCTTTAGGAAATCCTTTCCCATGTGTCCTCCTGGGGTGCCCTTAGGAGCATCTCTCCTTGAAACGGGCTCTGACTGTCTCACTCGAGGGGCGACCCAGGGACAATCCTGGTCGATGCCAGGAATTGCTGTATGGTCATGAAGCAGCCTGAGGTCAAAGGAGTGCATTAAGGCTTTGTCTACATTACGCAGCTTTTTGCAACACGGCTGTTCCGCTACAGCTGTGCCGCTAAAAGCCGTGCAGTGTAGCTGCTGTTTGTTGGCAGGAGAAAGCTCTCCCCAAGGGGGCTGAAGGCATGCTGACTTGGGCTGACCTGTGGTTTTGCTTGGGTTGCCCTGCTGTAATGGGACCATCCTAGCTAGAATCCCTGCTCTGCACAGTCTGTTAAATCCATGCTGCAATGGGAGTGGTTGGGTGGAGGGTGAAATGGATTGTGGGTATGAAGGGGAGGAGCCAGACAGCACTCAGCGGGAGCTGATTTAAATCACCGTTGGCATTCACCAATTTCATTAAGTTGAACACAAATTATATAGATGCGTCTCAGCAGTTTCACAACCCCTAAAGAAATGCCTTGGCTCCAATCTCTTGCCCAGCAGCCCAAGACAGGAGATGAATGAGAGACACATGATAAAAGTCTATTAAACAGTGACTGGTCTGGAGAAGGTAGATCAGGACAAGGCAGCAAGGCAAGCAACAAAATGGAAAGATGGGAACTTAAACACTGAACCCAGGGCAGAGTCAGAAAAGTGCCGGATGCTTATATGGATAATAACACCACCACCACCCAGCTCTTACCAAGCACTTTTCAACTGTCAATCTCAAAGCAAGTCAATATCATTATCCCCATTATACCGATAAGGAAACTGAGTCAAGAAGCAGGGAAGTGACTTGCAGCAGGCCAATGGCAAAGCCAGGAACAGTCTCAGTCCAGTGCTCTATCCACTAGGTGTCACTGCCTTGGGAACATTCTCAAGTTATCAGAGTCAATGATAAACATTTTGGAAGAGATATTAAACCTCATGCTTCAGGGCTTAAGCCAAGCTCTGTGTGCAGGGACTAGGGTGACCAGACAGCAAGTGTGAAAAATCAGGACAGGGGATGGGGGGTAATAGGTGCCTATATAAGACAAAGCCCCAAATATCGGGACTGTCCCTATAAAATCGGGACATCTGGTCACCCTAGCAGGGACCTGGACTGTAAGTTATACAAGGTAACAAAATTCCCGCTCAGCCTGTTACATAAAATTGTTTAGAAAGAGGCACGAAGGGAGACTGACACTGAAATAGTCCAAACAAAAAGGTCTGGGGTACCATCCAAGGACTGAGGTAAGACTGTGACTGGTATACAAAGGAGAATGATGCCAGAAATTGATGGACCAAAATCCGTATGTCAGAGATTAGGCCTAATTGGTGGACAAAATAACAAGGGAATGGGCTGTTCCGGCCATCCCCCCTTTTGGGGCCCTTAGAAAGAGACTTCAGGGGAAGGATCAAAATGTCTGTGAGACACGAGATGGATTGAAAGGAGCGAGTTCACCATCATGGCTCCCACCTCACCATCTCCTGGGGCCCCAGAATCCATGGGGGACTATTCTATCTTCGGCGCCCTGATCCTGAGAGACGTGCTCACCTCTCACCACCTCCTCTGGCTTCCGCTAGCTCCTGAACAGCTGGGATGGGAGAGGTGAGTTCCTGTTCCCATCGCCTCCTTTGTGTGTCATTCCCCCGCCCCACCTTTCTTCTCCTCTTCCCTCTCTCCTTTCCGTTTCTGTCTAATAAAAGCCTGGTGTAGCCAGCCAAGACTTGCGCTTTTGCAGCACTGCTGTCAGACCATGTCCAGTGAGGCAGCTAAAAGCACTGCTGTAGACAGCCCAATGCTGGTACAAGTTTGCCAGATCTCACCATGGGCTGGACCTGTTTCTCTCCAGCAGGGAGCTTGCAAGTAGGAGTCAGCTCTAGAGACAGAAGCTGCATTCTCTGTCTTTGCTGGTCCTTTCTCTCCCCTTTGATGTGTGTTTGTCTTAAAGAAAACAGGATCGGACTTTAACAGCAGCTGCTCCAGTCTGGCTCGACTTGCCTTTTCTCTTCTCCCGGAAGGAGCCATTCCCATCTTCAATCACAGCTAAAAGACAGGGTCTTCCTCATCAGCTACAAATCATATTTGGACAGCAGTGCATGCTGATTTGCAATGTGCATTTGAAAGAGCAAAGTCGAGTAGATTTTTCTTACTATGAGATCCAGCCTCTTAGCCTGTTTGTCCCAGGGTGTGGATTTGTATCTCCTTCATCGCGACCTCTCATTAGCTGCGGGGTTACAACAAGAGAGTTAAGAGCAGGATGCGAATAAAAGCACTTGAACCCCTGCATGGGAATGTAATAATGCTGGTCTGTACAATTTGCTGAAGACAGCAAGGAACCTGAGGTCTTCCATGAAGTTCGGGCAGGTTCTAACAGTGCTTCATTTGTAGGGTGAGTGACCCTCCCCAGGGCCGAGGACTGAAGAAAGTCTACCAGACGGTGCACAAACTCAGCCTGAATACCGAGGCTGAAGCCATTCGTCTGAGAAGCTCCTGATGTACCTTAAAATCTTCAGGCACTGGAGAGGAACATTCCAGTACCATAGAGTCATCGGGGGATTAGGATGAAGATGGAAGTGGAGCCACTGGACTTTCCTGCTGCAGTACAGGTCCCTATATAAGTGGCTCAGTCTGAACCTGCTCTGAGGAGGCAGCCTCCATGTGAGTCTGTAATGTAGGTGGCCAAGCAGGTGGTATCACGGGTTGGTTGGGTGACTTGGCCCTGGAGTGGGTCGAGGGTTGGAACTTTACCAAACATGAAACATCCCATGGAGGATAGGGATATGGCATTGCTGGCCGGTAGGAACTGGGCCAAGAATGCCCGTCTCTGCTGTGGGAACTGTGCCAATCCTGGTACCGATTGTGGTGAATAGGAGGTCTCAACCATCTCCTAGAACAGTGTCTGGATGGTGAGGGAGAAGGGGAGGATGTCTCCAAACTTGATCCCAATGAACCCTCAGTCTTCAGAAGGTAACGGAGGAAGCTACCCCAGTAGAATGAACAAGTGTCCAGCCTCGTCCAGAACCCAAACGCTGACTGCATCAGCATCATGGCCAAGGAAATCGGTGCCCTGAGGCCAGGCAGGGGCATCACACTCCCATATGGGATGGCGCCGGGGTTGGTACTGATCCTGAATATGTGGCCTGCACCACAGTCTTTATTGATATCAAAGATAGGAACTGTGCCGATGGAGTCCTGGGTACCGATCAGAAGGCCGACTTTGGCTGTGCACTCTGAGTGTTAGTTAGGTGGTGCTGAAGCTGGTGCCGACAATTGGGACATATCAACAATCGCTCCAGGCAGCACCATCTGTACTGACGAGGACCTGGCAGCTGAATGCTCCTGACTAACTGGGAAATCAGGAACAGGGAGGCAAAAGAAGTCTGATTCTGCCTGGCACGCTAAAGGCGTGGAAACAGCTGGTGCCGATGTTGTTGGTACCAGACTCAATAGGTGTCCCACGGATATTGGAGTCGATGGTACAGCACCGACCTGATGCTGCCTTGGCACTGGAGAGTAGGTAGATGGCCAGCTCTACCTCATGTACCAAAAGAATCTCAGAGCCAGTCTGCACACCTCCTGGCAAAGAAGGAAGACTCTCCTCGAGCTCTGGAGTGGAAACCCAAGGGAGGAAAGTGATTTCTCCTCCACCTGGTTTAGGCAACAGAGTCTGGCTGAGGAACACTGGCTCACTGAGGCTCCCAAGTTGTCTGAGGAGCAGGATGTTTTGTGGAGGTCCCCATTGCTGATGTGGTCTCATGCCCTTTCCATAAGGTGCTGCAAGAGTCTCCAGTCCCTTGCCACCACCTGCGTTCTTGTCTTAAGGGACTGCAGATGGAGCATCTCTCTTCAATGTGCTCTTCTCCTAGGCACAATATACACCATGTGTGGGGATCACGATTGGGAATAGTCACCCCACGCTCCCATCTGTCACCATGCTCGTCCTCCCTGCTACTGCTAATGGGCATACCCCACTGCCCTGTCCTACAGCCTGACTTCTGGCAATCTAACATTGCTAAGTCTGTGCCTGTGCCTTTGGGAGAGCATTTCCTTCTGTGCAGCAGGCTCAGTGTGATGGAACATGCTGGCGATTAGAGTCACAAGGTGTATCAATAACACTTACATGGGAAAAGGTGGGACTGGAGGAGCCCTGGGGAAGATGCTGCCGGGGACTGTCAGTGACATGACAGAGTTCCCCTTTTCCAATTTCTGTAATCGTGTGACAAATGCAAATCACATTGGCCCCAATTTGGAGGTCCTGACTACGTCTTTATGCAAGTTATACTCAGGCAAAGCTTCCTTTGACTCAAGCATGGATCCCCCCTGAATAAAGATGTCAGGTTTGGGCCCATTATTAACTTCCATGGAAGTTTCACCTTTAGGGCCAAGACTGCCTGTGAGCCTGGCCCCACCTCTGCACTGCAAGGAATATAAGCCCTTGGATTCTAGTAGGATGCAGAATCCACCATGGATGGATAATTGAGAATCCCGGGAGGGTACAGGACTGTTAGTGGATCCATACCGTGCCACACAGGATGAATCTGTAGACCATGTGAATGATTAGACAGGACCAGAAGACGTGCAGCAGCTGCAGAATCATCAGGAGAGCATTCATGAAATAGTACCCGAAGAAGGGCTGGTAGAGCTCCATGGAGTAGTAGTACGTATTGTAGAGCACCCTGCAGAACAGAGAGTCCCCGTGAGTAACAGTCAAGATCCTAGCAGGAATCACAAGCCAACCCCACAAGGTTCAGCTCTAGCCATGGGTGCACATCGGTCCCTACAAAGGACACTTGGAAGCCAGCCCCCAGCACCCACCTAGGGATGAGCTGTACTTAGCTCTCCTTTGCTGAGCACAGACCCTAGAGAGGAAGAGCTCCTGCCGCATGCTCCAGGCCTTAGCACTGCATCTCTCACTGCTGGTTCTACATCTCACTCAGATGCCATCCTTACTGGGTTGCCTGCCAAAGCCCTGGCCTGTGCTCAGCAGGGCTACAAGGCAGCAGGCGCAGCCGCCTCTGGGGCATGGTGGCAGACTGCATTTTTGGGCCAGATCCTCCAGCCCTCCCCTCACCCCCACTGCTTTGCACCCATCTGTTGGCACAGAGCAGCCACAAGGCCACTGGCACCAGCTAGTTGGGTGGGAAGATCCCCAGGTGGTGGTGAGCCAGCGTAGCTCCCAGTGCAGGGGTCACACGGGGGTGTGATCAGAGTGCAGTTGTGCTCTCACCATCCCTGGGGGCCATTACAGCGAATGGGATTTAGAGGAGCCTGAGGGGACCAGGACTTTGACTGCAGGTGGAGTTGGGGGTGCTCAGCATCTCTGAAAATCAGGCTGCTGATGCATCTCAAGTGGGCATCCAAAGCAAGAGGCCACGTTTGAAACATGGCTTCCCCGTCCACGAGCAGATTGTAACCGAATTTGGGGAATGGCCGGACGAATAAAAGGAACTAGTTGCTCACACCAGCCATAGTCAGCTGCAGGACTCCCAGCCACAGGAGACTCAAATACTGCGGCTAGAGCTTTAAAGGGCAATAACAACATGTGCAGGCAGGGTAGGGATATGGGGGAGCAGGCCTCAGGGCATAAGGGGATCACAGAAGGAATGTGGTGCTTGAAATCTGCCCCTGTGCTCCGCTCCATCCCCACATACAGCGTTGTACAATTGGCCAGGTGCACTGTGGGCTTTGGGCTTTTCTCTCAAGTTTCTCTGGGCCAGCCACAGGATCTGCTGCTCCCTAATTCGCACATTCCCTAGGCCGCCCACCTTCTAATTGCTGCTCTGCAAAACCGCCAGCAATTACAAAATAAAAGCTTGCACACAAACAGCTTACCCTGTTGCCCTCTCGGGCCCTCTGGGCCGGCAACAGGTCCAACACTTTCCCTTCACACCTGGTTTTGTCACGGCCCCATCCTCCCCTTATTTTTTCAAAGACCAAGCTGCAGGGGCTGGCTGACTGGCTCGCACCCTTTGATCTACAGACAACCGTCAGTGCCGCTGCCGAGAACTGCTTCTCCCCTTTCAGTTTTTTGCTGTGCAGCTGAGTGAGCAGCTGCCCCTGGCTCTGGCCGGCAGCTGCTGAAAGCTTCATCTGGCTTTATTGGAAAGGAGTAAATGTGACAGATGGAGAGAGAAGGGATTAGGACTGACCTGTCCACGTGGGAAAGTAACTGGCTGCTATCTGACCCTGCAGCATTGTTTGTACCTTCACTTGTATCCTCAACCCTTCTCCTGGGGCCTGAGATCCTCCATGCTCAGCCTGCCAGTCCCAACCCATGCAGGCTGTGCTGGGTCACAGCTCCCCAATTATTTCTAGGGCTCCTTAAGTGCTGCCTGGAGCCTAATCACACTTCTGGCTCTGAGTGAGCTACAAACACATTGTTTCTGTGTGTCTGTCTGATGGGCTCTGAGCTCCCCGGCGGGGCTGAGAACAGCCAGAGGGATATTTTAAAAACTGACCTAGGTTGTAAGTTAGCTGTTTGTCTATTGTCTGTTTTTCTGGACTGATTTTCCCATATCTGAATGAAAAGTGAAGTACAACCATACCCCAGCACTGGGTGTCACCGCACCTGGGGGAGTGGCTGGATTCCACCTTTAATGATGGTCAGGGGCCAGGGATCACATGCAGAACTACAGACCCCTCGCGATGCAAACAGTGCTCCCCCTGGGGGTGCTGCACAGAGACCAAGGGAAGAATCTGGCCTTTCTGCAGTAACTACATGTTTAGTTATTATTGGCCCGCTTTCTTACTGTCACATTTGTCACTCCATGGGGAAATGCCCTCCATCCCCTCCATGGGGGATATGCTCTCCTTCAGGCCACCTCAGTTCCTGCCCCTTCTTTCCTTATGCCCTTTTCCCTCTCTCCCCATCTTCCTGGGTCCTGGGAGCCTCCTGTGCTCCTCCCTCTGCATGTCCTTTGCTGCAACATCTCCCAGTTCCCAGCCCCGCAGGCTTCATTCACATATGCTTCCCTCCCCTGAACCCATCAACGCCTGAACAGTTAATGAGGACACCGAAGTTGATTCTCCAGTCTGATGAATGGGGGCAGGAGGGTTCACACTTCTGCGTCACGCTTCAGGCTTTTCTACAGACTCAGGCACAGACTTGGAAGGAATTGGTCTCGGATCGGTGTGCTCATACGCCGGGGTAGAGCGATTATAGAGCTGAGGCAATGACCACGAGGAGACCTGTGGCAGGTGAGCAGCCCAGTGGGGGTGGGGAATGACCGCCCAGAGGCCTGTGTGAGATGGTAACTCATGGAAACACTCTGTGCCAGGGCATCACTCTAGTCTGCCAGCCTTCAAGGCCATGTCTGCCCAGCTCACCCCTGGAGCAAGGCTGGTCACATATGCATGTGCTGCAGTCCTGCTAAGGAGGGGCAGGTGCCTGGGGACGGAGGAAGCAGAGGCTGTCGCTGGGGATTTGGGGCCAGGCCGGCTGCTCCTGACTCTGAACTGATTCCCCAGGACGCCCATTTGAAGAGCCATACTCCAGCGCAGACTCACTTGTAGGGGAAAATAAGCAGACGGGTGATGAGGAAAACAGCTGAGAAGATGATGAAAAGCCCATCACAAATTCGTCTCCACTTCAGGTAATTGAATATCTTGGTTGGCTGAAAAGAAAAGTAAAAGAGAGCAGTCTGGGAGAGTGCCCCAGCAGCGACCGCCTGGTGGGAAGACATGGGGAGAGGGGCAGGGGGCAGCACGCAAGTCCCACTGCTGGCCCCCTCAGCAGGGAGTCTAGGATGGACAAGGCTGTGAAGACTGATCTCCCAACCCAGACAGGGGTGAGGCACGAGGCTGGGGGCGTGTGGCCTCCACAGTTCTCTGCCAATGGCCCATCCTCCGGAGCTGCAGCACCTGCTTTTCCAATCCTGAGCTCCACTAGCGCAGCCAGCGTTCTTCAACTCGCCTGCATCACCGTGGGGTGTGCCAGGCCAGAGCCCACCCAGCTCCTCCCGTTCAGCGCTGACTGGCCATAACCCTGCTTTTCCCGCTGACAGAGACCGCCAAGAGTGCAGAACTGGAGTATGGAGAAATGTCCACTAGAGACAAGTCTGAGACCAAATAGCTCATTTCACATGTGGATTTAGCCAGGCTCCAGCACAAGTCTCCAGCTGTAAGCTTCTGCATTGACTCACTGGACTTGCCCTGGATTTATTGGAAAACCAAGTGCAGGTTCTCGTGGGCTGCACAGCGATTTAGCCCTCCCATAGCCTGTGGTGCTCACCTCTAGGATACAGTCTGAAGCATCATGGATCACCATCACCAGTGTCCCAATGCGGAGGTAATTGGCACAGTAGGAGAAACAGATCAGGAAGATGGTAGCTGCATGGTGGACAATCTGCTGACTAAGGTCCTGATGAGAAAAGGGATGAGCATGTACAGCAGAGATTAAAACGCAAGAGACACCCTCTCTCCTGGGCAGAGCACGTTCTCCTCCTGACCAGAAATAAAATCTCTTCCTGCTATGAGGCACGAAGCAGCTCCCACAGCAGCTCTCTAACCTGGCCACATTCTAGAGCTCTGAGCCGCCAAGAGAACTTTGTCTACTCCCTGGTAGCTGTGAAAGCGTGAGGCACCCATGGCTCTTGGATGACCCACAACCAGAAAAATGGGAAGAAAGTCAATGGTGGCAAACACGGTCTGATCCGGGCAAACTCTCATACACAGAACTCTTACAAACTGTAGTAGATCAAGAGGGCCTGGAGCACGGGGTCTGGGGCTGGACCTGAGGCCTGAACCACAGTCAGCAAAGCCAGGCAATGCTAGGAGTCAAAGTCAGGCCCCTGGCATAGGGCAGACGCTTGCTCACAAGCACACTGTCCAGAACTTGGCAGAGGTACAGCGAGCACGGGTAAGACACAGGCACTCCTAAGTACTAAGTACAGGACAGACATGTTAACACATTCCTGGGAGATTGATTATTCTGTCCTCCTGTCCTTGCCAAGGACAGGAGGACAGAATAATCAATGGGGATGTTTTGTTTGAGCCAGCAGGACCCAGGTGTAGGGCTGGTAACTAACCACGTCAGGAATGTGATATGTATAGGGTGACCAGATGTCCTGCTTTTATAGGGACAGTCCTGAAATTTAGGGTTTTTTCTTATATAGGCGCTTATTACCCCCCCAGCCCGTCCTGATTTTTCCCACTTGCTATCCGGTCACCCTAGATAGGTAACTCGTTTGTATCAATGTATAAAAGAGAAATCATAGGAGAGGCACATTCGTTCAGCTGAGGGGGCAGCAGAAAGTCCTGCTGCTGACTGAGCTGGTCCATTGTCCTGGGCACACATCTGTTAGTGAGCCTGTATCTCCTATGGGGCGCTAGGACCGTGCTTCATCGACAATAAACCTGGCCTTCGCTACTGAACCGAGCCTGTGGTCTTTCTAGGTAGAATCATAGAATATCAGGGTTGGAAGGGACCTCAGGAAGACATCTAGTCCAACCCCCTGCTCAAAGCAGGACCAATTCCCAACTAAATCATCCCAGCCAGGGCTTTGTCAAGCCTGACCTTAAAAACCTCCAAGGAAGGAGATTCCACCACCTCCCTAGGTAACCCATTCCAGTGCTTCACCACCCTCCTAGTGAAAAAGTTTTTCCTAATATCCAACCTAAACCTCCCCCACTGCAACTTGAGACCATTACTCCTTGTTCTGTCGTCTGCTACCACTGAGAACAGTCTAGATCCATCCTCTTTGGAACCCCCTTTCAGGTAGTTGAAAGCAGCTATCAAATCCCCCCTCATTCTTCTCTTCTGCAGACTAAACAATCCCAGTTCCCTCAGCCTCTCCTCATAAGTCATGTGCTCCAGCCCCCATAATCATTTTTGTTGACCTCCGCTGGACTCTTTCCAATTTTTCTACAACCTTCTTGTAGTGTGGGGCCCAAAATAATATATGGAGATATACCTATCTCATAGAACTGGAAAGGACCCTGAAAGATCATTGAGTCCAGCCCCTACCTTCACTAGCAGGACCAAGTACTGATTTTGCCCCAGATCCCTAAGTGGCCCCCTCAAGGATTGAACTCACAACCCTGGGTTTATCAGGCCAATGCTCAAACCACTGAGCTATCCCTCCCCCTAGTAGTAGTACTATTGAGGTCTGCTGAACCCCCTATCTGTGCAGGGCTGGGACAGCACCTGGAGAGAGCACACACGCACCCAACTGATAACACAGACCTATGCCTCTACAGTGAGGAGGCAAAGAGAAACCTCCCCTCTGCCCTAGAGCAACACTGGCTCCCACCTCTGCTCTGTGCCCATGGGCATGCCTACACCCTCACCTCACCGATACCGGAAACTCACCTAATGCCTGCAATGCACACACCCTCCCCTCTGCACATGAAGCCTTATATGGCAGCCTTAAGCCTATGCAACCACACAGAGCCCCATGTCTCCTGAAGCCCTGGCCACATGGACATGTACAGCCTGCATGGCAGTCAGCTGTTTCTATTCCCATCTCCAGCACCAGTGTGGCATGGCAGATCAAGGGCAGAATTTACAAAAACATTCACAACTTTGGGGGTTCCCAGCTCACAACTCCGAAGGCTGGACACCCTAAAGAAGATGGCACCTTTGGAAGTTTGGCCATGTGTTCTCCACCTTCCCAGAGGGGAGGGAAGCCCTGTTGTGAAGAGGAACCCAGTCTAACCAGTGAGGAGTGAGCCCGGCAGAACCGATGACCAGGCCAGCGTACACAGTCTGAGGGAGAATATTCTCTTCAGTGTGAAGTGCAAGAGGTAGAGACAAGTGATATGTCTTGAATGATTAATAACTTAATGTCTCCTGGCCCTCGAAGATTAGAAAATATCCACTTCTGTTATCACAAAATAGGATCCACCCAGCAAGTAAAGCCAATAAGAAAATGATTAACATCATGTGAGACACTTTGGCTATGTCTACACTATCACTTTTGTCTGTAAAACATTTGTTGGTCGGGAGCGTGAAAAAAACACCCCGACTGACATACTTTTCACCGACAGAAGCGCCGGTGTGGACAGCGCTACGTTGGAGGGAAACGCTCTCCTGCCGACAGAGCTAGCACTGCTCGTTGGGGTGGTTTAATTATGCTGGTGGTAGAGATCTCTCCGGTCGGCATACAGCAGCTACCCGGGAGACCTTACAGTTGTGCCACTCTAAGGTCTGTAATGTAGACATAGCCTTTGTCTAAGGACACACAGTTCAACTATGGTTAGGAGTTCCACCCCCCAGGAATAGAAACTAAAATGGCTAGATGGGAAGATTGTTAACCACAGAGGCACAAATCTCCCATAATTTACATATAGATAAAGCCTCTTTCTACCTCCCAACTTAGCTAAAAGCCTCCAAAAAGTTACCATGCAAGGGTAACATCCAGCTTTCCTATGCAAAGTGGCCCATTGCACACTTGGAATTGGTCAAGAGCTGGATTGGGAAGCTGGGAGTTAACCAAACTAGAAGTAACTTGTTGTGAGACTGAAGGTCAACAAGTGGGGCAAACTGCTGGTTATCCCAAGAAACTCAAATCACACGTTTTCACCCCAAATGAAACTATACATTTATTTGCCTTGTAAATCAAATATATCATGGATAATCTGTTTTGCCTCATCAATATGTCTTTCATCCCAAATTAATGATGCATATTTGCTTGGCCTGGCAGTCAGATCTACATCTCTTTATATGTGGGTAATGTCTCTTGTTCTGTTGCAAACCCTAAAAAACACAAAATGCATATGTACAATCAAAGAATGTGTGAAGCATGTCCATCAAGTTTGGAAGATTATAAGAGGTTTTGTTGGTTTTCATTATAAATAATTGTGGCACTCTAGAAGCAATACGATTTGTATGGCACAAGGAAGCAGTGTTAAAAGATATAAACCAGGGTATAACTTTGCATTACTATAAGAAACAGCCTAAAAGGGGAAATTCCAATAAATAATGTGAGCTAATATTGAAATACAATCCTTGAAAAGAATCAAACATAAAAAAACCTGCAATAAGAAAAGGACTGAAGAAATCTGTCCTAAGCCAACACCATCTACTGAATGCTGATGGAAGCAGCAGAGAAACTCAGAGCACTGGAATCTGAGCACTCAGATGGCAAGAATCCAATAGAAATCAGAGGGTAGCCCCATCCAATGAGGTACATAAAACTGAGATCACCAGGTGGGTATGGGCAGAACCCGCAAGGAAGGTGACAGATGCCCAGAGCAGTCATGTGGAAAAGACTCTCCCCATTGCAGGGTTAACAGGATAAAAAATGGTGAGATTTCATTTCAAAAATTGTATTTTTCCTTCTATTCTTTAATACAAAATAACTGAAGGTTAGTTATCTTGCTGAGTCTGCATGCTCTAGTGAGATCTCTAACCATATTTTAGATTGTAACTAATGCTATAACCTGCCCTCCTTTATAAGTCAAAGCAAATTGGCCTAACCATAACTTTAAGCAACTGCTTTTGATGTTCTAAAGTTGGCCCTTGCAAACTAAACCACTGAAATAGCAGGGACCACACTCTTGAAAGTGCCTTAAAGACAAGTCCATCCTTGCACCTTGAAGAAATACTGGAAGTTGATAAATGTGTTCAGTACTAAAGAACTGCTGATCATAAGTAAATGTAGCAAGAAATCTTGGTGATTTGACTGTTCCTTGGTCTAAGCCCCAACACTACGCTTTGACAATGGTTTGCAAAACTCTATTCAGTACACACCTAGAACATTGGTTGTATCTACACTTGACGGGTGAACTGTTGACGGTATACTGATGTGAGACTGGGTGATTGTTGATTGGTTAAGAATAACCAAGTGTCCTGATTTCAGAAATACTGTTCCAACTAAAAGCTGATATGAAAAGAAACTTGCATTCAATTAGTAAGGTAATGATCCCACGCTGGACTCAGTAGAAATGGAAAGCTTCCATTCTAACATTGGCTGTAACACTTGTTCAATTGACAGATTGAATTTGTTAGATTGCAGCATGGCACATTCACCAAACTGACCCCCTTCCAGGCTTCCAGATGCCCCGGCCCAGTTTGCGCCCCCATTCCCATCACCATGGCGCTGCCACTCACCTTCCTTTTCACATCAAAGGGCAGCGTGCAGACCAGCGAGGAATAGAAGGAGAGTTCCAGCATGTAGTACCAGAACACCGAGGGCAGTAAGGGCTGCAACACCAAGAGGGAGAGGCTGTGTTATATCCCACACACAAGCGCCATGGGCTGGGGGCAAGGGGAAAAAACAACCAACAAAACAAACAGTTTTGGGTAGTGATCAGGTCCTTGCATTTCAGGGGAAAGGCCTTACAAGAATGCTGTAGAATAGAGGGATATTGCCCCTTGGCTCCAGTGGGAAGTGCTGGTTTTAAGTGTAATGTTGCCCTCTAGAGGATGTTCCATGATGCAGTCAAGGAACCATCTATTACTACCAGCTATCAAAAAATGTCTGTTCACTCACCAGGCAATAGCCTGTGGTTTCACAGCTGAAAAGACAAAGTTCTAGCCCAGCTCTGTAGAATGAACACATTTTAATTAGCAATTGTGTCTTTTGCGGACATCAGGGGGCTTCCTTACCCTAGAATTTACCAGCTTAGAAATGATTATGATTTCTGAGCCACTGCAACTAACATAGCCATGGATTATTGGACATACACCTTTGCTTCTGTTTTCCCTAAATGTAAGTTTGATTGTATGTTTTCACTTCATTTATTCAAACATCCTTTATCCCAAGGTTTAAGAGATTTTAAGGCCAGGAGGGACCATTCTGAACCTCCATTCTGACTTCCTGCATTACACAGGCAAGAGGATGTGCACACAGATTCTGCTAAAGCAGATCTTTTGACAAGAGATGCCCAGTCTTGATTAGGAGACTCTAAATGAAGGAGGATTTGCAAATCCCTTGCTGATCTGTTGCACTGGTTAATTACTCCCACTATTAAACATGGGCAACTTATTTCTGTTTTGAACTTTCCTGATTTCATTGTGGACCCACAGGATATTGTCCTGCATGTGTCTGCTAGAAGAGACAGCCTGGTATCAGACATTCTCTGCCTGTGTTGAGACCTACAGACCGTGATCCAGTTGCCGCTTAACCTTTTCTTCATTCAGCAAGGGGTTTGATTTCTGAACCAACAAATTCTAGTACCAAGAGAACAGAACAGGGCAATTTTCAAGTGATCTATCCTGTCATCCAGTCCCAGCTTCTGGCAGTCAGAGGCTTAGGGACACTCGGAGAATGGGATTGCATCTCTGACCATCTAACCTATTAGCCATTGATGGACCTTACCCTGCAGGAACTTATCGAATTCATTTTTAACCCATTTATAGTTTTGGCCGTCACAACATCCCTTGATGATGAGTTCCACAAGTTGACTGTGAGTTGTATGAAGTAGTATTTCCTTTTGTTTGTTTTAAACCTGCTGCCTATTAATTTCTTTGGGTGACCCTTGGTTCTTGTGTTATGTTAAAAAGGTAAATAATACTTCCCTATTCACTTTCTCCACATCAGTCACAATTTTGTAGACTTCTATCTTATCCCCCACCTTAGTGGTCTCTTTTCCAAGTTGAACAGTCCAGGTCTTTTTGATCTCTCCTGTTTCATACCCCTAATCATTTTTCTTCCCCTTCTCTGTTCCTTTTCCATTTCTAATATATCCTTTTTGAGATGGGGCAACCGGAATTGCACGCAGTATTCAAGACATGGGAGTACCATGGATTAATATATTGGCAGTATGATATTAACTGTCTTATTATCTGTCCCTTTCCTAATGGATAATAACATTCTGTTTGCTTTTTTGACTGCCACTGCACATTGAGTGGATGTTTTCAGAGAATTATTCACAATGACTCCAAGATCTCTTTCTTGAGTGGGGGTAACAGCTAATTCAGACCCTATCATTTTGCATGTATACTTGGGATTATATTTTCCAATGAGCATTACTTTGCACTTATCAACATTGAATTTCATCTGCCATTTTGTTGCCCATTCACCCAGTTTTGTGAGACCCCTTTGTAACTCTTCAGTCTATTTTGGACTTAACTATCTCTGGCCCTGTTGTATCAAATTTTTCACAGTCAACTCTGGACTTAATTATCTCGAGTAGTTTTGTATCATCTACAAACTTTGCTATCTTGCTATTTATCCCTTTTTCCAGATAATGTATGAATATGTTGAACATCACTGGTCCAAGTACAGAAGCTGGGGGACACCACTATTTACCTCTCTCCATTGTGAAAACCATTTATTTCAACCCTTTCCCCCTATCTTTAACCAGTTACTGATCCGTGAGAGAACCTTCCCTCTTATCCTATGATTGTTTACTTAAAAAAGGCTCCAGAGGTGATCCTGGAAATTACAGGGTGGTAAGCCTAACTTCGGTATCAAGCAAATTGGTTGAAACTATAGTAAAGAACAGAATTATCAGACATGTAGATGAACACAATATGTTGGGGAAAAGTCAATATGGCTTTCTAAAAGGAAAATCATGCTTCACCAATCTATTAGAATTCTCTGAGGGTGTCAACAAGTATGTGGACAAGGGTGACCAGTGGATATAGTATATCTGGACTTTCAGAAAACCTTTGACAAGGTGCCACCCCAAAGGCTCTTAAGCAAAGTCATGGGATACAAGGAAAGGTCCTCTCATGGATCAGTAATTGGTTAAAAGACAGGAAACAAAGGGTAGAAATAAATGGTCAGTTTTAACAATGGAGAGAGGTAAATAGTAGTGTCCCCCAGGGTTCTGTACTTGGACTAGTGATGTTCAACATATTCATACATTATCTGGAATAAGGGGTAAACAGCGAGATAGCAAAGTTTGTAATGACACAAAACTACTTGAGATAATTAAGTCCAGATTGACTGTGAAGAATGTGATACAACAGAGCCAGAGAGCAGCAGGCGCGTGGTAGATGGGAGGTATATAAACCCTAGAATGATCAAGGCCTTATTCTCTGTGGACTAGGGAAAGGTTACTACTGGGTAATTGGAGCACCTGCAGCCAATTAAGGCCCCGGCCAAGACCTAATAACCCCTCCCCCCTTCAGTCAGAGAGAGAGAGAGAAGGAGAGCTAACTAGAGTTTGGAGGAGTATTGCTGTTAGCCAGAGGACAAGGGGAAGGGGAACACTGCCCAAGCAGAGCAGAGGGACTCCCCCAGCACAGAGGACTGAGGGAAACTCTATCCAAAGGGAGAGAGGGTAAGCAGCCAGCAAAGCTGAAGGGGCTGGTACCCGGAGTAGGAGAGCGGACCTGGGTCCCTTCCCCGCTCCTCTCTCTCTTCCACCAGGGCACTAGCAGAGCCCACCACGCCCGAGAAGAGGGGCAAGGGGCGGCGCCCCGACCCACCACACCAAGAAAAAGCGCGGGACTCACCACAGTAGCATCGTCCATTTGCCACAAGAGTTACAAAGGGATCTCACAAAACTGGGTGACCGGGTAACAAAATGGCAGATAAAATCAATGTTGATAAATGCAAAGTAATGCACATTGGAAAATCTAATCCCAACTATATATACAAAATGATGGGATTTAAATTAGCTGTTACCACTCAAGAAAGAGATCTTGGTGTCACCATGGATAATTCTCTGAAAACATCTCTTCAGTGTGCAGCAGCAGGTAAAAAAAGCTAACAATATTAGAAACCATTAGGAAAGGGATAGATAATAAGACAGAAAATATATTGCCTCTATATAAATCCATGGCACGCCCACATCTTGAATGCTGGGTGCAGATCTGGTAGCCCCATCTGAAAAAAAGATATATTAGAATTGGAAAAAGTGCAGAGAAGGGCAATAGATGTGATTAGGGATATGGAACAGCTTCCACATGAAGAGAGGGTAAAAAGACTAGGACTGTTCAGCTTGGAAAAGAAACAACTAAGGGGGGATATGATAAAGTTTATAAAATCATGACTGGCGTGGAGAAAGTGAATAGGAAAATGTCGTTTGCCCCTTCACATAGCACAGGAACCAGAGTCATCCAATGAAATTAATAGGCAGCAGGTTTAAAACAAACATAAGGAAATATACAACGCACAGACAACCTGTGGAACTCGTTGCCAGGGGACATTAGGAAAGCCAAAAGTATTAACTGGGTTAAAAAAAGAACTAGATACGTTCATGGAGGATAGGTCCGTCAATGGCTATTAGCCAAGATGGTCAGCGACGCGGCTCCATGCTCTGGGTGTCCCTAACCTGTGACTCCCAGAAGCTGGGACTGGATGACAGGGGATGGATCACTCGATAAACTGCCTGTTCTGTTCTCCCTCTGAAGCACCTGGCACCAGCCACTGTTGGAAGACAGGATATTGGGCTAGATGGACCATTGGTCTGACCCAGTATGGCCGTTCTTATGTAATGTTTGATCAGATGAGAAAGCAGCAGCAAGCCTTGCTAAGGGCTGGGTTTGAAACCAGTGATGACAGTGAACTGAGTTTCCCACTGCCCTTCTCATGGATTTTACAATTCCCCACTGAGAACTGCAATGGGAAATCCTTCCCAAGCTCAGACTTATCCTTCCCAGCATACCCTGAGAAATGCTCAGGAGGAGCTAAAGGGGTGAGGTAGAATTCCAACTCTGATGGGCTAAAATTCCAGTTATCAAGGAGGTTTGCAGGGGCCACAATGACCCATCTGCTGTAGCAGCGCCACAAATCTCCTTAGTAGTTGCCTGCTGCTGCCAAGCATGCAACCTCATGCAGACTCTACAGACTGACAGCTGCTCTCCTGAGAGGAGCTAGAATGGCAGCTCAGGGCTTTACACTGACTCACAGGATTTTTCACCAAGCTCGGAGGAAGCAGCTGCTCTAGTTTTTTATGGAAAGAATTCTTGAGAAATTAAAATTTGCTTGTTCACATCTGATGGACCTCAGCTCCGCTCCTCACACGCCCTCTCTGAGAGCTGCTGGAAAGCCAGCCTGCTGCCTTTACTGCACGTGGGGTGTGTGTGCACGTGCTGCTATTCAGCCAGCTAGTGCTGTCTTCTCCAGAGGAGGCAGAGTGTGTCCCAGGATAAGGAGAGGCATTGTCATCACCAGCTCTCACACACAATAGGAGATGCCTGGTTACAGCCTCCCCACATTGCTCTTGGCCCCTCGACTGTGGAGAGTGGTGTGTGTGTGTTGGGGGCTTGACTGACAAGCAAAATATCTTGCATTTTTGTCACTATCATCAGTACCCAGATAAAAAGCAGGGAGCTGATTTTGTGCGTTGGCTGGTAAATGTTCATTTCTGTTCTCCTGGGCTGGGTCCACGGGAGACGTGACAGGCAGTGGTCTGATCGTCATTGCAGCTTTTACTGATGAAGGTTGGGCCTGGACAGTGTAAAGCTTTAGGAGACCACCCACTATGCTCGATAGGTGTGAGACCCTGCTGCTGCTAGACCTCGTGAGGAAGCGCATTGCCTGAGAGGTGATTCTTCAGCACCAGCAGATATGAGACAGCAACCTGAATGTACCTTCTGTTATAGACATGCACGAAAACTTCTTAATGTCCTCTTGCTGACCAAGGGCCCCTCCCCATCCTCAAGCTCATCTTCAAACCTTGATACTTGGGAGCACTCCCTCGTCCTCCTTGATTCTCCACTATGCTTTGGCTGCCATGACCAAGAACTCTCTTCATTTTCCTTCTACTTCTCCAATTGCCCACTCATCTCTGTTGGCTCCCTCTCCCCAACTCTAAAATAATCATAATTCACAGCACTACAGGAGGGAAGAGGTAACAAGCCTGTCCAGAGGTGACTGATATCTCTGGAATCAAACCTAGGTCATCGATAGGTATCCCCTTCACACTGTATCTCAGAAGTTGGAGTTACCCATACAAGAAGATGGTCTGGTATAACCTGGAGATTGGTTTGGGATCAGGGTTTGGATTCTGGCTGCATGCGGGTCTGGAGTTTTCATTCAGGCCCATTTCTAATGCTAGTAGCGCAAGTGAAGGAGTGTAACTGGATGTTTGCATATGAGCCAGGGATGAGAGGTGACTTGCGATATGGATTTTTGCACCTGAGTGACTCACCTGCTGTGGATACCCCACCCAGCATTTTCTATGGTCCCAAAACCAGGGCTTCTGTAAAGAAACAAAGTGTAATTTAACTATGAGAATACCAGCTGCCTAATGAACAGGAGATACACTAAGCACCCCTGTATTTGTATCCTACACTCTATTGTACTAATCTCTGTACAGAATATGCTTTGTGAGGTATTATTTGAAAACTAATAACTTGCTCATCAATAATATCATGGTGAAATATATGAAGCAACAGTATATGTAAAGTTACGAAATCCCCCTGTATGATGTTATTAGCACATGTCCAAAACCACACAGCCCAGCCTAGGCAAAGGTTGTTAAATGGGATCTATCCTAAACAAAGGAATGCGTGTTTACCTCAATTTACATATAAGTAGTAAACAGGCTCCTCCAGGCAGCAGGGGAGGAGATGGCAGGAGACAAAGCAAAGTTGCATTTCAACAAACATAGGTAGGAAGAAGGAGCATGGAGCCTCCTTCTCCACCAGACTTCATCTCACCTTCTTTATTGTTTGAATAAACTTTGCTTTGAGGGGAAATCTTGAGAAGAATCCACCTCAACGGTTCACTGGACTATAAAAGAAAGAGGCAGAGAACCTCAAGTTCTCTCTCTCCCTTTCACCTAAGATGACAAAGGAATCAGCATCTTTGAGCCTGGGGAGAGATCCTGACCAAGGAAAGGATCAGTCGCCATCTTGTTGGAAGACTGTAGGTGAGAAAGACCATCTTGAACAAAGCCTTGAACCAAACCTTGCTAGATTAAGTTGAAGTTTTAGACTTTTAGATGTGTGTTTTCACTTTTATTTGCTTGTAACCCTTTGTTATACTTGAATTCACCTAAAACCCTATAATCTTTCGTTAATAAACCTGTTTTATTTTTTAATCTAAACCAATCCAGTGCTGTGTTTAAACTGAGCTGTTTGGTAACTCCAGTTAAATTAGCAAACTGTTGAATATTGACCCCTTCAAGAGGCAACAGATCTTAATATCTGTACTGTCCAGGAGAGGGATGGACAGTGCCGAACACATATTTGGGGGAAAATCTGGGACTGGGAGTGTGTTGGGGTCACCCTGCAGGTAGTAACCAAGGCTGCTGGAAGCCAGAGTGTGGCTGGTGTGTTGCGGACAGGCTGCTGGGGTCAGAGCTGCTGGACCAGGGCTGCAGCTATACACAGACACTCAGGGTGACCTGCATGCTGGTAGCTATTTGTGAGAGGCCCAGGGTGGGAGCTACAAGAGCAAAGCATTGTGGGGCAGGTGGCGAGACAACCATCGCTGGTCTGAATTACACCCAGAATGTGACAATTGGGCCTGTTCCCATTATACATTGTCATGTTTTATTATGGACAGAGCTGGTTGCACCACCTATTGTTAAGGTTGCCTGGCACTTTTCATTTTAAGACTTTTTTCAGTTGCTTGTAACTTTGCCAATTGTTAACTGTTCCAGATGAAATTTCCCGTGCCGAGTTTCTTCCTCAGGCGGAATATTTTGGGAAAGCTTCTGCTAAAAAAGTCCAGTCATTTCCAAGAATGAGGTAATGGGGAAATATGATGTTTTTCATATCTTAAAAATATTCTTATAACCATTTTATTGAGATGCTCTAGCACTTGTGTGCTCTAGAGCAGGTCTTGAAATTAGACAGCGAGGGGTCATCCTGGTGTCAGGAAGGTGCCTTTTGCTGTCTCTGTGAAAAATCACACCAGACTTGGCCAAGCAAAGAGTCTGTGAAAAATCTCAGGTTGCACATCCTCAGTTGAGACTAGTTACGTTGGCAGCTAAATTCTCCTAAGAGTCTGTCTGGACTGAGCATGCTCCTAATGCTGCCCAGACTGAGCATGTGCCAATGCGCCATCCCACAGAGTGACAGACATGCTCCATCCCAGGCAGGAGAGCTAAGCAGGACTTTCTCCATAGTTGCTCTTCATGGCCTTGGTACCAGAACTGAGAATGGGGAAACTGTCTCTCTCATGCTCTCGGTGGCCCCTGCTAATGCTAATGCTGAGGAGATGGAGGAAGCAGCTTGAGAAGGGTGAGGAGGGAGGACCTAAGCTGGTGAGGGTTAGAGACAGCAGGGGGTAGAGAACCGGCAGAGGGGATGGTGAGAAGCAGCAATAAGAGTCTATGTGTGTGTGTTGGATCAGAAAGGGACATGGACTAGAGCTATGGAGGTGCTGGGTAGGATCAGGCACAGGCTGGGAGGAAGCAGAAGACTCTGTAAACACTAGAGGACGCTCCCCTCTAGAACCTGAAAATTCCTGAGTCTCACCATTCTTCTGCTGTCAGCAAATATCTCTGACTCCCACTGGCCAAGTGTGTGTCTTATCCCCCTCTAGTGTAGTCCAAGTAGAGGATGACAATCTACTACTGCTGTCCATTAGCTCACATGGCAGAGGTGTGTGCTATGGATCTAGAAGTCCCAACCCTGCTGCTGACCCATGTGAGGCTCAATATGGTTTTAAAAACATAGGACATTTCATCCACAAAAACCACAGGAAAAGAACATTAAGGTTGCAAAGTCAAGCACTCAAAAGTTAGGAGATGCTAGAGTTAAGGTTGTCTGTGCACGTCCTTCTATATCACTAAATGATCACAGAGGGGAATGAGTGGTTTGGGGGGTTGACAATCTGCTAGGGATCCTTTCACATCCAAGCTGGAGGTTGAGCTCCAACCTAAATTAATCAAGACCAAACATGTTTACCATCTAGTGGCTGATGTGCGTTGCAGAGGGTGTGAAAGCTCAGGTCCAAGTGGACATGTGTTTGAATTATAAAATCTTCCATTTCAGCTGACCCGAGTGGGCACTGCTTATATACTCACATCATACAGGACAGCAAGTCCAGTGAAGAAAGAAATGAAGTAAAATGTAAACCTCCAGCTAAAACAAACAAAACAAAGCACATTAGAACTCCATCAGAGGTCAGGCTGCAACTCTGTGCCCAGTGTCAGCCAGACATTCATTCAAACAGTGACATTGTCAAAGGCATATGGGCTATGGTGGTATCAAATGCTCATCCAGGTGATAATATATTATAGTAATACTTTGCACGTCTCTAGCACTTTTGATTCAAGGATCTCCAAGAACTTTACAAACAGTAATTGCTCAGCCTCATAGGAGATAGGAAAGTATCATCTCCACGGTACAGATGGGGAAACTGAGGCACAGAGCGGGTAAATGCCTTGCCCATGATCACCCAGAGAATAAACGCTGGGAATACAACCCATCTCTCCTGAGTCTCAGTCCCAAGGAGAAATCCGGGCTCCAGTGAAGTCCATGGCAAAACTCCCATTGATGTCATTAGAGCTTGGATTTCACCCCACCTCTTGCAGTGACACAGGTACATTTAATTCCCTCATTCCAAATATTCAGGTGCTAAGTGTTTGTCAAGATGCCTCCATTCCAATCCCTTATCACTTCCCAGAATCCTGTTCCCTTATATGGTAACTAGCCCAGTTTAACACATCTCTGGGATTGGTGGAGGGAATGAGTATAGGGGAACTGGGATATTTTTATGCCAGGAGCAACAGGCTACAAACCATGGCTCTTCCCTCTCTCTGACCCTGACATACGCAAGGGCTACACCCGTTCAGCACCTGTGATCCCTGGCCAAAGCAGCCTTTCAGCAGCGTGTGACTCCTGGCACGTTAGTTGGGCTCAGTGGAATGGGATTAGCAGAGACTATGGGGATTTCACTGGACCCGTTCCTTTATTTTTGATCCCTTATTTTTCTATTCCTCCTATGTATGGAAATTGCTGCTTGCATCAGCTCCTGCGTGGTGGTAGAGATCCACTGTGTTATGTACAAGAGCTTCAGCTCCCAGGCCCTGCCTGCAAGAGATGGGCACCCCAGGGTATAGAGTGCCTCAGCCCCTGGGCAAGTACATTGAACATGTTCAGACTGGTCAGTACATCAGAGACGTTAGACATGGCAACAGCCCACTAGGTCCTCCAGCCCCCCTTCCTGGGCACCCGTGCAGAATTGTTTTCTACAGAACGTTTCATGGAGTCAGTGATGTCCAGGGACCATTCGGATCATCTAGTCTGACCCCCAGAGAATGTCACCGAGCGATGCAGACTCTGGGTGAGAGGCATCACACGCAAGACCGGCGCTGTGACAATCCCTCTCTAGCCTTCCTCCAGCTGAAGCCAGTGGAAGTGGTTATTGCCCAGAACCTCTGATTTTGGGGACTTACATTTTTGCATGTCCAGCTTGAGACATCTTTGCTGTCTAAAAACTTGGGCACCCAAAACCCGAGGAACCCAGCGTTTGCCTTGACCTCCCTGTGCCTCAGCTTTGTCATCTCTGTAATTGAGCTGATTCATACATAGCAGTTTCAGAGGGGCGTTGGGGGAATTACAATTGCTGAGCTCCCACCAAACACGCTGAACCAAAGGGATGCAGGAGCTGAGCTCTTTGGGCCACATTATCTGCTGATGTAAACTGATGGGGCCACCTGACACCAGCAGAGGAGCTGGCCTAGCCTCTGGACAGCACCGTCTAGGGCAGGGGTTGGCAACCTTTCAGAAGTGGTGTGCCGAGTCTTCATTTATTCACTTTAATTTAAGGTTTTGCGTGCCAGTAATACATTTTAACGTTTTTAAGAAGGTCTCTCCCTATAAGTCTATATATTATATAACTAAACTATTGTTGTATGTAAAGTAAACAAGGTTTTCAAAATGTTTAAGAAGCTTCATTTAAAATTAAATTAAAATGCAGATCTTACGCCGCCGGCCTGCTCAGCCCGCTGCCAGCCTGGGGTTCCATTCACCTAGGCTGGCAGCAGGCTGAGCAGGGCCTGTGGCCGGGACCCCGGCTGGCAAGGGGCTGGCAGCCAGAACCCCAGACTGGCAGCGGGCTGAGTGGGACCAGCGGCCGGGGGACCCCAGACCGGCAGTGGGCTGAGCGGCTCAGCCCGCTGCCAGTCTGAGGTTCCAACCGCCGGCTCCTGCCAGCCACGGTCCCAGCTGTCGGCCCCGCTCAGCCCGCTGCCGGTCTGGAGTCCCAGCCCTGCCCACATAGAGTGCGTACCTACCTTTTCCCTGGTTCTGGCCCATTCTCTTCCTCTCTCTCTGCACTGAGCTGAGGGTGGGAGTGCACTGAGCACAGGCCTGGGGGTGAAGGAGCAGGCTGGGGGTTGGGGTGTAGGGTCTGGCCAGGAGCTAGAATGAGGGAGGGGGCTCAGGGTTGGGGCAGGAGGTTTGGGTGTGGAGCGCTTACCTGGGCAGCTCCCATTTGGTGTGAGGGGTGCAGGTGGGAATGTGTGTGAGGGGGGGTGCAGGAGCTTCCGTTTGGTGCTCAGGGTGGGGGTGGGGATGTGGGGAGTGCAAGAGTCAGGGAATGGAGTGTGGGGGGGGCTGGGTATGTGTGGGGGGTGCAGGAGTCAGGGCAGGGGGATGGGTGTGTGTGTGAGGAGGGTGCAGGAATCAGGGCTGGGAGCATGTGGGGGGGGTGCAGGAGTCAGGGCATGGAGTGTGGGGGAGCTGGGTATGTGTGTGGGGGGGTGCTGGAGTCAGGGCTGGGGTCGTGGGGGGGTGCAGGGGTCAGGGCAGGGGCCTGGGGCTGTGGGGGGTTCGGGGCTGGAGGTGTGGGCTGGAGTCGTGGGGATGCTCCCAGCCCCCTGCCCTGAGCGGCTCATGGCAGGAGGCTGGAGGGGATATGCCCTGATTCCACTCTCCTTCCCCAAGGCCCTGTCCCCGCCTCTTCTCCAAAGCAGTGAGCACGCTGCGGCTGCGGTTCCGGCTCCACCTCTCCCTCTCCCGGACCATCAGCTGTTTGGCCGCAGGGAGGGAGAGGAGGAGGGGCAGGAACCCAGCAAGCTGGGGGAAGAGGTGGGGAGGGGGAGCTTGGCCTGCCGGTGGAGGCTGCCCTGCAGCAGCAGCTGGTATGACCAAGCTTCTGCCCCCTGCTCCCGCAGGAGAGAGCGGTGAGCAGAGAAGAGCAGGCTGGGCCGGGCAGGATTTTTAATGGCATGCTGCTGCCTGCCAGGGTCCCGGCCGCTGGCTGAGCGGGGCCAGCAGCTGGGACCCTGGCAGGCAGCAGTGTGCCATTAAAAATTGGCTCATGTGTTGTCTTTGGCACGCGTGCCCTAGGTTGCCGATCCCTGGTCTCGGGTAATCACTGCGGAAGGGAATGAGCAGTGCCACAGTAAGGGTTCAGTAGCAGGAGTCAGTTTAAAGGGGGCAGAGGAGATTTGGAGGGGGGGAAGCAGCCTCGAGGGTTCTGAAGGCGTGGCGGGAGGGCGACAGGCAGTGGCTGGAAGGACGGGGAAGGGGTGTCGACAGATTTTTCAAGAGAGGTCATGTTTGAAAGCAGAGGTGATGGAGCCTGTTGCCCTGGAATTTGACATTCCTGCATGTACCCCAGAACTTGACAGTGCTGCAGTCAGCCATTTTGTACGTTCAGCCACTGCCAGCTGAAAACCAAACATCACATAGCTGGGAATAATCTTAGGCCTTCGTCAGACAAGGTCAGACAGCTGCATACTTGCTAATCAGAATGGGAGGATGGGCCAGAAAGTTATGGAAGAGTGAGTGGATAGCGACTTTGGTTTCAGGTGACCTGACATGTTGCTTTGTTAGAGCTAGCTATAAAAGATTAGGTGAAAGTGAATACCTCGGAGCAGCCTGAGGGAGCTTTTCTCCGTGCAAGGAGCTGACATCTAAACTCTCCATCAGCTGGATGGAAAGAGGGCCCCTGGAAGCCTGGCAGGTGATTACTTAAAACCATCTCAGACTGTGGGTAACCATATTTGGGATGTCCTAGCCCTATTGCTTGTGTCTGTGTGTGCTTAAATCCAACAACTTGTCGTTTTAGATAAGAGCACGCTTGCTTGTATTAACCATTTATCAGATGGAAATTGCTGTGCTCCCACTAATTTATTCCTGAAACTGCCTGGAGTGGAACAGCTAGTTACCCCTGCTTTGGTTCTGAAAACCCCGGTAACAAGCCAGTTTAAAGGTAAGGAATGTAAGGGCAGGTAGGGATCAGAAGGAGTGAAGGGGGCAGGCGTAGAAGGAGACAGGGCCAAGGAGACAGTCCAGGAGCTGAAGGTGGAGGGAAAAGCGAGGCCTCTGATTTTGGGTAGGGAGGCAGCACAGGAGGCGTAGGGAGGCGAAGCAGAGGGGCAGCGGGAAGGGCACATTCCAGCTGGGACCATGGAGGTGCTGGGAGGCTGTGCACAGACTGCAGAGCTCAGACCCAGCTGGAAGGTTGAAGTGACCCAAGGCCTCTGGCCATAACACTCACCTGGCCTCACAAAATTTTGTAGTCAAGCTGGGTTTGTCCTGGTTCCGCCGGTATCGGAACCACCTCTCCACCTTTCTCGTGGGCAAGTCACACTGCTTGGATAAGCTGATCAGCTCCCCCTGGAAAACAGCCAAGGAATCTGGATTCAGACTCGTAGCTTCACAGATTTTAAGGTTAGAGGGACTGCTGTGATCATCTAGTCCAGTGGTTTTCAACCTGTGCTCTGCACACCCCTGGGGAGTCACAGACTATGTCTAAGATTTCCAAAGGGGTCTGCACCTCCATTTGAATTTTTTTAGGGTTCATAAATGAAAGAAAGTTGAAACCACGGATCTAGTCCAACCCCCAAGCCACAGACCCTCACTCACCCTGTAACCTCGGCATCAAGCCCATACCTCTGTCTGTGCTAAAGTGTATCTTTTAGAAATACATCCAGTCTTGGTTTAAAGGCTCAAGTAATAGAGAATCCACCACATCTTAGGTCACCCAGTGGTTAATTACCCTCCACTGAAAATTTATGCCTCATTTCTATTTGTCTAGCTTCAATTTCCAGCCTCTGGGCCATGTTATACCTTTCCCTTATTGCTTTCTAATTGACTAATTTGTTCCAGCACCTCTGTATAGCACCCCTCAATCCCTAGCAGCACTTCATCTTTATAACCTGACACAAGCATACCTCCAAACTCAACTGAGTTGAGGTGGTAGGCTCTCTTTCTCTAGTGAGCCTGTGGGCGGAGGGTGGGTACTGCTCCTGTCTACCAGGGCAGGGCCCCTTGGCTGTGCTGTTCAGGGTACTGCCCTCTTGCAGAGGGGTAAAGGTAAGCTGACCAGATAGCAAGTGTGAAAAATCAGGACACCTTTCTGAAAGGGCCTGGACTGCCAGGGCTCTCTCAAGCTGTTTTCTTGGTCAGCAACCCCTTCTTCCAGGAACTGGGGAGCTCTGTGTTGCAGTCCTGCCCCATCAGAGTGCCACCCAGCCCTGCGCTGGGCCCACCCATCTCCAGGCTGCATAAGCCTCACAGATGCACCAGGTTGGGGCTGCTGGGGCCCAAGGGAGCTCTTTAATGCCTTCCTGACATGCAAAGCCACCATTAGCATCTCTGCGATGTCCTTCTCCCTCATGGTCCCTTGAGCCCATCGATTCACCTGCAGGTTTTCTGCTTCTGATAAACCTAATGAACATATTTGTGTTTATACCTTTAGCTATTTGCTCTTCAGATTCATTCTTAGCCTCCTACTCTCCACTATATATTTCATCTGCCACAGCTGATTCCTTTCTATTGGCTGGATTTCCATTGTTGTGTCAGATAACCTTTTGAGTCCTGCCATTTAACTACACTGGGGGGAATCCAGGCACACTGAAGGCAAAGGGAGTTTTGCTGCTGACTTCAGGAGAGCCAGGATTTCACCCATTGTTTACCTTTTGCTTTCCTGTTTCTTTTCTTGTTCAGGGTCTCCATGCCTCTGAGGCTCTCCTCTGGCTGTTTATTTTGGACCCAATCTGTTACAAAGGGTCTTTGTCATTCTGCATCTGAAATGAAACCTCAGCACTTCCCATTGCTAGCAGGGGAAGGCTGGCCAGGTTACTGGGGATCAGAAGTTCTGCATTCTGTTCTGGACTTTGTCACTGGGTTGCTGCATGACTTTGTCCTTGTCGCTCAGCCCTCTGAGCACCAGCGGCATGGTAGGGATCATGCTAGGGTACATCCATGTGGGTGGTGTGCTTTCTCATAGGAATTGCCAGATTGAATCAGACCCTGGGTTCATCTAGTTCAGTATCTTGCATCCGAGAGTGGCCAGATCTTGAGGAACGGAGAAGAAACCCCACAACAGGCAGGTGTGGGATAATCGCACTCTACACAGGTCACATGCTAATCCCTCATAGATTGATTTAAACCCCAAAGCATGAGGTTTCAACTCCCTTCCAATGCTCTCCTTGAGAGCAGGAACAACTAGAACTCTGGTGGCACCTTAAAGACTAACAGATTTATTTGGGCATAAGCTTTCGTGGGTAAAAACCTCACTTCTTCGGATGCATAGAGTGAAAGTTACAGATGCAGGCATTAAATACTGACACATGGAGAGCTTGGAGTTACTTCGCAAGTGGAGAACCAGTGTTGACAGGGCCAATTCGATCAGGGTGGATGTAGTCCACTCCCAATAATAGATGAGGAGGTGTCAATTCCAGGAGAGGAAAAGCTGCTTCTGTAATGAGCCAGCCACTCCCAGTCCCTATTCAAGCCCAGATTAATGGTGTTAAATTTTCAAATTAATTTTAGTTCTGCTGTTTCTCTTTGAAGTCTGTTTCTGAAGTTTTTTTGTTCAATGATAGTGACTTTTAAATCTGTAATAGAATGACCAGGGAGATTGAAGTGTTCACTTACTGGCTTTTGTATGTTACCATTCCTGATGTCCGATTTGTGTCCATTTATTCTTTTGTGGAGGGACTGTCTGGTTTGGCCAATGTACATGGCAGAGGGGCATTGCTGGCACATGATGGCATATATAACATTAGTAGATGTGCAGGTGAATGAGCCCTTGATGGTGTGGCTGATGTGGTTGGGTCCTCTGATGGTGTCGCCAGAGTAGATATGGGGACAGAGAAGGCAACGAGGTTTGCTACAGGGATTGGTTCCTGGGTTGGTGTTTCTGTGGTGTGAAGTGTAGTTGTTGGTGAGTATTTGCTTCAGCTTGGGGGGTGTTCTGTTATTGTCCTTGTTGGGCCTGTCCTGTAGAAGGTGATTTCTGGGTACCCGTCTTGCTCTGTCAATCTGTTTCCTCACTTCCCCAGGTGGGTACTGTAGTTTTAAGAATGCTTGAAGTGAGGTTTTTACCCACGAAAGCTTATGCCCAAATATATCTGTTAGTCTTTAAGGTGCCACCAGACTCCTTGTTGTTTTTGTAGACACAGACTAACACGGCTACCCTCTGATACTAGAACTCTGGATACTGCTGTCAGAAACTTCAGCTGTTGAGAACTCCGCCAAGCAGTAGAACGTATGCCAAGAGCACCAGAAATTGCCCTGCCAGGGCACTATCTCCTCATCTCCTGCAGGGAAATCCCACAGCTCCATATTGGGTGTGTGATGATGCTGAGGACACTGGCTTGTGGTACCTGCCAGTAAGACCGATTCCAAACTCACAGGCTTCATAGCAGCACACGACACCACTGAGCAGTGCAGCTGTCAGGCGGAGTCTGCAGCCTGAACTAGCTGGGCTGCAGTAACTGTCAGAGTCTAAGATCCTGATTTGTCATGGGGGGTTTGACAAGTGAGGTAGAAATACACACAAAGAGGCCATGTTTAAAGGCAGACGAACAAGGAGTCAGGAGTTGACATTTGAAGAGGACATTTTTCTTTCTGGGGTAGCAGTGCCCTTGCCCCTGGAGTTTTGGAGAGAGTCTGGCATCCTCCTCATAACTCCCCTAAGCTCCAGCTGTCTAATGCACCAGGGCAGTCGCCCCTGTGTGTGGAACTGGGAGCTGCTTCTGATGACACTTTTAGAGGTGCTGGGTGCTCCCAGCTCCTACTGCAGTCAGGGAGATGCTCAGCACCTCCAGGGACCTGGCTGCTTGGCTGAGGCTCTAAATATAGATGGAATTGCTGAACTTTATGCTGCCAAATTTGAGAACTTTGGCTAGAAAGTTTAGTTCAATGAAATTCCAGCTAGACAGTGATAAGAAGGAGCCACGGGGCAAGGGTCTGGGAGGGAGAAGGAACTCACCTTCTTTGGATCCTGGCTGTGAGTAGCGTAGAAGGTTTCCAGCACAGGATTGGGTGGAGCGTTCAATCTCACCTTGTCCCTCAAACCCAGCTTTCTGCCCAGGGGCCGGGCTATGAATCTGCAAGAGACCACAGCAGGGTTCAGTCAAGAGATGGTTATTATTGCCTTACAGCTCCCAGAATGTTTTAGCTGTCCTCCAAAGCACCCCCAAAAAGTTTACAATCCAACCAAAGACAGCACATGGCATGCAGGTGGGGAGGGAGAACGTAGGCCCAGGGCACAACAGAAACATTGGGCCTTATTCTTCCCAGCCCTGTTCTTTGTGCCAGGGACATTATCAATCTGATAGCAAGTAACAAGGAGTTTGGGGTAATACCCCAGTCCTGGAGTCCCTGTGCAGGTCTCACATTGAAACATGTGAGAGAAAAACAACTTTATAAACAGGAAAATATGTTTGTGAGGCCACAGGCAGGGGGGTTGACAATTCAATGTCCCCATTTTTAAAATGCTTTCTCTCTTTTTGCAGTTGGAAAGACCCTCATAAACACGGGCAAGTGATGAACAAGACACTGACTAGACACAAAGTACAGACAACCCCTTTTCTTCAATAAGGTATTGAAAACCCCAGGGGCATTAAATGAACTGCCCCTCCCTCCCAAAGGACGATGTGTTCCCAGGTAATTAGCACTGTATATTCAGACATTTTCCCAGGTGCGCATGTGCCTCCTGAGGGCAAAAAAAGGCAGAGTCCCTGCCTGAGGGCTAATATCAAGTTCTCAGGAGAACTTTATCTGCACATGCAGCAGCAGGAAGTTTGTGCCCAGAGTGATAATAGCTCCTCTAGATTATCTGTCAGATTAGAGATGATTTGTAATCAGTGTTAAGCAAACAGTTATAAAACCCAGGAGCAGTGGCAGGATGGTGGTTAGAGCAGAGAACAGACAGGTCTGGTCTACACAGCAAACTGTCAGGAGCTCTCATCTGGCTAGACAGAGCCAACATCTCCTTGATCCTCTACAGGGGGATCTTTGCATCAGGTGTTCCTGACATGAGACAGACGCTGGATAGTGCGCTGGCTTCTTACCAAACCAGAGAAAGGGCCTGCAGCCAAATTTCCCAACTTCACCAGACTTTGCAGTGTTCTGCAGCTCAGCCTCTTCTGCCTAAACCAGGTGACCGTCCACGGTGGAGAAGAAAGAACAAGCTTATCCAAGTACCCATAGTCTAGGGGACAGTGCACCGAGCTTGGAAGCAGGAGCCATGAATTCAAATCTTCTCTCTGCTGGCCATTTATCTGTGCACTTCAGAGCCTCAGACATCTATCTTAGGATGCAGTCAAGTTTTATTCCTTCTACTTCACACATATGTTAACAGAGAGGTTGCACAAAGTCACTTCAGGAAGGTCTGGGAGTAGAACGCCTGTCTCTTATATGGCATACATAAAGCTCCTCTATCCAGCCACACTGTGACCCATCTATGTGCTTGCCTCTCTTGTCTGTACCCCTGTGACTAAACCACCCAGGATTCCTGATCTCAAAAACTCCACTGCTGTCTAGCAAACCGCTGACATCTCTCCTAGTGGCTGTTCCATACAGAGGTTAACAGCGACTCCTTTAGCTCAAGTGGTAGAGGACTGTGCGGTGGAGCTGAAAGTCCAGGTACAAACCCTGCTGAGTACCCACGTAAGGGGCTGTTTTTCTAGAGTCCTTTTCAAAAACCAGAGTGAAAGTGTCCTTCCAACAGGCACTTAGAGAGAGGCAAAGCAACCAAAACCCCAGTGTTCTACATTCTGATCACGTGTCACACAATTGTATTACTCATGTCACGCACCAACGGGTTGGAGGGTGATGGATAAGCCTCTACCTCCTCTGTGCATAGCCAGCCCAACAGGGCCACAAAGTCGCCCTTCCAACCCCAGGGTGATTGCTCTGCATGGGCAACGGGGTGTCAGGGATGGGGCAGGGCAGGTGCTCTGTATGGGGAGTGGGGGAGGTTGGATGTCAGGGATAGGAGGGGGCAGGGCGTGTGCTCTGTATGGGGAGTGGGGAGGTTAGGGGGGCAGGGTATGTGCTCTGTATGGGAAGTAGGGGAGATTGGGGTGTCAGGGTGGGTCCTTCACATAGGGAGCGAGGGGAGCTACTAGGACTGGGTGGAGGGCAGCTGGCTGAATGCTGAGAAGAGGGCTCTCAGATTGACTGCCGGAGGTAGCGTCTCCTGGCGTCAGCCGAACAACCTGGTTCCTGTCTAGTTGTCAGTCCGACCCCAGGCACTGCACTGGCTACTCCAGCCACTCTGGGTCCTGCTCTTACCCCCACCTCCTCACTGTTTACAGGAAATGTTTGTTCCCAGAACATGAGGGGGAGCGATACAAGGGGTGGGGGACAAAAGATCAGCCCCCCAATATTTCCACTGAGGTGGCACTAGCTTGCCCCCGCCCCAGCTCTGCTGCCCCTGCTGAGTGATCTGTTAATGCTGCTTTGATGTTCTCCTGTCTCCTCCTACCTCTGGCTCGTTATGACCAGATGGTGAAATCTCACTACCTCAGGCACTGGCTGGGACTGGAGAAAATAGATGGTAACTAAGCAAAGTTACAGTGTCTTTTGCTGTAGATGCTTTTGAGCCAGTCCTGTGCTCACTAACATGAATGGGGATTCAGGCCTGGGGTTTCTTTCCTCCTCCGAGTCAGGAAGGTTGCACATGCTGGCTGTAGACTCTGACTCGTTGTTCAATTGAAAATTAAATCCTGTCCCGTTTCCTCCTCCTAGCTCATTTTCTGTGCTAATTACAACCTCACAGATTGCACCATTGACTCTGGAGTCATGGGTCTAAGTCACCAGCTCCATGGAGGAGGAAAGGAGGGAGCCTGCGGAATAAACTGGGTAGGTTCCTACAGCAAGAGGAGACAAAGGGAAGAGCTGCTTAGCATCGCCACCCAACTGCTCCTACACAAGAGAGATGCTGAGACAGCTACTCAGACCTGCCACCATGCAGGAAAAAGGTCACCCAGGCCACTGTGGATCAGTGCGTGCCCCAGACCCTCCAGGGCATTCTGCACAAGGCCTGCTGAGCCCGAGCCCGATGGCTCTCCTGACACAGTCTTTCCAAAGAGAAGCTCTGCCCTGCCCGACTGTGCCTGCTGGGCTTCACAAGCCAGTCACAACTCCCCGACTGGACACTGGGACTTTGTCTCCCTTTAGCTCAGTGACGGCTTGTCATGACACCTTCACATTTTCCACGGGGTTGCATCTCCATGGAGACTTGGGTATTAGTGACATGTGAGAAAAACTGTTTTAAATTAAGCAAAGTTGGTAGCAATTTGTGTTGTGAATAATTATGGCATACAATTCTGTCCCAGCAAATCTCAATAGGAGTCCTGGGCTGTCATAAATGTCAATGGACATTTTCAGTCATTCACTGCAGCAGGGGCAGTATTGTACATGAGGGGCCAGCTTCTCCATCCCATTGAGGCTGATTTCTGCCCCTGCCGTGGTGCAAATCATTCTTAAAGCTGCTTGAACTGACTTTTTGGAGATCCCCTGGCAGGGGGAAATCCCTGGTGCCAGAGGGCCAGTGCAGCCAGTTCCATGTCACCTTTCCATACAGCTCCTCTTTCCTGAGGAAGAGCACTGCCGGGAGCCTCAACCTCTGGCTGATTCCCGACTGGCTGGACTTCCCAGGGAGGTCGGAGGCAGCTGGCTGTAAGATAATGCAGCCAGGAGGATGTTCTTTCTTTTCCAGAGACTGTCCCTACATCTGCCAATTACCTATTGCACCTGTTACAAAACCCAAGAACTAATTCCTAAGGAAAGGAATAGTTACATAGCCAGAGTAGAAATGCATTCATTTCAATAGAAAGAAGTGCATGTTTCATCATGGCAGCCTCAACTCCGACACAAAATAAACGCCATCTTCTCGCGAGTAACCACAAAATATAAACACACACAACAGCTTTCTGCAAAAGAAACAAATTACGCACATGAACGCACGCACATATTCATTAATGATATATGGGTTAACCTTAAACATGTGTCCACAGACATTCAAGTTGATAAATTATAGACTTTCCTATTATTACATAGAAAACAAATGTTCCCAAGCAATAGCGGTTCTAAGTACTTTACCAAACAAATTTACTGTCAGAGGAATAACATTACATTAAAATCATTTTAAAATAATCATTTTAAAATAAATATTATAAAAATAATACAAAAAGCCCATTGGATCAGAGTTAAGGTTGTTGTGTTCTAATGAAATAGAAATTTTTCTATTTGATAAGGATATTCTTATTATGTGAGCAGGGTAAGATTTTTGATTCCTTTAAGTACTCATTTCCTGCCATTCAAGGGCCCGGGTTTTGTAAAAATAGTTCATCAATTTCAATGTTGTCACTTAGCAAGTGTAACTGTTTCCCCCCCCCCCCCCCAATGGTTTTTGCTTCTAGAATATCAGTGAAGGCTGAGCACTTTGTTTGATAGAGATCAACACACTGATCTATGCCCATAAATGAGGGACAGGGATGTGCTAAATATAGTTTTAGGTAAGTTCTTTTCCATATCAACTTTTGAAAACTGAATTAAAAAGAATGAAACAATGGACCTCTTACATCTTTGGATGTGGTCTTTGTGTTCTCACCATAACTTCCGTGTGTATAATGAGTGGTGAAGCTTTCCATTCACATCTGAAGCCTGCTTCAATTATTTCTATGAATAAATTGTGCTGTTGGCCTTGAGCACTGGGCTCCAAGGTTCACCTTCTTAACTTGTCCAGACTTCTCTCTTCAAGGATGTGGTGGCTCAAGTTATTAAGCTGAACATAAGACTGTGATGGAGGTATGCATACAACACTGGACGTGAGGAGTCAGGACGAAGCATGAGTCAGACGAAAATAGTTTCTGTAGATAATGTATTTGGTAACTCGTCTCCTTGTCTTTTGGTTAGAACAAAGAAATGTGCTTCCCATAAAAGAGGAAGGGTTTTGGCCAGTGAAGATGGGGCCAATAGTCTTCGAGCTGGGAGGGCCACATACGGCTTCAAGCTAGGAGAGGAGTTTTCTTTCACACAAGGTTTTCAGCTTATTTTGTAGCTCGAGCTTACAGCCCAGCAAAGCTTTCCCCTAAAGCGCGTGACTCTCCCTGGAGTTTGAACCTGCCCTTTGTTTTCATGGTTTTCTCTCTCCCTCTAGTTCTGGAAGATGCCAGTGCACTGTTTGCATTCAGACAGTGGGATCCAGTCACAAATACAGCCAGATGAGGAAAGTCAGTGCAGGCACCTGGAACAAAACTGAACTCTGAAGGATGAGAATTTGTAGGAGACAGTCCCAGCACGAGGGAATGGACCCAGGAGACTGTAGTCACCCTTCCCAAACAGTGACCTGCCAAGGACATGACATTGGCTGATCTACCCCAGAGCACCCTGGAGGGCAGCCTGTGCCCCAGGGGTAGACCTGTCACACTGCTCAAGTGCACTGCAGAACACAAGTGCTCGACTTGGCCATTCAGAGGGGCAAACTGACTTCCAGCAATGTAACGCTATCGGGTCTGCACTGAGTTATGAGGTTCCTCCAGAAGCACAAGGTCACACAGAGGTTCTGTGCTTTTCTACTGGCCTCTGTACACCTGCAGCTCTGCACACACCTCCCTGGTGCATAGGGGGTCTGCAAGTAAATTGAGCCACTGCCTGGGCTCTATTAACTGAGGCAACGCAGAGGCACCCACTCCACACTCCTGCTCATGTCCAGCAGTGGAGGAAGCTGATGACACCCATTTCCCTGAAATATGGAGGGACAAGATTCACCCAGGGGGTCCCCTCTCCACAGTGATCTTGGGGGCATAATCCCCCTCCTCCCTTGACGCTTTACTGAAAGGCAGACATTACATTCTAGTAAAGGCTGAGAAAGGGGAATGGATCCTTCAGTCCTTGTGACACGATGTATATAGGAAACCCCGAGGCAGGATGGACCGAGTGGTAATGTTGGGCGGGAACTGGGAATCCAAAGCAGAACAGCCGCCCAGCATACTTATAACGTGGCTCGTCGGCTCTGCGAGGCTGCTCCTCGGCATGGGCACTGCAAGGGAGCATGGGAAGAACCCCCAGCACAGATTCAAGGATTTTAAGGGCAGGATAGATCTTTGTCAGGTCAGACTTCTTGCCCTAAAGTCTGACCTCCCACATAACCAGGCCATAGACTCAGCCAGCAATTGCTGTATCAAGCACAATAACTTCCAGCTGAGCGGGATATAAGAGATCCCATCTTGACTTCGAGACCCCAAGTGATGTAGAATTCACCGCATCCCTTGGTGAGTTGTTTCAATGGTTAGTTACCCTCCCTGTTAAATGTGCACCTGATTTTAGTGTCATCTTCCAGCCGCTGGATCATGTCAGTCATTGCTGGCTTGAGTTTCACCATGACAGAGAACTTCTCTGGAAATCTGGGTGAGACATGAGCTCAAGTCCTGCCAATGGAAACTGCTGCTGATAAAACCCGTAGCATTTGGTCTGCATCATGGCTCTCTAGCTGGTGCTCAGTTGGGTATGGAAACCCTGGGCCAAGCCCTAGAGTAAGAGGGAATAAACTTGTCCCTGAAAGAAAAACCAGTCTCCCAAGCTTTGATCTAACAGGGAGCTAGGGACTTGGCTTTTAGCTCCAGCAGACATTGACCCAGTAACGTGATACATTGTTTGGTGAGTATTGTTTGAATGTAGGAGGCAGTCCAGCATGTCAATGCAGGAATAGCAGAAACCACGCGGAGAGCATATGCAGCTGAGTCTGCTGCCAAAAGGCTCTCTGTTAAAACATGCACAGATGGAAAGTGCAGGGTAGGATCTGAGCTGAGAGGGATAATATCTCCCATCCCCAGAATGCCTTGCCTCAGCAGTGTCCTAAGGCTCTTTACTCATTTAAAGTGATACTCAAATGGCTGCACATCCCCCGAAAGTGCTTCACAATTCACAGTCACGACACAACATGTTAGAGCAGGAAGTGGAGATCATACCCTACTAAACTGCAGGGGCATTTACACAGAGATCATGGCCTTGCCCTGGTTGGACACCACAGCAAAGACCCTGACCCTGGGAGACAGAGAGGAAGTGCCATGGGATGCTTAATGAACGCAAGAAGCCAGGACCTCTGCTCTAAGGCTCCTCCAAAGGACCTGTAAAAAGTCAAATAGTCCCCTTGAGCTAGAGCCCGGCTCTGCCAGACACTGCCTCTCCCTCCTACAGCTCCCTGGGAACTGCAGCTGATGGAACTTGGGGCTGGTTAGCCCTCAGTGTGCACAAGGCCCTGCAGAATGGCCTAGGAGCACTCCTCACGGACACCACATGGATGAGACAGACAGGAGAAAACAGCCAGCCTTCCATTGCTGGAAGGGTCTCTCCCTCTAATGGAAGGCTGGCTGTTTTCTCCTGTGTCTCTCATCCATGTGGTGTCCGTGAGGAGTGCTCCTAGGCCATTCTGCCGTCCTAAGTGCAGGACCCTGCACTTGGCCTTGTTGAACCTCATCAGGTTTCTTTTGACCCAATCTTCTAATTTGTCTAGGTCCCTCTGTATCCTATCCCTCCCCTCCAGTGTATCTACCACTCCTCCCAGTTTAGTGTCATCTGCAAACTTGCTGAGNCATCCACAGAGCCAGTTATCTCATCATAGAAGGCAATTAGGTTAGTCAGGCACGACTTCCCCTTCGTGAATCCATGCTGACTGTTCCTGATCACTTTCCTCTCCTCTAAATGTTTCATAATTGATTCCTTGAGGACCTGCTCCATGATTTTTCCAGGGAATGAGGTGAGGCTGACTGGCCTGTAGTTCCCTGGATCTTCCTTCTTCCCTTTTTTAAAGATGGGCACTGCATTAGCCTTTTTCCAGTTATCCGGGACCTCCCCCGATCGCCATGAGTTTTCAAAGATAATGGCCAATGGCTCTGCAATCACATCCGCCAACTCCTTTAGCACCCTTGGATGCAGCACATCCGGCCCCATGGACTTGTTCTCGTCCAGATTTTCTAAATAGTCCTGAACCACTTCTATCTCCACAGAGGGCTGGTCACCTCCTCCCCATGATGTGCTACCCAGTGCAGCAGTCTGGGAGCTGACCTTGTTCATGAAGACAGAAACAAAAAAAGCATTGAGTACATTAGCTTTTACCACATCCCCTGTCACTAGGTTGCCTCCCTCATTCAGTAAGGGGCCCACACTTTCCTTGTTCTTCACCTTCTTCTTGTTGCTAACATACCTGAAGAAACCCTTCTTGTTACTCTTAACATCTCTTGCTAGCTGCAACTCCAAGTGTGATTTGGCCTTCCTGATTTCACTCCTGCATGCCTGAGCAATATTTTTATACTCCTCCCTGGCCATTTGTCCAATCTTCCACTTCTTGTAAGCTTCTTTTTTGTGTTTAAGATTGGCAAGGATTTCACTGTTAAGCCAAGCTGGTCGCCTGCCATATTTACTATTCTTTCTACACATGGGGATGGTTTGTTCCTGCAACCTCAATAAGGATTCTTTAAAATACAGCCAGCTCTCCTGGACAAATTTCCCCCTCGTGTTGTTCTCCCAGGGGATCCTGCCTATCAGTTCCCTGAGGGAGTCAAAGTCTGCTTTTCTGAAGTCCAGGGTCCGTCTTCTGCTGCTCTCCTTTCTTCCTTGTGTCAGGATCCTGAACTCGACCATCTCATGGTCACTGCCTCCCAGGTTCCCATCCACTTTTGCTTCCCCTACTAATTCTTCCCTGTTTGTGAGTAGCAGGTCAAGAAGAGCTCTGCCCCTAGTTGGTTCCTCCAGCACTTGCACCAGGAAATTGTCCCCTACACTTTCCAAAAACTTCCTGGATTGTCTGTACAATGCTGTATTGCTCTCCCAGCAGATATCAGGGTGATTGAAGTCTCCCATGAGAACCAGGGCCTGCGATCTAGTAACTTCTGCTAGTTGCCGGAAGAAAGCCTCATCCACCTCATCCCTCTGGTCTGGTGGTCTATAGCAGACTCCCACCATGACATCACCCTTGCTGCTCACACTTCTAAACTTAATCCAGAAACTCTCAGGTTTTTCTGCAGTTTCATACCAGAGCTCTGAGCAGCCAGACTGCTCTCTTACATACAATGCAACTCCTCCATCTTTTCTGCCCTGCCTGTCCTTCCTGAACAGTTTATATCCATCCATGACAGTACTCCAGTCATGTGAGTTATCCCACCAAGTCTCTGTTATTCCAATCGCATCATAGTTCCCTGACTGTGCCAGGACTTCCAGTTCTCCCTGCTTGTTTCCCAGGCTTCTTGCATTTGTGTATAGGCACTTAAGTATTATCTAGACCATCCCTGACAGGTGTTTGTCTAACCTGCTCTTAAAAATCTCCAAGGATGGAGATTCCACAACCTCCCCAGGCAATTGATTCCAGTACCATTCCATGCCCCACCCTTCCTCCTGCCCCTGCCACCTGTGCCAGCCACTGGCTGGTGACCATCTCTTAGGGAGAAACAGGAGCGGAGGAGCAAGAGCCATTCCAGCTGCTCCCCTGCTGGGTCATGGGGGCACGTGGGAGCAGGCTAGGCAGGAGTGGGATGTAGTTTTCAGTGGGTGTCCCTTTGAACAGCTCAGGATTTGCTGCTGACAGCTCAGGGAAGTATGGGTACAACAGGGTAGAACCAATTACCCCCCCACCCCATGACAGAAGAGGTGGCTGTCAGGCATTGCGCTGTTTCTATCTGAAGTCTCCTACAATGCGAGGAACCGTGATGGGCACCCCAAACCCTCCACTCCAGAGCCATCATTCCCACCCCCCCAGCACCTCACAGACCTTTTGTTTTCTGAGCTAAGGGCCGGCTGAGGAGCGAGGCTGGGCACTCCTACCAACTCCGCTGTCTCTAGTGCCTCTGGGGGCTCCCAGCCAGGCAGTGACCCAGGCAAACAGCTTGTCTTGAGAGACTGGACAGGTTCAAGTCACAGAGCTACAGGAAACACACACTCCAGCTAAGAGAACTTTCCCCTAGTTCATTTGTGCCTGCTTTGGTGATACCCCAAGTACAGGGCCTGGGCTCAAGGGGCAAAAGGAGAGTATTAGAGGAAGAAAACAAGTGTCTAGCTATGCAGTCTGCACCCACAGCTGGGGTGAGCCAGACAGCAAGTGAATGAACTCCTGCAGCCCCGAATGTGGATGGACCTTTAAATGAGGACATACAGCCAAAGAGCCCTTTGTCACACGGTTTATTCCGGCTGCTGCACAGTGAATTGGATGAATTATTAACCTTCGTCCCCGGCATAATTTTAACTTGTTGCCATGAAGGTGCTGACCCAATCAGTCTCCCAGGGTCAGCGAGTGGTGGATAAAAGTTGCCATTCAGCTCTGAGATGGGCCAGTTCATCGCTGGCCTTCTCTCTCAGTCACTCCCATTTGTGCTGCCAAGTGATGAGAATAGGAGCAGGGACAGAGATCTGCTGCTTCTCAGCAAGGACCAGAACGCCCTGCTAGGCAAGTGCAAACCAGCTGGATTCTCCATCAGAAAGGACTAGGGCAAGCAGGCTGAAGGTGACAAACACCAGTGAGAATACAAGTGTCCCAGCTCCAAGCCCTCTACTGGCTCTGTGGAGAGGAGAGCTGGAGAAGAGCGGGTAAGAGGGCTGTGAGTATAACATGGAGCACTACAGCTGGGCCTGGCCACTCTCTGAGTGCTGGTGGACTGCATCTGGATGCAAGTGGCAGAGCAGAGCTCTTAGCTGAGCTCTGTTCTAGTCTATAGGTTCTCATCACCATAGTATCTGGGCACCTTCCAGTCGTGCATTAAACATGCTCAACATACGGCATGTGTTATTTGCTCTCCCGCCTCTCCCCAGTGGGAGAAGCATGTGCAGGGGAGTGTCTGGTTTTGCTTTGTTTTTTTAAACTATACGGTGCTGTATATTTGTTAGGGAAAGCATGGTCAAAGAAATGTGGCCCTTACACCTGAAGGCAGGGAGGTTTGGGATGGTCCCCAGTTCCTGGGGGAGTTCATTCCACAGTCTCAGACTTCCCCCCTCTGCAAAAAACATAAGGAACAATGGGCTCCTTGTTGTGGGAGTACAGAGAGGTGTTGCCAACTCTCACAATATTTGGTGTCTGCTTAAAGCCCCAGCTGCTGAAATCACTGTATGGACCGAGAATTTCATCTTTCCTTGAAAAATAAGATTCTAGCCCTTGTGATTGCAGAGAAAAGCTTAAACGTGGCCTGAATGTGACCTAAAGGCTCAGAAACCAGAAGGCAAATACAAAGATCCCAAATGTACAATATTTTTTAAAATCTAAGGATTTTGGGTCCTGACCCATGATTTTGAATGCGTGGGGCTGGCCAGACTGCTACAGTGGCTATTTTTCCCTACCCAGTTATGCTGACTTTCCACTGTACCTCTGCCAAGTGCTAGGGGGATACGGCTATGACAGTTTTGAAGACATGCTATGCTGTGCTAATGGCAAACACCCCCGGTCTCCTGGCTCAGGCTGCAAAGAGCAACAGTGGATGAAAGCTGCCTGCATGCCATGTGTTGCCAATGCAGGAATTGGCCATCACTCCTGAGATCAGCAATCTGAAATCTGCTTCTTTCATGAGGTGCAGGCAACCGCTGGCCTATGCAGGTGGTAGGCATGAGCTTGGGGCACTGGCTGGCATGAGCCATTGGGGCACGTGCCACTGGGGAGAGACGTAGTCTCCATTCCCCTGCGATGAGTCAGGTGTAACCAGCCCATCTTGATCTTTTCCCTCTCAGTACTTTGGATTTAATTTTGCATTTCTCTATTACACACCCAAGACCTGTAGTTCTTCCAGCACCGATGGAAGCTAGAGCAGCCCTATAAGTGTCATCTGAGTGGTAATAAGAGGTGTTACATAGACTCAGAGGTGAGCTGGAGCCGGTTCGCACCGGTTCGCAGGAACCAGTTGTTAAATTTAGAAGCCCTTTGTCCAACTGGTTCTAAAAGGGCTTTTAAATTTAAAGTGGCGCCTTAGGCGCCGACTCCATGGATGCTCCAGCAGCTCCCGGCCCCGTCCCCAGCTCATCTCCGCTCCGCCTCCTCCCCTGAACGCTCCGCCCCGCTTCTTGCGAATCAGCTGTTCGTGCGGAAGCCTGGGAGGGCTGAGAAGCGGTGAGGAGGCTTCGTGCTCAGGCCCAGGGAGGCGGAGATGGAGTGGAGGTGAGCTGGGGTGGGGGGGCGCGAGGAGAGCCGCCCATGCCGCGGCAGGTAACCTCCTGCTCCCCGCTTAGCTACGCTACCCCGCCCCTAGGACCCAGAGGGACCTGCCAGATGCTTCCCGGGAGCCGCCCCAGGTAAGCACTGCCGGGACTCCCCACCCGGCAAGTCCCTCTGGCTCTTAGGGGTGGCGTGGGGCGGGTGGGCACCCACTATGGTGGCCCACGAGACCCTCCTGCCTGGCCCCTGAGCTCCCGTCCGGGGAGGCTAGTCCCCAGCTGTTCCCCCTTCCCCACAGCTTCAACTCACCCCACCGCTGGCGCATGCTCTGGGCGGTGGGCTGCGAGCTCGGCCTGACCCGGTGCTCTAGGCACTGCACGGCGGTGGCATGGCCTGGCTCCAGCCGAGCGGCGTGGCCCAGCTCTAGCCGAGCGGTGCGGCTGTAGCGCTCCCAGCCCCTAGTGCTTCACGTGGTGCGCAGTGGCAGCTGCGCGGCCCGGCTCCAGCCAAGCAGCGTGGCTGTAGCACCACCAGCCACCTCCAGGCAGCGCGGTAAGGGGGCAGGGAGCAGGTGTTGGATAGAGGGCAGGGGAGTTCGCGGGGGGGGGGGGGGGGGGGGGGAAAGGGGCGGGGGCGGCCGGGGGGCGGGGAGCAGGGGGGTTGAATGGGGGCAAGCAGGCAGGAGGGGGCAGTCAGGAAGGAGGGGGATTGGATGGGGGCGGCAGGGGCAGTCGGGGCAGGGGTTCCAGGGGCAGTCAGGGGACAGAGAGAAGGGGTGGTTGGATGGGAGGCCATCAGGAATAAGAGGAGGGGTTGGATGAGGTGGCGGGAGGCAGTCAAGGAACAGGGAAGGGAGTCCTGGGGGGGGGCATCAAGGAACGCAGGGGGTTGGATGGGGCAGGAGTCCTGGGGGCCGGGGACAGGCCACGACCCCCTCATGGGGTGAGGAGGGAACCGGTTGTTAAGATTTTGGCAGCTCATCACTGCATAGACTTGCTTGGCAAAACAAAGAGAAAAAACATTAGGAAATATCAAACAGCTCCCAAGACTGGGAGAAGGTCTGCAAAGACTGACTGGCCCCAATTCTCCCCTGTGATCCCATGGAAATGAGCAGGGTTGAGTGAGGTGTCAGCCCAGCAGAACATGGTCCACTTTGCTGAAAAATTTAAAGTTCTAAGGACAACCAGGGGAAGTGCAGCAATCAGCAGGGTACGCATACACAGTTGGAAGAATGGCTTTATGTTAAACCACAGGGCTGGGAGTCAGAGCTGGGTCCTGTTCCATTTCGGATTTCATTTATGAGCTTGTCCATCTAAATTATCCTTCCTTTGCCCCAGTTTCCACATCTGTGAAATGGGGATAATATTTCCCTGAGTCATAGGCCTGTGGTGAGGATAAGATCTGTAAATCACTGTCAGACCTCCCACTGGAAGGAACTATAAAAATGCGAATAACTGAGAGGTTGAGGGGAAAATAAGGCAAAGGGGCCAAGCTGGAGTTCCGGATCTAAAGAGCCCTTCCCCACTCCACTTGGGGAACATCCAAAGCCAGACATGGACTAGTGGCTCAGGACGACTGCGCACATCTTGAGCACTGATGACACTTCCCATTCCCAACCAAAGACCCATATGAAATGAAAATAACTCTGGGAATTAGTTGGGGAAACAAAGTATCCAAGAGAAAATAGTCTAGTAATTAGTAACATATTCTAGTAATTAATTATCATGGCAAAACTTCCCAAACTTGAGTGCCCCGAAGCAGGTGGTAGGGTGGGCTCTTCAAAGGTGTGGGGAGCCTACTTGTCTCTAGGCTCGTTTGAACATTCCAGCCCTACACCCACATTTAGTCACCCCAGGAGAGGCCTGGTGGCAGAATTTCTGTGCAACCGTTCAAGTGCTCAGCACTTTTGAAAAATAGGACCCTGATGTGGGGCCTAAATCTAGGCCCCCAAAAACCAGAACCAAGGAAATGCTCATTTTTGGGTATTCTCCTAACTTGAAATGGAGGATGTTGTGTAATCAATAGCTAATATGCACTCAAGGATCTAGTGCACTTGTTTACCGAGTCACCTGGGGATCAAAGGGCAATGTGGGGTCTGTGGCATTCCCTCCCAGAAGCAAACAGCAGATTATGCTGGAACTGTTAACAAGCCATACTCTGCAGCTGAGGTTTAGTACCAGCTTGCAGATGGCCCCCAGCCTTGAGGACTGAGCACTTTTTATTTCCAGTTTTGTCTACAGTAACTTCCAGTAAAATCACTCTGGTTTCAGCTAAGCTGAATTAGCTATGTAGCAACACCAGGGGGATATAGACAGCATCAGTGCTGTCTTCAAGGGGGAGGGGGTGAACGGGGAAGTTACAGTTTGAGTGCAGAGAATCCTGCATTTGTTGGTCCTACTAGTAGCCACTGAGAGATTAGTGGGTCTTGTCTGGGTACAAAAAAGGGCAAAATGACCACAGGGAGCCAGGCAATACCATGCCAGGCTTCGGCCATAACAGACAACTCAGGCCCAACACAAAGTTGAAGAGGCTGATGCCAGATCTTGGGTGTGAAGAGTTAAACTTCAGCTGTAGCAAGAAACATTTTTGCAGGGTTGGTCCTCCCTAACAGTTGTTAGACTAGCAGCTTAACTGTTAATTTCCTCCGCCCTCAATTGCCTTCTCCCAGAAATTAGGTTAAATCATAAAAAAAAGAAAAACTGCCTTTTCCTAAATGAGGGCATTGCCCCCAGGGCAGAGGACATGGGCATGGCCCCCAGGGCAGAAGAAAGGCCTGAATGGGGCATTGCTCCCAGGGCAGAGGAAAGGCCTGAACGGGGTATTGCCCTCCAATCAGAGGCAGCAAGAGGGGCATTTATTTTAAGCGCCGGCAGAAACACTTTACAGAGAAAGACGTGATTTTGTTTGACGCTGTTGCGAGCTGGTGGGATCCTGCAAGACATCTTAGCCACAAACAGTATCTAGATGGGTTATCAGTTAGGCTCATGTTAGCCTGTGTCCTGTCAGAGATGCATGGGGCAGGGGCCAGAGCTCAAGGAAATGGCATCCCCGCCCCCACTCCCAAGTCTGGCTCCTCATAGTCCAGTCCTGCTTGGCAGCTTTCAAATCACACAAGGGGCAACAGTTCAGTTCCTGCCTCAATCTTCTTATTTCCTTAAAATGCTGCCACCGTCCCCAGACTACTGAGCCGGTCTCCCCTCCCCACTCAGTGTTGTGGGCATCTGACTAGCTGGCAGACTTCTGAGTGATCAGCCCCTACAGCTGGGGGCAGATTTTCAAGCAAGTTCAGTCCCCCAAATTCTCCTGGGATCAATGGCAAAACCACCCTGGGTTCCCTGGGACCAGGGTCAGCCCCTCCCTGTAATTTAAACACTTTGCTTGTTGGATCCGCACCAACTGTTCCCAGAGGTCCAGGGGTGGGGCTGCTGCAGTCAGTATCAAACCCTGTGGGCTCACTCAGGGTGCTCGCCAGCTTGGCGTTTCCAAAGTCTTGTTTACAGCACAGGGCTAATGAACAACTCCGGGAGCGCCAGGTTAGAACTGAAACCCAAACTCTCACTGAGCACGGAAACCTGTGTCTCATGACAGTCTTGAGCCCTCACGGCTGATGTGCTGCTGATGGTAAAAAATAACTGTTCCCTAATCCGTAGGTGTGCTGGTTAATTCCCTTCCTAGCTGTTGGGCTTCATCCATATTAGGAGGACTCTCCCTTTGTTACAGCACCCCCTGCCCCAGCCGCTCCAGCCCCTGTTGCAGGCTGGTGCCCGTCTTCAGCAGCTTTCCCACCACGTTTCTCAGATTTAGTCTCTTTGGCAAATCTGATGCTTTTAGAGACCCAGGTTTCATTTACACTAATGCTCCTTTCCATCTGCAGCCACCCAAATGCCTTATTCTCTGCCAGAGTTGTGGAAGGCTGCGTAGAGCAAAGGAGGACAAGGCACACAGGGTTCGACTCTGACATTTAAAGACAGAAATCAATGGAATGGGAGAGGAGGCCCCGACTGCACCTGGGCAGTGTGTGAAACATTTCAGGGTGACAGGTTTCAGAGTAGCAGTCGTGTTTGTCTGTATCCGCAAAAAGAACAGGAGTACTTGTGGCACCTTAGAGACTAACAAATTTATTAGAGCATAAGCTTTCGTGGGCTACTGCCCACTTCTTCGGATGCATATAGAATGGAACATATATTGAGGAGATATAAATACACACATACAGAGAGCATGAACAGGTGGGAGTTGTCTTACCAACTCTGACAGGCCAATTAAGTAAGAGAAAATTTTTTTTTGAAGTGATAATCAAGCTAGCCCAGTACAGACAATTTGATAAGAAGTGTGAGAATACTTACAAGGGGAGATAGATTCAAGTTTGTAATGGCTCAGCCATTCCCAGTCCTTATTCAATCCTGAGTTGATTGTATCTAGTTTGGGTATCAATTCCAGCTCAGCAGTCTCTAGTTGGAGTCTGTTTTGGAAGTTTTTCTGTTGTAAGATAGCCACCCGCAGATCAATTTGTTAGTCTCTAAGGTGCCACAAGTACTCCTGTTCTTATTTCAGGGTGAGAAACTTTCTGTCTTTAATCCTATTCCAATGGATCCAGCTACTACAATCAAAGCGAGTGTCTTCCATCTCCCTGTGACCATCCCACTCCTTCGGAACACACCCCTCCCCCTTACCCACTCTATGGGAGAGGGAATGAGCCTGAGCAGTGCAGGTACCATGAGGGCATTTTCAATTAATACAGCATGCTCTATTTGCTTGGCATTGGCTAAACTAACGGCCATAAGCCAGGTGCGGCTGGTGGCCCACACTTGGGTAACTGCTCCTGCATCCCCAGAATTCCTGAGATTCTGTTACTTCCAGAAATAGCAAGGGACTGCCTCTACCTGAGTGACCCCAGTCACTTTACATGGGGAATGCCATTTTGAAGAGTGCTCGTCCCCTGCCAGTGTGACCTCACATGCACCGTGTACATGATGTCATGCCAGGAAGGGCAGGGTGGCGCACTCTTCAAAATGGTGTCCCCCATCCAATACTGGACAAAACCATGTCTGATTTTGTCTGTCTCAGTACTAGATAGGGGACAGACTTTAGGAAAAAGCAGGACTGTTCAGCTTAAAACTGGACAAATGGCCTGACAGCCTACACTCTTGCCTGGAGGGAAGTGGATCTCCTACCACTGCTTGGCCTGGCGCTGTAATAACAAATTAATTTGTTATTAATTAATACATAGACTCCAATTTTAAAACAAGCAGGGACCATTATATCATCTAATATTCTGTATATCACAGGTCATTACATTTCACCCAATTACCCCGTACTGGGCCAATAACACGTTTGTTGAAAACATGTATCTTTCAGAAAGGCAGCCAGTATGGATTTGAAGACATCAAGACATCAGATGAAGACTCCACCACTTGCCTTGGCAGTTTGTTCCTGTGTTTGATCATCTTTTGTAATGCCTAGCTCTTAAGCTAAAGGTTTCTGTCCAGCCAAAGCACATGGGGAGGAGGGAGTGTTAGTGGCAAAAAATACAGCTGTTCCAACCCTTGCAGGGCCCCCTCATGTGGGGACTAGGAATTGTAGTGTGAAGACATAAACAAAAAGAGACATTCTTTAAGCACTGACCAGGAAGTTCCCATGTTTATTAAGCTCCCCACTACAACACATTCTGGTCCTCTCTGGTAACTATGGGGGACGAGGAATGATGCTAGATTAACCTGATCCGTTTAAGCCCTGTGGTTCTAGAATTTCTAGAATTTCCATCCATCCAAACAGTGCAGGGTGATGCACTCGTATCTCCAGGAGAAGGAGGAGAGACTGAGGCTACATCTGCTGAAGTGAAAAAACAGATTGACATTGCCAGACGAGTACCTAGAAGTCACCTCCTACAAGACAGGCCCAACAAAGAAAATAACAGAACACCACTAGCTGTCACCTTCAGCCCCCAACTAAAACCTCTCCAGCGCATCATCAGAGATCTACAACCTATCCTGAAAGATGACCCTTTACTCTCACAGATCTTGGGAGACAGACCTGTCCTCACTTACAGACAACCCCCCACCCTAAAGCAAATACTCACCAGCAACCACACATCACTGAACAAAAACACTGACCCAGGAACCTATCCTTGTAACAAAGCCCGATGCCAACTCTGTCCACATATCTATTCAAGTGACATCATCATAGGACCTAATCACATCAGCCATACCATCAGGGGCTCGTTCACCTGCACATCTACCAATGTGATATATGCCATCATGTGCCAGCAATGCCCCTCTGCCATGTACATTGGCCAAACCGGACAGTCTCTACGCAAAAGAATTAATGGACACAAATCTGACATCAGGAATCATAATACTCAAAAACCAGTGGGAGAACACTTTAACCTGTCTGGTCATTCTATGACAGACCTGCGGGTGGCTATTTTACAACAGAAAAACTTCAAAAACAGACTCCAACGAGAGACTGCTGAGCTGGAATTGATATGCAAACTAGATACAATCAACTCAGGATTGAATAAGGACTGGGAATGGCTGAGCCATTACAAACATTGAATCTATCTCCCCTTGTAAGTATTCTCACACTTCTTATCAAACTGTCTGTACTGGGCTATCTTGATTATCACTTCAAAAGTTTTTTTCTCTTACTTAATTGGCCTCTCAGAGTTGGTAGGACAACTCCCACCTGTTCATGCTCTCTGTATGTGTGTATATATATCTCCTCAATATATGTTTCACTCTATATGCATCCGAAGAAGTGGGCTGTAGTCCACGAAAGCTTATGCTCTAATAAATTTGTTAGTCTCTAAGGTGCCACAAGTACTCCTGTTCTTTTTGAGGCTACATCCTCACTACAGGAGGGGGGTGTCAATTTAAGATACGCAAATTCAGCTACACGAATAGCGTAGCTGAATTCGACGTATCGGAGCCAACTTACCCCGCTGTGAGGGCAGCGGCAAATCGACTTCCGTGGCTCCCCTGTCGACGGCGCTTACTCCTACCTCCGCTGGTGGAGTAGAAGTGTCGATTCGGGGATCGACTGTCGTGTCCCGACGAGACGCGATAATTCGATCCCCGAGAGATCGATTTCTACCCGCCGATTCAGGCGGGTAGTGTAGACCTGCCCTGAAACAGAATGACATCAAAACCAGAACAGCATCTGGAGGGAAAAGATAGGAGGAGAGAGACCAAGGGTAAGCCTGCACCAGAATACTTCTAAAAGAAAGAGTCTTAGATTGTGTCAGGTTTGCCTGGCAAATGTGATATCCTTGACATGCAGATGATGTGTTGGTATATGGTAGAGATAAAAATGAACAAGTGACTACGTGCAGTTTTGAGATGCTTCCAACAGGCTGGCCTCACTCTGAATGAGAAATGTGAATTTGGAAAGCGGCAGATAAAATGTGTAGGAGACTACACAAACAGGGAATTCAACAAGATTCAGAGAAACTGAAGGGATTACTCACCATACCCAAATCCCAACATGTTTCTGCTGTAACAAGATTTCTGGGCAAGACAAATCATTTTGGAAAATTCTTACCAAATGTTGTTCACCTAACAAAATCCTTAAGATATCTCCTTAATGCTCACAATGTGTGGATCTGGGGTAGCCCTCAATAAAACACATTTAATAAAAACAAACAAACTGACATCTCCTGTGAACAGCTCAATGCATATCTGTTTCTCTTGGATTTTAACATAGAAACAGACCACCAGCCCCTAGTGAGATTACTCATTCAAGACTTCTGGATGACCTTCCTCCTAGGAGTCAAAGATTTCGACTATGACTGATGCGGGTTTTTTTTTCAACATTGAACACATACCAGGGAAAGCACTCATGGCAGCAGAGCTCTATCTAGAGCCATAATTAAGCGAACACCAACAGAAGAAGAAAAGGCTTTATAGAAAGACGTCAGAGTCTACATTGACCTTGTTCTGGTAGCAATTCCAGCATCTGCCAGCTGACTTCAGTAAATTAGAGATGAACTACTAAAGGATGAGACTTGCCAGAAACTGACTCAACTCTGCCAAAGAGGGCAGGGTCAAAGGAGTAACTTCCAACAGACCTACTACATATTGGCAGGACTGGAATTACCTTTACATGGTTGATGGCCTGCTTCTTAAAGGACAGCACATTTTTATCCTTGCAGTACTTCAGAAAGAGATGCTCTCCAATTCAATGATGGGCACCAAGGCATAAGCAAGTGCAGGGCAGGAGCACAACAATCTATACGGTGGCCAGTCTGAGTAGGCAAATTCGGATCTTAGCAGAGGGCTACGAGGTACGCAACAAGGAAAAAACCAATCACCAGAATCATTACTCTCTACAAAGCTACCTGACAGAACTTGGCAGCTGATGAAATCAATTTGTTTTTCTGGAAAGGACACACATACCTTATAGTAATCTGTTACTTCTCCAGATATATTGACTTGGCTGTACTTACACAAACTTCATTGACACAAGTCATCCAGAAACTGAGGTCAGCATTTGCAAGACATGGAATTTCTGAAGTTCTCATAACTGATAATAGACCTCAGTTCATCTCTGAAACATTGCTAACATTTGCACATCTCTCTATCAGTGTTATAGAGGGCGGACAATTTATGAGTTTACCCTGTATAAGCTTTATACAGGGTAAAACGGATTTATTTGGGGTTTGGATCCGATTGGGCACTGGGTGTCTGGGTGCTGGAGATAGGTCATCTGCTGAACTGTTTTTGGTTAAAGTCTGCGGCTTTGGGGGGCGTGGCCTGGATCCTGGGTCTGTGTTGCAGCAGGCTAGCGTGTCTGGCTCAACAAGACAGGGTTCTGGAGTCCCAAGCTGGCAGGGAAAACAGGCTCAGAGGTAATTCCAGCACATCAGGTGACAGTCCCAAGGGGATCTCTGTGACCAAACTCGTCACAAACCCCTAATCACCCTGCCCCAGAATGTTGCAGCATTGCTAGGGCCTTACTTACAGTCATTGTTGCAGCAATTTAGCAAAACTTCATTTTTAAAATTGATTTAGGGAAGCCAGTGGAAAGCCCTGTGTGGTCACAAAGAGATTTTAACCTAGTTTATTGCCAGTTATCTTAAATCAATTAGTAATCACACTCCAGATAATTCAGGTTTAAATCCATTTAAGAGTGCCCACAAAGGGGTTTGCACCCCATTAGCTAAACTGATTTTAATCTGGTGTAACTATGAAAACAGACCCGGTCTGAGTTTCCCACACAGATCTGGTAACAACCTCCTCCCCTTGCTAATGTCTCCTCTTTACACCCACTCAAGCTCATCACAGAGTGATGTTGCAATTTTCCTTTTAGACTCATAGGCTTTAAGGTCAGAAGGGACATAGAGTTACAACTTTGACTGAAGCTATTCTGGGAGATTTTTCCCCCCAACATGATGTAATGTTATTTTCTTAAAATATCCTATTAAAATCTCCTGGATTGCTCTCAATAGTCACCAGAGATCGATGGCGATTCTGGGAGACTCCAGGCCAATCCTGGAAGGTTGGCACCCTAGACCACCATGATAATCTAGTCTAACCTCCTGCCCATTGCAGGCCATAGATCCCCTTCTGGCATTGGTTGTGATTATGCTACATTATCACTGTAAAAAGCAACGACGAGTCCTGTGGCACCTTATAGACTAACAGATGTATTGGAGCATAAGCACATGGGTCTGACAAAGTGGATATTCACCCACAAAAGCTTATGCTCCAATACATCTGTTAGTCTATAAGGTGCCACAGGACCCTCTGTTGCTTTTTACAGATCCAGACTAACACGGCTACCCCTCTGATACTTGACTACATTATCACTGTTATTTATTTATACAGCCCCCAAATGTGTGGTTGGTGCTTTTGGAACATGTTTGGAGACAGCTCCCTGACTCAGAGTTTATAATCCACGTAGAGAATGTGCAGATGAAAAGCCGCATGGACGGCGATGGGCGAGAGGCTGAGGAATCAGAGTAGGAATGGCACCTGTAGTTTAGGTTTCGTAACAGTATCCATTCACTCATTACTTTCTGAAGATTTGTTTAACTGGCTGAAACTTTTCAGCATTGATCTGTGCCTGAAGACAGATTCTTCTAGGAAGTTTGAGCAGAAATAGTTCCGCCCTCTTTGAGAAGGAGAGAAGAAATTATGCTTTCTGAAATAAAAAAAAATCTTGCAATATTTATTTGAGCAGCAATTCCACCATCCCAGCTGGAGCGGAGGTGGAATTTGGCCTGGAGGCAGACGCTTCCCCAAAGAGGGGCACAATGATATTCCTGTGAAAGCTTGCTTTGATTTTGCAAGCTGTGCATTTACACTGCTCTTGTCACAGAGTGAGCTCAGAAATGAGCAGCTGAGACGTGCCAGGGCTGAGGTAATGCCCACCAACGCGCAGTGCACTCTGCTCCCCAGGCTGTGGTCTCTGAGTGCAGCTACAGGAAAGCAGCCAACTAGGACAGGATCCAGCTCTTGTGTGTGTGGGAGGCATTCCCAGACCAGCGTTGGAGGAGCGGGGGGGAGAAGAGGCACTGGAGCCTGGTGAATAATTTATTTTTTGGTGCACCCCCTCTCCTGTCTCTTTGGAGTCACCATGGCTGGGGGGAGGGGGAGCAGTCAAGGCTGTGCTATGGCTGGAGTAGTAGAGATGCACCCACACAGATTGAGGGCCTGGGCCTGGACCTGGGATGTAATGTCCAAAGCAGAGTTCTCTGATTGCCAGTTAGGAGCACCATCGAAGGGAGTCGGGGTCCCATTCCACTCGGAACGGCTGGCGGTAACCGGCTAAACAATGAAGTCACTCAACATTGCAAGGCATAGCAGCTGGCGCAGCAGAATTGGGGTTGCCAACTTTCTAATCGCACAAAACCAAACACCCTCACCCCACCCCTTCATTGAGACCCTGCCTCTTTTGCAAGGCCCCGTCCCCGCTCACTCCATCCCCCCTCCGGGGCAGGGAGTTGGGGTGCGGGAGGATGTGAGGATTCTGGTTGGGGATGTGGGATCTGGGGTGGGGCCAGGGATGAGGGGTGCAGGAGGGAGCTCAGCACTGGGGTATGGGGTTGGGGTGCGGGAAGGGGTGTGGGCTCCAGGAGGGAGTTTGGGTGCAGGAGGCGGCTCAGGGCTGGGGCAGGGCATTGGGGTGCAGGAGGGAGTTTGGGGTTTGGGCTCGGGTTGGGCGGTGCTTATCTCAGGCAGCTCCCAGAAGTGGACGGCATGTCCAACTCCTAGGCGGAGGGGCCTGGGGGGCTTTGTGTGTTTCCAGTGCCCACTGGCACCGCCCCCACAGCTCCCATTGGCCGCAATCCCTGGCCAATGGGAGCTGTGGAGCCGGGACTCAGGGCAGGGACAACGCACGGGGGCCCCATGGCTGCCTCTCCACCTAAGAGCTGGATATGTCGTCCCCTTCCGGGAGCCGCGCGGAGCCAGGGCAGGCCGGGAGCCTGCCAGCCCCGCTGAACCGTCAACCGGACTTTTAGCACCTGGTCAGCAGTGCATCCTGAAGCCACCAGCATCCCTATTCAACCAGGCGTTCCGGTCGAAAACTGAATGCCTGGCAACCCTAACCGTAATGGACTGGGATTGCTCTTGCTTATTGTGCCGCCACTTTAATAGCCACTGACTAGTGTGATAGCATGTGATGCTGGGCTAAGGAAGGGCAGGTAAACGCTACCAGCAGAGTGGAGACCTAGAGGCAGCTCACAGCACTTCGTGGGCACCTCACAAAGGCTTACAGATGTCATCAAGGGATGGGGAGGGTGGGCCCCACTGGGGAGATTTCTGCAATACCGGTAACCCCAAGCACTCAAAAATCATCAGTCAGCCTCCCAAAATCATGATATTACTAAAATAACAAATGTGGATTCTGTTTATTCACTTTCCAGCTCCTGAGTTTTTAGGGGTCACCTTTTCCAATTATTCTCCACCCCAACAAGGGCTAGACACACTTCTTAATGAAAGTTGAGATTTTGCCATGATCCCAGGACTCCAGGAGCTGAGGCTTTACAAAAACCACCAAACATTGTGTAACGGATGATGAAATTACAAGAGCTGCCAGATTTCACAGGACACAGCAGGAGGGGAAGGTGGGCTGTGATCAAAGCCGGGCTGCTGAGAACCAGGCTTGCCACTGCCTTGGAGCCTCGCATAAGCCAGTGGCTCTGGCTGCCTCAGCTCACTTCTCCCCTCAGCAATGGAGGCCGGACACTGCTCACTGTCACAGGTGCAGCCCCACTGTGGTGCAGGGAAGCAGCCACACAGAATCACAGGTGGGCAGGAGAGGCCCCCTAGGTCTAGCCCATCTCTTTGCCAGGGAAGGGCTGTCCCCTCCAGCACTTTGCTTCCATAGCATGCTGAGATGGTTGCCAGGGGGCACTGCAAAGTGATGAGAGGCCGTCTGCCCTCCCACAGGGCTGAGCCCAGGGCCCCAGCACTACCAGGCCAGGGGGAGCAGTGGGGCTCAGCACAGCCACTCCTTCTCCAGAGACAAACGTGCTGCCTCCCCGGTCCTCAGCTAGCTGCTGGGTGTGTTCCTTCCCACGGCCACCACCATGCGGTACCAGCAGGGGGACAAAACCCGGGGAGCCTGGCTCCCTCCCAAGTGGGCTTTATTGTCTCCTCCCAGCATTTGACTGGATTTCTAGCAGGGTCGGGTGATGCTGCCGTACAGCAGCAATCCTGGACTCCCAGAGCATGTGTCACCTCATGGCACAGTGAATGCAGAGAACGAGCACCTTGCACTGGGCTTGCTGCTAGGAAGTTGCATGTGACAGGTGCAGACAGCAGCGACGAAGTTTGGAGATGCAGAATCACAGCCACTGAGCACAAGCAATCCGGTCGTTATGGAGGGACTGTGGAAAGTCCCAGGACATTAGACAGGTGAGTGTAGTGAAATGCATGGAGGAGACATGAGTCTCCCCGCAGACAGACCCTCACAGCAGGCCCGTGGCACAAGGCAGACACAGGGTGGGAGGGGAAGCACAGACATGGAGAGGGAGTAACGGGCTCAGGGTCACACAACAGGTCAGTGCTAGAGGTGGAATAGGACGAGGTCCTGACTCCCAGCCCAGTGCCCTGTCCAGCCTGCCATATTGCCTCCAGTCCTAACTGCAGTTCCCAGGACCCTTGGGAGCAGTTGTTTTAAGGATGTACTGCGTGGCTTCACAAGCATCTTTGTTAACTCACTCTTCAATTCCCTTAGCTGAGTAAATTCCTGTCCCAGTGGTTTGCTGCACTGGAGATTCTCTTGTTGCTCTATAACGTTTTCATCAGAGACTTGACCCTCTGCTAAGAGACCACAAATGCCACATACAAAGCTTTGGGGAAGGAATTTCCTCATCACCTTGGACAGGACAGACTGATTTTAAAAACATTGTTTAATTCCTCTGCTACTTCAGTTTTAATTACATCATCTCCTCTCCGGCGGTGCCAAAGCAATCTACCTTAGTTATGTATGATGGTGGTTATAATAAATAATAATAATAATAATAATAATGCTTAGCTTTTACACAGCACTTCACACCTTCAAGAGCTTTACAAGCATGGTACCAACACAGTGATCCTCCGTGTCATGCTCATCTGGGCCCCCAACTGGGCCCCCAACTGTCACATTTCTATTACTGTGGCAAAAGGCTTTACAGTCTCCTTACTCTCTAGTTACGTGCTCAGGACTCATTATTCTGCTCCGGGGGCCTGTCATTTTCTCATACAATTCTGTGAGTATCTGTCATGTGGGATTTGTAGCTAGATAGTTTCTACCCTATTAGGTGTGGTGAGCCCTGTCCAAGAAGCTACCAAGACAACTTCCGAACTCAAAGTCAAGATGAATTGGGAAACCAGTGGAGGGAATAACTTGGAGGGTTCCCCAGTACTCTACATCATTCTGTGAAGAGGACTGGTAGGCACAGAGGGAGTCACAACTCCTGGCTTCCATTTCTTGGTCTACCATTGGCACTGTGTGACCTTGGACAAGTAACGATCTTCCCATGCCTCAGTTTCCTCACCTGTAGAATGAGGATGAGAGCACATACCTGCCTTTGTGGAGCACAGATGAAAAGTGCTAAGTATAATTATTATTCTCTGTAGTGTGTTCTCTGACAAGCATGCTCCTCTGCAAGACCTGGAAACACATCAGAGAAGGCTATGATACAGCCCTTGACGGTCTTCCCATTTGAGACCTCCCTCCAATCCATCATCATCCCATTAATAGTTACTCTGTTGGCGGTTGTTTAACCAATTTTATATCCACCTAATGGTAGTTCCGCCAAGCCTGCATTTCTCCAGCTTACTTATCAGAATGCCATGTGGGACTGTGTCAAAAGCCTTGCTGAAATCCAGAGATATTATATCCACTGCATTCCCCTATCCATAAACCATTTACATTGTCATAGAAGGAAATCAAGCTGGTTTGGCATGATTTGTTCTTGGGTAAATCCCTTGATATTACCTCTAACATAACACCATCCCTGAGAGGGAACATCCACACTAGTGCAATGGCCTGCCTGCGAGGGTCTGAGATGTGTGGGCTTAACAGGAGAAAGCACAAAGACTGGATGCATGGCTATCACATCATAAGATGGGCGCACAGCTGTTCTGTGAATCTGGAGTCAATGGGATCTTTCCAATGACTTCCTGGGAGCTGGGCTGAGCTCTGAATAGCGCAAACGATGGGGTGGAGAAGCTACTGCAGCTCATGTACACAGAGCCAGTATGGCACCCCAGCGCACCTCCCCAGAAAGTAGATTAGGCAGGGTGGGATGAGGTTGTGCCTAGCAAGCACTAGTAATCAGGGTTCTGCCAGACTTTATGCGCTGAACCTCATTCCAATTCAGCTTTGGGCCTGCTTCTCTTTGGTGCAGGATTTCTGGCTTTTTTACCCAAAATGTTCACTGTATCCAAACCATCTTTACAACTGAATGCTTTTTGGCACCAATATCTACGTGCACCCACACCATGTTCCCTTGGCCCTCCCCAAGCTCTCACCCTCATGCACACACATCCTATAGTCATGTCTACTCAGCTGTAGGTGAGCAGCCATCAGTGCAGCGGCACCAGTACTAAAACCTATGGCCTTGTCTATATAGGCAAGTCCTACTGGTATAAGCTAGGGGTGACTGTAAACTGCTGTAGTTCTACCAGTAGAACTGCTCGCGTGGATACACTTGTTCTTGTATAAGAACACATCTTATTCGTTTAACATGTCACTTTGGAAGGGGTACAAGCTAAATTCAAAAAAGGCACTCTTTCTCTGAAATACGAGAATCCGGGTGGGGGTTTATAGCAGTCTAACAGGAGTGGTTTAACTATACTGGTATACGAGTCCATATTCCCACGCAGACAAGCCCTTAGCATAGACAAGGACCTGCAGGGTTTGCACCTATTGAGGGTTACCCTTATTGTAACAGCCCAAGGTGTGTTCACAGGACCACTGCCTCATTTGCTGCAGAGGTTGGAAGGTGTGAGTGAACAAGGCAGAGGACTGCAGGGAGAGGGGAAAAGGGCACTTCCCTGTGCGGTAACTTTGGTTCTTGGAGATGTGTTGTCCATATATCTATTCCACTGCTGGTGTGCGTGTCCCCAGAGCACGGGAGAGAGATTTTTGGTCAGCAGTGTCGGTTGGGGTGGTGCCTGTACCATTAGTGTTCCTGTGCTTCCACCCCTCAGTTCCCTCACCAGACAGAATCCTGATACTGAGGCACTCCACAGAAGCAGAGCTGGGGGAGCAAGTCATGAAACACGTATATAGGGACAACACATCTTGAAGAACCACAGTTACTATACAGCTAAGTAGCTATTTCCTTCTTCTTTGAGTGCTTGTTAAGGTACATATATTCCATTGTTGGTGACTCCCAAACAGTAATTCTTACTGGCGGTGGATTTCAGGAGTCTAACCAACCAGTGAATGTAGAACAGTCATAAAAATCATAGAATATCGGGGTTGGAAGGGACCTCAGGAGGTCATCTAGTCCAACCTCCTGCTCAAAGCAGGACCAATCCCCAGACAGATTTTTGCCCCACAACCCCCCTCAAGGATTGAACTCACAACCCTGGGTTTAGCAGGCCAATGCTCAAACTACCGAGCTATCCCACCCCACCCCCCCTCCAAAGGGGATAGCTAAGTGTGCATCCTCTCTAGACAGCCTGCGAAGTGTGCATCGTCTCTAGACATCTCAATGATAGTATAGAGCTGGACAAACGTGTGGACCGAAGACCACGTTGCTGCTTTACAAATGCCCACAATGTGCAAATTCTGAGAGACGCTGCTGACGTGACTTGAGTCTTTGTCAAATGTGCAATTACTCCCTTCCCAGCCAATGCAGAGCACAACTTGATACAGGACAATATCCAATTAGAAAGTCTTTGGATGAAACCACCTAAGCTCATATGCTACGAAAAGCCTGTGAGACTTCCTAAAATATTTCATCCTGTCTAAGCAGAAGGAAAGTGCTCTACATACATCCAGCACTTCACTTTTGTGTGTGGTTTAGGGAAAAATACTGGGAGGAATATAATCTAGTTCAAATGAAATTCAGATGCCACTTTAGTTAAAATGCAGGGTGTGGTTTCAAAGATACTTTATCCTTATGGAACACTGTAAATGGTGGCCCTGTAATTCTTCCTCTCTTTGGGCTGATATTATTGCCAACAAAAACGTGGTTTTCATGGAAAGACGAAATAAAGAGCAATCAGCGAGGGTGGCTCAAATGGTGGGCCTACGAATCCTACTAGAACTAAATGTAAGTCCCAAGGTAGTCCAAGTTCTTTTATTGTGGGGTAGACCATTATCACACCCTTCAGGAACCGGCCTACTATAGGGTGAGAAAAAAATGGAATCTCTCTGTATAGGTGGGTAAATCACTAAATAGCTGCCAAATGAACTCCCAGTAAGCTCAATGACAGACCTAAGTTCTTTAACTCAGTAATGTAGTTCAGAATCTGAGCTTTGGAAGGAGACAGTTGATATTGATGGGCCCACATTGTGAATCTCTTCCATTCTGCCAGGTAAGAGCATCCTGTGGAGTTCTTTCTACTATGAATAAATCTATTCTGCACTTCTGAAGAACATGCTTTTTCTGACAAAGTCAGCCATTCAGCAGCCACACTGTCCAGTGGAGAGTTATGGGATCTGGATGCAGGATCTGTCCTTACTTCTGAGTTATTAAGTCAGGAAGCAGCAGTAAGGTAAGGTTGTAGGCTGCACTGATAACGTTTAAATAAATAAACAAATAAAACCCCACATGATCAGGGTTTAGCTGATCGCCATATTTGGGGTCGGGAAGGAATTTTCCTCCAGGGGAGATTGGCAGAGGCCCTGGAGGTTTTTTGCCTTCCTCTGCAGCGTGTTTGCTCTCTTGTGTGTGGGTTCGCTCTTGAGACAAAGAGAGAGACCAAGCAGGTAATCCAGCTCCTACTGAAATGATTACTTACAATTTCTAAAATTACAGAAATTGTAAGTAATAGCAAGGAAATGCGTTAGATTATCTTTTGTTTTAGCTTGTGAATTTTCCCTGTGCCAAGAGCAAGGTTTATTCCTGTTTTGTAACTTTGAAGTTGAGCCTAGAGGGGAATCCTCTGTGTTTTAAATCTTTTTATTACCCTGAAAATTACCTTCCATCCTGATTTTACAGAGGTGCTTCTTTTATTTTTTTTTTATAATAAAGTTCTTCTTTTAAGAACCTGATTGGTTTTTAGTGTCCAAAAAACCCAAGAGTCTGGTTTGTGCTCACCTTGTTAACCTATTTGGTTGGTATATTATTCTCAAACCTCCCCAGAAAAGGGGGTGAAAGGGCTTGGGGGTATATTGGCGGGGGGGTAGGACTCCAAATGGCCCCTCCCTGAATGTTTGTTTAAATCACTTGGTGGTGGCAGCAATACCGTCCAAGGACAAGGAAAGGAATTTGTGCCTTGGGGAAGTTTTTAACCTAAGCTGGTGGAATATAAGCTTAGGAGGTCTTTCATGTGGGTCCCCACATCTGTACCCCAGAGTTCAGAGTGGGGAGGGAACCCTGACAGGGCTATCATTAATTTGACTGTTTCTTGCTCATGTTTCCTGGGTGTTCTTGGTATTAACAGGGGATAGGCACAGAGTACACCCGAGGTCCATGGGATTAGAAATGTGTCCAACATGGATCCTGGGTTCTTCCTCCTCTGGAGCAGAACTGACAGCATTTCTTGTTCTCTCTTGTGGCAAACAGGTCCATAAAGAGAAACCCCTTCTTGAGAAAGTGGACTGAATTACAACATCCTTTATAGACCAGTCATGATTGATCACACATTTCCTGCTAAAGCTCTCTACCAATCCATGGAAGATGCACAGCTGTTAAGGTAATGTCATGAAATATGCAAAAAACCCATAGATGCACCACCTCCTCTCATAGTGGATTGAATCTTGGTCAGGAGTGCTTGTTTAAGTAAACTATGGCAATCATGTTGTCCATCATGACCTGAACAGAGACGCCTTTGATCTCTGGCAGAAAGACTTTGCAAGCTTAATGCATAGATTGAATATGTTTATGTGGAGTGATGCCTCTTGAGATGACCTTATGCTTTGGGTCTGCAGGTCATCCATAAGGGTTCCTCACCCTAAGGAGGATGCTTCCATCACTACAGTCTTCGACAGAGATGGAGGAGAGAAGGGAATGCCTTTTCAGACTTGTATTGGGTCCACCCCCATTTCAATAACAGCAGGACTTTTGGTGGAATAGGCACCCACATGTCCAGGGATGGTTGCCTAGCTGATATATTGCCTACACACATGGGCAGCACGTAATGGAGGCTGGGGGAGGCTAAGCCTCCCCAAACCTCGCACCAGGGATGGAATGGCGGAATTGGAATTGGTCATGAACAGCAAACTGCAGCCACTGGGAGCTGCCTGCGGATGGTCAACATCAGCAAAATGTCTGGAGGCCTGCGATCAGATTACCCTGATGGGCCGCATGTGGCCCACCACTGGTCTATACTATTATGGTCACCACTTTTACAAGACTATGATAAAAACACATGACTTCACCTCTCCTCCTCCCATCTCTCTGTTCATGACATCAATGACTCTCAAAGAGCTGAACTAAGGGGGAGTGGTCCCAGGCTGGAAGGAGACCCAGGCTGTGAAATGTACAATAATATATGGTGAGACAAAACATTTGCTTTTAAGTTCACTTAGCTTGTTAAATTAGGTATCAGCTTGCGTAATTACTCTTTTATTTTTTTTTGTAACCAGTCCTGACTTCAATGCATCATCACTTGTAATCACTTAAAATCTATCATTTTGAATTAACAAACGTATCTTACTGTTTTATCTTAACTAGAGTTTTGGATTAGAGTGTGGGAAACTCCATTTGGGATAACAAGGCTGGTGAATATATCATTTTCCTTTGATGAAATGGCAGACTTTTATGAGCTTGCATTGTTCAGTAGTGTGCTGCACAGTACAAGACATACATTTCTGGGGGGAACAAGGCTAGGACTGAGAATTTGCGGATGTCATAGAATTACAGAACTGGAAGGGACCTTGAGAGGTCATCTAGTCCAGTCCCCTGCACTCATGTCAGGACTAAGTATTATCTAGACCATCCCTGACAGGTCTTTGTCCAACCTGCCCTTAAAAATCCCCAATGATGAAGATTCCACAACTTCTCTAGGCAATTTATTTCAGTGCTTAACCACTCTGACAGTTAGGAAGTTTTTCCTAATGTCTAAACTAAACCACCCTTGCTGCAGTTTAAGCTCATTGCTTCTTGTCCTATCCTCAGAGGTTAAGAAGAACAATTTTTCTCCCTCCTCTTTGTAACAACCTTTTATGTACTTGAAAACTGTTATCAAGTCCCCTGTCAGTCTTCTCTTCTCCAGACTAAACAAAGCCAATTTTTTCAATCTTCCCTCATAGGTCATGTTTTCTAGACCTTTCATCATTTTTGTTGCTCTTTGCTGGACTTTCTCCAATTTTTCCACATCTTTCTTGAAATGTGATGCCTAGAACTGGACACAATACTCCAGATGAGGCCTAATTAGCGCGGAGTAGAGTGGAAGAATGACTTCTTGTGTCTTGCTTAGAATACTCCTATTGCCCTGTATGTAATTCATGAGTGATTGGTCAGAGTGCTCGTGTGTTTAGCTGGGAGTGAATTTGCATGCCAGAGTCTGTGTAAGCAGGCCAGGAGTGGCTGTTCTGACAGCAAAGCAGTGTCAAAGGCATCCCAGGCTAGAGAGTTAAGGGAACACAGCTGTTCAACAATCCAGATTGTATCCTGGGTAACATCACAGTTAAGGCTGCTATTGAGTACAAAGGTTGAGCATTATTCCAAACCTTTCTGGATAGGTAGGTCATTGTTGTCATGGAATCCAGAATGGCTTTGTCACAGGGTCCACTCACCACTGGTGGCACCTTTTCCTGGCCATCCTGGGAATTAGCTCTGGCCAGGCATTGTGCCCTCCTCTGGCAGTGTCTCTCCCGCTGTCCTCCCATCCTGCGGACCCCTCTCTCTCCAAGAACCACAGCCTCCTCTTCGCGATTCAGTCCTCCAGCCAGGCCACTGTATGGTTCCCCCTTCCGTGGGGTGGAGGGTACGTAGCAAAGTCTTTCCAGAACAAATCAGGCAGTCCACTGTCCTCTGCCTAATCGGTGTCACATCCCCAGTGGCGAGTAGGGGAACCAGGGCATGCCCTCTACTCTGGGTTCCAGCTCAGGGGCCCTCCAATCAGTAGCCAAGGCCTGCACTGTTCTACCTTACTGCTTTCTCCGGAGCCTTTCCTACCTTCCTGGCTTCCCCCCTCTCTGGGTTCACCAGCCTCCCAAATCCCTCCTCTCAGGGAGTAACTGTGGACTACTCTCTATAGTCCAGAACACACCTCTCTCCTCCCAGGGAGTGACTGCAGCCTGCCTTCCTGCAGCCCCTTCTGTAGCTAGCTTCCTGGCTGATATAGGCCACCACAGCTGAGCCTGCTTCCAATCAATTCCCTGCTCCCTGGCTCCTCCTCCAGCAGGGCCGGCTCCAGGGTTTTGGCCGCCCCAAGCAGCCAAACAAACAAACAAAAGGCGCGATCGCGATCTGCAGCGGCAATTCAGCGGGGGGTCCTTCGCTCCGAGCAGGAGTGAGGGACCATCTGCCGAATTGCCACCGAACAGCTGGATGTGCCGCCCCTCTACAAAGTGGCCGCCCCAAGCACCTGCTTGGTAAGCTGGTGCCTGGAGCCAGCCCTGTCCTCCAGGTGCAGCCTGTGGAGTTAATTAGCCCATGTGGCCATCTTACACCCTTCCAGTCCTGTGTGGGATGGATACCCCATCACAGGCTTCTATAAACTCTATTCTCTATGCTGGGGTTAGTACTGACTTTTCTTCATTTATTAACAGTCCCAAGCATGAGAACAGAAAAAAGATCTGTTGAATGCTGTTTGCTACTTGTAGAAAGGAGTTCCTGCAAAATAATCAGTCATCCAAATATGTGAACACTTAGACTCCCATTCTTGTGAGGTAGGTAGAGGTAGATCTGTGAGCATGCAGGCAAGCCAAGAGGAGAAATTCACTACAGCTGCTCAGACAGTGCAGTTATGAGCAGTATGGAAGAACCCAGGAGGAAATAAATCATTCCACACTGAGAGCAGGGTTTGGATGGTGGCAATAAATAAGACAGGGGCCACGCGCTGATTGATAAGAAATAAAGAATAGCGACATCTGTAACGGTGCCACCCATTGGAGACACCAATCCACATTTGGGCTTTCCCAGGAATGTGGCTTGGCTGGTAAGGAACTCAGTCATCCATGGACATGTGACTTGCCCAGGTGACTCCAAAACTCCATTTTGTAGCTGGATTTTGCATAGGAGAGAGGAGGGGGTCTCCACCGACAAAAGAAAGTCTATTTAAGCCCAGGGGAGATCCCTCCATTTTGTCTTCAGCTGGCTAAAGAGAGAGCCTCTCCACCCCCAAAGATACCTGAAAGAAACTGGAACAAAGGACAGTGACTGCAAGAGGTGTATGTGATTGCTGGACCCAGACTAAAAGAAGATTAGTCTGTAAAAGGAAGCATTCTGGAACTGGTGAGGATCTTATCTGTATTCAGTTTCTTACTGTATTAGACATAGATTTGCGTGTTTTATTTTATTTTACTTAGTAATTCACTTTGTTCTGTCTGTTACTACTTGGAACCACTTAAATCCTACTTTCTGTATTTAATAAAATTGCTTCTTACTTATTAATTAACCCAGAGTATGTATTAATACCTGGGGGGGAGGGGAGGAAGCTGTGCATATCTCTCTATCAGTGTTATAGAGGGCAAACAATTTATGAGTTTACCCTGTATAAGCTTTATACAGAGTAAAACGGATTTATTTGGGTTTAGACCCCATTGGGTGTTGGGCGTCTGAGTGTTATAGATAAGAACACTTCTGTAAGCTGCTTTCAGTTAAGTCTGCAGCTTTGGGGCAAGTATTTCAGACTCTGGGTCTGTGTTGGAGCAGACAGGCGTGTCTGGCTCAGCAAGACAGGGTGCTGGGGAGACAAGGCTGGCAGGGAAAGCAGGAGCAGAAGTAGTCTTGGCACATCAGGTGGCAGCTCCCGGGGGTTTCTGTGATCCAACCTGTCACAACGTCATTCGCAGAGCATCATCCATCCTGTGCACTGAATAAGGTGGGGGTCATGTGGAAAACACAATCTGTGGCCATATAATTAAAGACCATATCCCAATGCACACGCACAAGGAGGTAGAATTAAGGTTGCACAGGCGACCTTAATTCTGGCATTTCCTAACTTCCAAGTGTTTGTTTTGCTTTAATGTAATTTTTTCCTTCCCTATGTATATAACCAGCACCTCTTCCCCCTTCTTCTAGACTCTGTGGAAGGCAGCAGACCAAGACCAGATCCTTTGCGGTTTAGTGCTGCTCTCTGCTCCTCCAAACTACAGGCAGCATGTGATAACTAACAACAACACAGGGCTTTTCTGAGGATTGTACAAACATGATATATTATTCCTCACAGCCTCCAGCAGGAACTAACACTGCCATTAATTATTATTTGTATAACCATAGCATTTAGGAGCACTAGCCCAGAACCAGGATCCCATGGTGCTAGTTGCTGTACACACACACCCCAAAAAGACAGTGCCTGCTATTTTATCACTGGGACAAATGGAGAAAATAATGTACTTGCCCAAGGTGACATAGCCAGGACTAGAACTGAGGAGTTCTATCTAGGAAGCTACTGCCTAGTTCCCTAGATCAAAGGTTCTCAAATTATCTCTCAACATGGAGCATACCTTTCAAATATATCTTCTCTCCTGTTCATGCTCACATGCCAGCTCCCCAACCCCTGTGACTCAATCACAAACATCCCTGAGGCAATTCCAGCAATCTTTAGATGGAGAAGTAATCCTGGGAAAACATTTAATCTTCTTTCAGTAGGATTTAGCAGCTAGAAACCAGAAGGAGAAGCCAGCACCATATGAACAGTTGATTCTATACAGGCCTCTGCCAAGGGCTTCATGGAGTACAGTTTGGAAACCAGGGCACAGAGTCTGCTAGGCAAGAACCTCATGCTCCACGTGGTTCAGTTTTCCCAACTCGTAAAATGGGGAAAATCATAATAGTACATTACACTTACACTATGTTGATTGACATGCCAGGGGGCTGAACTCTGGACCTTCAGAACTAACAGGACGAGTCTTTACAGCTTGAGCTAAAGAGACAAAGTTGCCTACCGGGGGGGCTCAACCAGCTCATATGCTCTGTGGATTGACACAGAGGGGAAGACATAACACATTCATTGTGCAGTTATACTAGCATTTTTCCATCTGCAGGTCTGAAACCTTTTCGCAAATGTGGTTAAACGTTACTAATCCCGTTCAGAGGATCAGATGTGGGCTTGCCATGCACCTTGGGCAGTGATGTGCACCAGTATGAAGTGAAACACTACTGAATTAGAACAGAAAGATTTCACTTTCAGTTTGCGCTGTATAAATGACTGCACAGGGTTAGGTAGGGAACCAAGACTAAGGCCTAGAGGGTTAATTTGCAATTCGCCTGGGGGCACCACAGTGATGGAAAGACATGGGTTCAGCTGACTACAGACGGATTCTAGTCCCAGCTCTGCCTTGGGCTTAACCCCTCTTTGCCTGTCAGCCTATCTGTCAAATGGAGCTATTGACATTATCTTCTCTCAAGAGGTGGGTAAAAGGCCTCACTAAATAAGCAAGGAGTTCACTTGTTGAGCTCACAGTCGTGTTAAGGCCAGCGAGTGGGAATGGTGGGCACAGAATAAGTAGCTTCCAGCCCTGTATCAACCCCCAGGCCAAGCAGGTATTTTGACGAGAAGGAAAAGAACCCTTTGCCGTGGGTGTTTTAGGCTAGTTGGGAGCACCACACAGTTAAATAGCTGCACATACATGCACAGACACACTGGGGTTCACATCCCCAATTAAAACTTAACACACAGCTACAGCACAGTTCAGAATGCTCTAAACTCAGCCAAGCTCCCCTTAGACCTCAGGGACTATGGATGCCTAGAGAGGCATCTGTTTTTGAGATTTCTTTCCCAACCTTACTCAAGAGATCACCACAAGTCTTAAAAATACCAAATTTTCTTCTCTACCCTCTTTAAGCTTAAAAAATAGCTGCATGGTTTTTGATCAAACTAGCTAAAAAGAATTAATTCATCTTGGGATAGAGACCAGGGATAGAAAGTTTCAGCCCAAAGAAGACAGTTTCAAAAAGTTCTGAGAATCTGAAAAGGGAAACTATTTTACAGCCTTAATTATAGCAGACACTACCTGGATAATCTAACTTTACGTCTATAGTGCTCTGGGCCCAGAAGCAGCCGATAAGGTGCAAGAGAACAAACACAAACACACAATATTATATCTGCTTTTAAAGCACAAGCATAAAAACTAAACCAGGACCAACAGTGCTTATTCTACAAACACTACAAGAGAAAAAAGGCTTCTAGGTGCTTTTGAAGAGGGGTGGGAATGCTCTTGAGTGTTAGACCCTCGAGGCAGAGTTTGCGTTCTCTGTTTGGCACTCTCTAGATTGTGAAGTGCCAGGTACTATTGGGAGAATAATGATACAACTGTCTCAGCACATGCTCAAAGCTAAAGTCTCTGTGGGCCACACCGGGAACGTCCACTGGCCACATGTTGGCTCCCAGTTGCAGGGCCCAAATTGCCAACAGGGGAAACAGACTCACCTTTCAAAGAAGTACCGGATAATAATCAAGAGCAGGGTACAGGGGATGCTGAGCAGGAGATCTTGAGGCTGAGGGTAATGGATGTCCTCAGATTCCTTCATGTCTTCCCAGGTGATTCCTGGGGGAAGCCAGTACTCATGCCACCATAACCATTCATTCAAAGAGTGCATCATCCTGGAAGAGAAGGAGACCAGACTGAGCTTGAGGATATTCTAGCAGACAGCAAACCAGTCAGCACAGGCCAGTGAAGCAGGCAAGGATTACAGCCAAGCTGAGCATGCACCTGGCTATGAAAGGAGGAGAGGGGCGGGGACATACCGACACAAGATATTTGTAATCCACTAGTACATTTTCAATCAGACATTTTGCAAGCACTGGTTACTGGCAGAAGGCCTAAAATGCCGAAATGAAATCAAATGCCTTAAAACTCAGCAGAACAAGGGCTGTCATTATTCCCAGCATGAAGCACCAGCCACTTTATAGTTTAACACTGAATCCATGATTCCAAACACGTTTGGAGAGGCTTCCCCTCCAACAGGCAGTGAGGTGCCCCATCCCCAATGTGCATCCCACTGCAGTGCCTGCCAATAGAGCTCCTTTTATCTGTACACTTCCTCCCTCCTGGGCCTTTTGATCTCTTATTTCTTTTATCATAGAATCACAGAACTGGAAGGGACTTCAAGAGGTCATCTAGTCCAGTCTCCTGCACTCAGGGCAGGACTAAGTATTATCTAGGCCATTCCTGACAGGTCTTTGTCCAACCTGCTCTGAAAAATCTCCAATGATGGAGATTCCACAACCTCCCTAGGCAATTTATTCCAGTGCTTAACCACCCTGACACAAGTCCTGTGCTTGGGATGATTTTGTTAGTTGTTTAAAAAAAGCCTCATCCTTATGTTTTATTAGCACTCTCATTTTACACACTGACACAATGGAGGTGCCAGTGCCAAGACTAATTAAAGCTGCTCTACATTCGCCCTTAAAACAGGAAGGGATCTGTTTTATGCTTTAATGATTAAATTGAATCCCCACATTTGGCACAGAAATTCTTCCAGGAAAGACTGAATTTTCTATACAATTTTAAAGAAAATGATGAAGGCTATTATTCCATAACTCTAGTGCAGATAGAGCTGTGAACTGTGTCACCCTCTAGAACATGCATTTCACCATAGGTGGTACACCTGGTCTAAGTATAGCCCATCATCACACAGGCAAATAGGGAAGGGGTAGGGAAGCAAGGTACACTCAGATCACTGGAATTACCATGTCCAGCGATATAGCAAACACTGTTTTACAGAAACTCAGGGGAAGGTGGAAGGAACCCAAGCATGAGAAACAGCAGTACAGGACTCCCATCCAGGAAGGACCTAAACCCCAGCCCACTTCCTGCCAGCAGCAGTGCAGAGTAGATCAAGTACGGAAGAGAGATTTGCTTTTAGAGGCAATTTTCACCAGATGTTTCCTTCTTAGTGCGAGGACATGGCTGATTCTGGAAGTGTGCAGGGTCTGACTGTTCTTTTTGGTCTGGAGATTACCACTCAGCTCATTCAACTTCTTGGGCCTGGACATGACTGTAAAACCAGGATCTTGTTAATTCCAGTCATGACTTTCCTGTTTTTCCTGGAGCATTCATGGCACAGCCCAGTGTGGACTATGAGGGAGGTTGGCTACAAACAGATTAGGCAGACCCTGCCACCATGTGCTCCATCAATAAGGGCTTTCCTTGATGAGTGGGAGGATGGGACTTCTGGTAGCCACAGCTCTAAGACAGGAACCACCTTTAAGGGCTAAACTGCCTGATATGCTGTGACTGTACTGGCTCTTTGCATTTGGGTACAGGATCCCTTTATCCAGGTGACGTGGCAAATAGGGTAATGATGCTGACCATGACAGAACCCAACTCCCATCATACTCATCTTCCCCTCATTGCTAATAACATTATCTGTTCTTGCTGAGAGCCTGTGTACACTGAGGCCACCTCAGTCATCTCCTTGCTCAGTCAGCATGTTCAGTGCTTTCTTTTCAGGTCATTATTTTACTCCGATTCTCCGCTGCTTTTTGCCAGCAGGCCTCTAGAGCTATTTCCAATGGCCCAACCACTGTGCGGCCCTCCCACACAATGTCTACAGCTCTGCTGGAAAGATTCTGTGGTGGCTGCTGCCGTTTGCAAGCCTACACTAGAGGAGCTGGTGGGCTGTGTACGTACAACACTCAGGAGAGCAGAACCACAGTAGAAATGCTATGTTTTATTGCCTTGCCAGGAATCAAGTTTCAGGGGGTAGCCATGTTAGTCTGTATCCACAAAAACAACAAGGAGTCCGGTGGCACTTTAAAGATTAACAGATTTATTTAGGCATAAGCTTTCGTGGGTAAAAAACCTCACTTCTTGATGCATCTGAAGAAGTGAGGTTTTTTACTCATGAAAGCTTATGCCCAAATAAATCTGTTAGCCTTTAAGGTGCCACCGGACTCCTTGTTGCCTTGCCAGGACATACACTACCCACGGATTAACCCTCACTATGAGGGATGTTACCCAGCTGGAGAGACATTTCTCTCTGTCCCTAACAGATCTGCAGTTCTGTTGCTAGTACGCACAGCTCAGTAACATCACAGTGCTGAGTTATGGAAGCGAGACTCAACGGGCTAATGTAGTGCCCATCTTTAAAAAAGGGAAGGAGGCGGATCCGGGGAACTACAGGCCAGTCAGCCTTACCTCAGTCCCTGGAAAAATCATGGAGCAGGTCCTCAAGGAACCAATTATGAAACACTTAGAGGAGAGGAAAGTGATCAGGAACAGTCAGCATGGATTCACCAAGGGGAAGTCATGCCTGACTAACTTAATTGCCTTCTATGATGAGATAACTGGCTCTGTGGATGAGTGGAAAGCAGTGGTTGTGTTATTCCTTGACTTTAGCAAAGCTTTTGATATGGTCTCCCACAGTATTCTTGCCGCCAAGTTAAAGAAGTATGGGCTGGATGAATGGACTGTAAGGTGGATAGAAAGCTGGCTAGATCGTCGGGCTCAACGGGTAGTGATCAATGGCTCCATGTCTAGTTGGCAGCCGGTTTCGAGCGGAGTGCCCCAGGGGTCGGTCCTGGGGCCGGTTTTGTTTAATGTCTTTATTAATGATCTGGAGGATGGTGTGGACTGCACTCTCAGCAAGTTTGCAGATGACACTAAACTGGGAGGCGTGGTAGATACACTGGAGGCTAGGGATCGGATACAGAGGGACCTAGACAATTTAGAGGATTGGGCCAAAAAAACCTGATGAGGTTCAACAAGGACAAGTGCAGAGTCCTGCACTTAGGACGGAAGAATCCCATGCACTGCTACAGACTAGGGACCGAATGGCTAGGTAGCAGTTCTGCAGAAAAGGACCTAGGGATTACAGTGGACGAGAATGATATGGATATGAGTCAACAGTGTGCTCTTGTTGCCAAGAAGGCTAACAGCATTTTGGGCTGTATAAGTAGGGGCATTGCCAGCAGATCGAGGAACGTGATCGTCCCCCTTTATTCGACATTGGTGAGGCCTCATAAGAACATAAGAAAGGCTGTACCGGGTCAGACCAAAGGTCCACGTAGTCCAGTATCCTGTCTACCGACAGTGGCCAATGCCAGGTGCCCCAGAGGGAGTGAACCTAACAGGCAATGATCAAGTGATCTCTCTCCTGCCATCCACCTCCATCCTCTGACAGACAGAGGCTAGGGACACCATTCCTTACCCATCCTGGCTAATAGCCATTAATGGACTTAACCACCATGAATTTATCCAGTTCTCTTTTAAACTCTGTTATAATCCTAGCCTTCACAACCTTCTCAGGTAAGGAGTTCCACAAGTTGACTGTGTGCTGCGTGAAGAAGAACTTCCTTTTATTTGTTTTAAACCTGCTGCCTATTAATTTCATTTGATGACCCCTAGTTCTTGTATTATGGGAATAAGTAAATAACTTTTCCTTATCCACTTTCTCCACATCACTCATGATTTTATATACCTCTATCATATCCCCCCTTAGTCTCCTCTTTTCCAAGCTGAAGAGTCCTAGCCTCTTTAATCTCTCCTCATATAAGACCCGTTCCAAACCCTTAATAATTTTAGTTGCCCTTTTCTGAACCTTTTCTAGTGCCAGTATATCTTTTTTGAGATGAGGAGACCACATCTGTACGCAGTATTCGAGATGAGGGCGTACCATTGATTTATATAAGGGCAATAATATATTCTCCGTCTTATTCTCTATCCCCTTTTTAATGATTCCTAACATCCTGTTTGCTTTTTTGACTGCCTCTGCACACTGCGTGGACATTTTCAGAGAACTATCCACGATGACTCCAAGATCTTTTTCCTGACATGTTGTAGCTAAATTAGCCCCCATCATATTGTATGTATAGTTGGGGTTATTTTTTCCAATGTGCATTACTTTACATTTATCCACATTAAATTTCATTTGCCATTTTGTTGCCCAATCACTTAGTTTTGTGAGATCTTTTTGAAGTTCTTCACAGTCTGCTTTGGACTTAACTATCTTTAGCAGTTTAGTATCATCTGCAAACTTTGCCACCTCACTGTTTACCCCTTTCTCCAGATCATTTATGAATAAGTTGAATAGGATCGGTCCGAGGACTGACCCTTGGGGAACACCACTAGTTACCCCTCTCCATTCTGAGAATTTACCATTTATTCCTACCCTTTATTCCCTCTCTTTTAACCAGTTCTCAATCCATGAAAGGACCTTCCCTTTTATCCCATGGCAGCTTAATTTACACAAGAGCCTTTGGTGAGGGACCTTGTCAAAGGCTTTCTGGAAATCTAAGTACACTATGTCCACTGGATCCCCCTTGTCCACATGTTTGTTGACCCCTTCAAAGAATTCTAATAGATTAGTAAGACACGATTTCCCTTTACAGAAACCATGTTGACTATTGCTTAACAGTTTATGTTTTTCTATGTGTCGGACAATTTTATTCTTAACTATTGTTTCGACTAATTTGCCTGGTACAGACGTTAGACTTACCGGTCTGTAATTGCCGGGATCACCTCTAGAGCCCTTTTTAAATATTGGCGTTACATTAGCTAACTTCCAGTCATTGGGTACAGAAGCCGATTTAAAGGACAGATTACAAACCTTAGTTAACAGTTCCGCAACTTCACATTTGAGTTCTTTCAGAACTCTTGGGTGAATGCCATCTGATCCCGGTGACTTGTTAATGTTAAGTTTATCAATTAATTCCAAAACCTCCTCTCATGACATTTCAATCCGTGACAGTTCCTCAGATTTGTCACCTACAAAAGCCAGCTCAGGTTTGGGAATCTCCCTAACATCCTCAGCCGTGAAGACTGAAGCAAAGAATCCATTTAGTTTCTCCGCAATGACTTTATCGTCTTTAAGCGCTCCTTTTGTATCTCCTTTTGTATCTCATCTGGAGTACTGTGTCCAGTTTTGGGCCCCACACTACAAGAAGGATGTGGAAAAATTGGAAAGAGTCCAGTGGAGGGCAACAAAAATTATTAGGGGTCTGGAGCACATGACTTATGAGAAGAGGCTGAGGGAACTGGGATTGTTTAGTCTCCAGAAGAGAAGAATGAGGGGGGATTTGATAGCAGCCTTCAACTACCTGAAAGGGGATTCCAAAGAGGATGGAGCTCGGCTGTTCTCAGTGGTGGCAGATGACAGAACAAGGAGCAATGGTCTCAAGTTGCAGTGGGGGAGGTCTAGGTTGGATATTAGGAAACACTATTTCACTAGGAGGGTGGTGAAGCACTGGAATGCGTTACCTAGGGAGGTGGTGGAATCTCCTTCCTTGGAGGTTTTTTAAGGCCCGGCTTGACAAAGCCCTGGCTGGGATGATTTAGTTGGGAATTGGTCCTGCTTTGAGCAGGGCGTTGGACTAGATGACCTCCTGAGGTCCCTTCCAACCCTGATATTCTATGATTCTACGACTTAGAAGGGTGTTCCTTCCAGGAATACCTAGGAGCTCTTTTCACAATGGTAGCAGAGCAAAAGCAGGATGATGTTCTCTGCTCTCAAGACAGGCACACGTCAAGTCCAGGGAACTGCATCCCCATGTCACACAGCATCTGTCAGGACCTCAAGGGGCCTTTGGAGGTCTGTAAGGCTAGGTCCACACTGGGGGGGGGAATCAATTTAAGATACGCAAATTTAGCTACGCGAATAGCGTAACTGAATTCGACGTATCCTATTCGACTTACCCTGCTGTGAGGACAGCGGCAAATTGACCACCGCGGCTCCCCAGTCGACAGCGCTTACTTCTCCTGACGAGGTGGGAGTATGCGCGTCGATTCGGGGATCGATTTATCCGTCTAGATGAGATCCATTTCTACCCGTTGATCCGGGTGGGAAGTGTAGACTAGCCCTAAGTTAACAGAGTGCTCATGTTGGACTTTTCTCTATTCACAGAGATCGGATGCCCTCAGAGGTGTCTGTCTCCAGGTGGCCTAGCTGGAATTGGTGCCTGGACTGGAATAAGCCAGTAATCTCCTAGCCCAGGTCTGTGGTGTAAGGAGTGGCCTGAGGGAGGAGAGGAACTAGCACTGAGCCTGCAGCACCAGCCAGTAGCACTCGGTGATGAGGCTGCGGATGATAAAGGGCCTCCTGACCAACAATCTCACTGCGGTCAGGCATGGGGTCTGGTGTTTGCCTCTTGCAGACTGTGTGTGGGGTGCCTAGGACAGGACTGAGCCAGGCTGGCTGCAGGCGTCTTGTGACCTGTGCTCTGGGTGGGGTACATTTCCCAGGGCTGCTTGGGGTGGGCATAAGCACTGGGTGCGATAAGCTGGGGCATTGCAGGGACGAGCCAGGCCAGCCGCACAGGCCAAAGGTGAAATGTGCTTGATACCCCAGCACTGTGCTGACCAGGAGTAAAGTTGGTGATATCTCCCTCCAAAGTGGAGAGCCAGGCAGGTGTCAGGCTGTTTGGGGATGTGGCTCCCATGGCAGGGTTTAGCCCCAATCTGCTTCCTGCTGGGAGGGCAGGAAGGGGAGAGTGGGGAGCTGTTCCCTGGGTTAGGGCTTTAGAGCATGCAGTGCTGAGTTGGTTTCAGGCAGTGGGGGAGCCCCCCCTCTGCAACTTCCTGTTGTGGGGGGTGGAGCAACCAAGGCATCCTGTCACTGCTCGGCTCCACAGCCAGCCTGCTCCCAAGGCCTGAAGAGACACTGCGCTCTAATAGAAAGAAACAAGGAGCTGCCCAGGCAGCCCTGGAGAAGAACACTGCTCCCGCTCTGCACAGTGACACCAAGGGCCCCAGCACAGCCGGGTTAGGTCACTGCACACAGATGGCTGGTGTGCCAGGAAAAGTGTCATGCTTCTGGTAAGCTGGGCCCTGCACGGGACAGCCTCTTCTGCAGGATGTTACACGCCCGAGGGGGGAGCTTCAGGGGAGAACAGGGGCACGAGAAGGTGCACATGGGCAATAAAGGTGATAACTAGCAAGAGAAATACCAGACTCCACACCCTGGCTGACCACAGTGAGATCACTGCTCAGGAAGTTACACTCCGATGCACGCAGGGTGTGGGAGCAGGGCAGATGGGGGAGAGGGGGTGTCAGTTTGTTTGCTTGTTTTCTTTCTGGTTTACTTCATTACAGATATTAAGACTTGACTGTCCCCTTTCACCAGTGAACTAAGAATAAGTGGAACAGTGACATCACAACAGACCAACCCTGAGATGCAGCTATAACAGAACTCAACTGAGAGGGCAGGGAAACCCAGCCAGGCTGAAGATGGCCTACCGGCAGCAGTTCAGAGACTTGGCCTTTCTTGAAGTTTTGCCTGATGCATAAAGGGGCCTGAATGGGTTTACAAACAGAAAAATATTTTTTCCCCTGGTAGAAATTCAGGTTCTCTCTGGCAGACTGTACAGACACTTGGAGCATTAGGAGGAGGTCATCACAAGTACCAGGGAAGTGAAACCTGATGAACTGAAAGGATCGAGAATATAATTCAGATTGGTTAAAACACTTTGAGATAGCTAGCTTTTAACAGCAATCAAATACCTTAACAACAGTAGGGAGAAAAGCTTTCCGTGTGAAAGATTCAACAGCTATCCCCTGCACTTAAGAGACAACAGAGCTTCCAGGCCACTTGTGTGGGCCCCCCAGCATAACCAGGGAGGAGCAGACTTCCCCAATCCCCAACATTCCTAAGTTTAAAAACCAAGCAGAACATTAAAAATAAAAAATGTTCAGGCCTTCTCCATCCACCAGAAACAGCAACAACAAAGGGAAGTAACTCCCACGTCCCCCTTTTCCTTGCAGGTGATGTTTAAACTGGGTGTTTCAATGCAATAGCCTATCACTCTTGGTTCTATTATATACTCTAGGTTTTGCCCCAGGGATCAATATTCTATTTTTGCTATGATGTTTAGGCCTATCTGGTATCAGTAATTTTACATACATTTGTTTGGATATTTATTGGGTAAGTTATTCTGCAGGTATTAAAAACAGCATTTTTTTAAAATGACTCAATAACACGAGTAACCAAGCAGCTCTATTTTCTGCTTGTATAATTGTTTTAAAACCTGTCTCACTCCACTGCCTAACAAAGAGTGAGTGAAACAGCTGAGTGTGAATGAGGCAGCGTCCTCATAGGGGAGGGCAGAGAGGATCCAGTTCAGGATTCAGTCACTAGGTCCTGAGGCCAAACACACATTCTCTCTCTCTCATACTTCTAATTCAAAACATAGAGAATTCTTTGAAGGGAAAAATTCATAGAGTCTTAGGTCTCAAGGTCAGAAGGGCCTGTTATGAACATCTAGTCTGCCTGTCTGCATCACACTGGCTAGAGAATGCCCTCCAGTGTTTCCAGCATCTTTGAGGCCTTCTTTATATAACAGAAAAGGGTACAAAGCAAAGCAACTGCTCTACCCTTTGCAATTCAGATAGAACAAATCCTGGAATTAGGGAAGCTTGGAAAGCTGAGGGTAATGGCAATGTCTCTAAAATGACCTTCTACCACCCAAAGGACAAGGTTACCTTGCTTTTTAAAGAGCCCTCAATGCCTTACAGAAAATATTCTAGGATTACTGTTATCTATATTTATTGTATATATTTATTATTTGTTTTTGGTAGCCTCTAGAGGCACCATTCAAAGAACAGGATCCCATGGTGTAGGCACACGTGATAAAAAGACAGTTCCCAAAGAGCTTAAAAAAATAAAATAAGGGGTTAACATTAGGCCAGGGTTTCACAGTTAGGATTTAAAAGTCAGTCAGGAAATGCAAAAATGAAGGTTGAAACAGTAACATTAACCTAGTTATTTGATGATATAAAATTATGGAAAGAGAAACTAGAATAGAAAGTATTAGGGATGTGGCACGTGGCCAAGGGAGGGCTAATCCTTGCCTGCACTACCAGCTGTCTGCTGCGAGAAGCCTCACTGGGACAGAGCTTCTGCTGGTATAAATTGTCACAGCTCCCCTGCAGTAATAGGGCTAGGGAGATTCACAGCAGCTAAAGATCACCCACTGCTACGGTCAATGCACTGTGCAGCGAGCACTCGCTGGCACTATTCCATTCTATATAGGTTTTCCTACTGCAATTATCACCGTCATAGCTGAGCACCTGCTTGTCATGCATTAAGCAACGTGCCCACACGTCTGTCATGGGTTATTTGTTCTCGCTTCCTCTCCTCAGGAGGAGAAGCACATGCAGTGGAGTGTCTTATTTTGGTAGGTTATTTGTTTTGCTTTCTTTAAAATAAATATACCTGTTGCTCTGTGTTTATGTTAGAGAAGGCCAGTCAAAGGAATGTCTTGCATTTGGAATGCAAAGTGAAGTCTGTGATGGTTCATCGTTCCTGGAGGAGCCCTTAAATTGCTGAAGGAGCCTTAACTTTTGTATTTCCTGACTTTTTTTTTATTTATTTACTTGCTCATCTTTGTGGATTAAATGCAAAAAGCTTCTCTCACTTCCTTCTACAGAAAAGGAAAGAAAGTGCTAACAATCCTGCTGACCTGCTCCAAGGATTCTACAAGCACCGTGTCTTGCAGCAGAGAACAGCTCAGCTGGGCTCCCTGCAGCTTTGCAGTGGGACTAGGGAACCAGAATGACACCACCCTCACCAATCACCTGTGGCCATGCTTATTTACATGCTGAGCATCAGAGTTTTCAAAGCACAGCTGTTCTGAGGGCTCTAAGAGAAAGGAAGTGTGGCAGCTAGAAAGGTTATTTCCCCTCCCAACTCAAATGACCAAAAGGGTTTGTCCAAATTCCCCTCCCCCCGCCCAATATCACTTGTGGCTACATCCCCAAAGGGGAATATTTCAGAAAGTTATGAGCATGACAATCTGGAGACGTTTTCATCTGCTCCAATGCTAACACCAGAGAGAGAATGTGTGTGCGCGCACAGGGGTGTACCAGGTCTTCATTTATAAACACCTGTGTGAGGCAAAGGGGGAGAGGAGGAATCAGATGCTTTTGTGAAGAACTGGACTTTTGCCATCTCTCAACTTAGGGAACTCAACCTAGGATGTGCAGTCACCACGCCAAAATCCCAGCCTCCACAGCCCCTCCCCAGCAACTGCCCTTGGACCTATGCAGTCATCGAATCTGTGTGTACACTAAACTCTTCCCTTGAGTTCTCCCCTTGACATTGTACTCCAGCAGTGCTGTCACTGGGGAGAGCAGGAGCACACACAGCTCAGTGCACTAATCGCACTCACTGCTGGGTAAAACACATGGCTGGGATACCCCGTTGTCGTCCCTGACAGAGCAACAGCGGGAACATGTCAGTCTAGCCAATGCCAAAAGTTTAAAAATAATGAGTCAGACCCCTCCGCCCAGGACCGGCTCTAGGCACCAGCAAACCAAGCTCGGAGGTTTTTTGTTTTGGTTTGTTTTTTGTTTTTTTTTCCCACTTGGGGCGACAAAAAAACCTAGAGCCGGCCCTGTCTCCACCATCAGAGTGACATTTCACAAAGGATCATGCTGCATTGCCTGGGCTGTCTTCTGACCTCCCACTGCCCATCCCCAGCATGGGGGAGACCAATTTTAGTGTCCCCCACTGTTCCGAGCACCTGCAGCGGTGATTCTGGTCCCTACTGCAGGAGCTCTTGTGGCTGCCTGATGGTGCAGCACTTTCAGCTTCTCCTCACACCCAAAATCCTCATTAATCTTGTGTCCATCCCCTCCCACATCTGCTTGTCCCCCAGCCAGCAGTTAATTATGCACCCACAGGCCCATCAATCCCGAGGCCTGGTGCTGCAGCGAGGGAGGGGGCAGCAGGGAGCAGACTGACCCCCTGGTCACACGAGAGAATGGCACTGCCCTCAGCTGATGGCCTCTTCCTGCTCCCTCCTCATCCCAGCCCTCCTGTGGGGTGGAGTCAGCTGCTCCCTCTCCCCTTCTCTGGGAAGCTGAGAGAGGAGTTTGGCTTGCCTCCGGCAGCAGCCCTGACTGGCTGCTCTTCCCCGGGAGGTGGGGCAGTGAGGCAGGCAGCCAATCAGAGGGCATTTTCTCCCAAGCAGGGCTAAGTGATAGGGCTGCAGCATTTCTTATGGCAAGACTAGGGCCCAAATCCCATTACTAGCTTTGAGATTACAAGAGCTGGCAACACAAGTGTCATCAAGGCCTTAGTAGTCCGGATCAGACTCCAAGTCAGCTCCCTCCCCTTTGGGTGTAACCCAGGCTGCTTCTGCTATCTTCCTCCATCAGAGAATCCACGTGAACTTCGTTTGCTGGTACCAAGGGGGTCCCCTGTGCTGACCTGTAGTTATGAGCACTAACAGCATCAGCTAATTGGATAGCAATGTTACTAAAAGGAGCTACACATTACCTACACAGGACAAAAGCAACAAGGACCATGGCCAATGCCTCAGTCTAAGTGGTGCTTGGCACCAAAGTCATGGCCTCATTATTATATGTAACAAACTTCGCTCACCGTCTGCACGCTGGGGAGAGGTAGCAATGCCTTGTGCTCACAGCATTTTGGGACAGTCAATATTCTTCTCCTTAATGTTTACTTAATAAATAAGCCATGCAAGTCTTGCCAAACAATGCTTGGCACTGGGCTTTGTTGCTATAATAGGGGCATGTGTATTCCAGGCTCTATAAACAGATTGTGCAGAAAATCACAGGTGATGCCATCAAGCCAGCAACAATACCAAAAGCTGGGACTGGGAACTGGACATGGCTAACCCATCTGGGTTCCCTCTTATGTCTCACCAGCTTGAGGCACACAGGTGCTGGCACATGGTCTCAGGGAATACATGAGGAGGCTGATCCCCTGTACCTGGTGGAGAATATAATTCAGATTGGTTAAAACACTTTAAGAAAGCTAGCTTTTAACAGCAATTAACCCAATTTTTTTCAATCTTCCCTCATAGGTCATATTTTCTAGACCTTTAATCATTGTGGGGAGGGATAGCTCAGTGGTTTGAGCATTGGCCTGCTAAACCCAGGGTTGTGAGTTCAATCCTTGAGGGGGCCGCTTAGGGATCTGGGGCAAAATCAGTACTTGGTCCTGCTAGTGAAGGCGGGGGGCTAGACTCTATGACCTTTCAAGGTCCCTTCCAGTTCTAGGAGATGGGATATCTCCATTAATTTTATTTATTTATTTTTTTTGCTGCTCTTCTCTGGACTTTCTCTAATTTGTCCACATCTTTCCTGAAATATGGCATCCAGAACTGGACACAATACTCCAGTTAAGGCCTAATCAGCGTGGAATAGAGCAGAAGAATTACTTCTCGTGTCTTGCTTACAATATTCCTGCTAATACATCCCAGAATGATGTTCACTTTTTTTGCAACAGTGTTACACTGTTGACTCATATTTAGCTTGTGATCCACTATGACCCCCCAGATCCCTTTCCGCAGTACTCCTTCCTAGGCAGTCATTTCCCATTTTGTATGTGTGCAACTGATTGTTCCTTCCTAACTGGAGTTCTTTGCATTTGTCCTTATTGAATTTCATCCTATTGACTTCAGACCATTTTTCCAGTTTCTCCAGATCATTTTGATTTATAATCCTATCTTCCAAAGCACTTGCAACCCCTCCCAGCTTGGTATCGTCCATAAACTTTATAAGTGTACTCTCTATGCCATTATCTAAATCATTGATGAAGATATTGAATAGAACCAGACCCAGAACTGATCCATCTGGGACCCCACTCATTATGCTCTTCCAGCATGACTGTGAACCATTGATAACTATTCTCTTGGAACGATCTTCCAACCAGTTATACACCCACCTTGTAGTAGCTCCATCTCGGTTGTATGTCCCTAGTTTGTTTATGAGAAGGTCATGCGAGACAGTATCAAAAGTCTTACTAATGCACAGGGCACCATCCAAGCATTAAATGCCTACAGTTAGGGCTGCCTGGCTAATCCCATTTTCAGTCACTCATCTGTTTCTGAAATGTTCATCCAGGGGGCTGTGACACTCCTAGCTTGTTTCCCCGCCCCCACCCTCCCAGTGTAGCCTGTTAGCAAGTGTGAATAAACACAGTTCAGCCAATTTTGAGTAGGAGAAAAATGTACACTTTCCCATTTACCTAAACATTCTTGCAACCTTTACTTGACCAGCTTTAGTTCTGAACTAGCTCTGCGTTGGAGGCTGAAATGGGATGCTGAGGAGCAGTCCCTTGAGTGGTCTGGAAAAGAACGGTTTTGATCTGACAATGTTATGGGGCTTTGAAAACCAAATGTAGCAGATGCCCAGTATATTTTGCATGGGTTTTTTTTTTTTTTTTTTTTTTTTTTTTACAATCTCAAAAAGGAAAACCAGCTTTTGCATGACAGACACTAACTCAGATGTACCCTGAAACAGCCAGTGAAGATGCGCCGTGACTGGAGACCTTGTTTCATATACAGTACATCTTATTAAATGCACAGAAATTAAAGCACTGGCTTCAGTGAACTTTATTAAATTAGTTCCATAGGTTGCAGCACGAACGAGTACAATACTTGCAATTTAAACAATCTGCAGGCTGCTGGAGAAATTTGCCAATAATTAGGCTCAATGGTTTGAGCATTGGCCTGCTAAATCCAGGGTTGTGAGTTCAATCCTTGAGGGAGCCATTTAGGGAACTGGGGTAAAAATCTGTCTGGGGACTGGTCCTGCTTTGAAGCAGGGGGTTGGACTAGATGACCTCCTGAGGTCCCTTCCAACCCTAATATTCTATGCTTCTATGATAACAAGATCTGAGATTCAACAATTTTTTGTGGGAAGCAACGGTGGTTGAATTATGACTAAAGGCTAATTACTTCCTTGGTTAACGCCTTGTGTTTCATGGCTCTGTATTTGGCTGCTGCTCTCCTGTCTCCCAGCTCCTCACTACTGAACAAAGCAACAGCAGCTCTTTGCAAGACTCTTTCTTTACAGTGAATTTAGAGCCAGTGCAATCTGCCAAACTGACATCCCTGTAAACTGAAGATCTACAGTATTTGTCCCCAAAGTCTGCACAGCACAAGCAGCTGCAGTACCAGCCTCCCTTACTCGGGAAAGGCCCCTCACCTATATCCCAACACCTTGCCATGGCAGGGCCACCTCTAGGACTGAGAGGATAGAATGGGCCCAAGGAGCCCAATGTCTCTACTGACACTGCCAACAACAGGGCTGTCACAGTGTTCGCTCACTGATGGGGCACTTCCTTGTGGCTGCATTTGGGGATTAACTCCACTCAGGTCTGATGCCCTCCTTCCACTGGCTGCTCACACCGGGTCCTCTCGCTCTCCAGGACTAGTAGTGCTCTTTCACGACTCAGCCCTCCAGCCAGGTCACTATGTAGTCCTTCCCTTCTGAGGTATCGAAGTCCCACTGTCCCAGGTGAGTGACAAAGATGATCAAAGGGCCCGCTACTCTTGCAATACTTCCTATCTTTCCTACTCAGTGGGACAGTTTGCTCTTGTGCCCTTAATAATGTCTCTTTGAAAAACTGCCAACTGTCTTCAGTTGTTTTTCCCCTTAGATTTGCTTCACATGGGATCTTCCCTACCATCTCCCTGAGTTTGCTAAAGTCGCCTCCTTGAAATCCATTGTCTTTATTGTGCTGTTCTCCCTCCTACCATTCCTGAGACTCATGAACTCTACCATTTCATGATCACTTTCAATCAAGCTGCCTTCCACTTTCAAGTTCTCAACCAGTTCCTCCCTATTTGTCAAAATCAAATCTAGAACAGCCTCCCCCTAGTAGCTTTCTCCACCTTCTGAAATAAAAAATTGTCTCCAATACGTTCCAAGAACTTTTTGGATAATCTGTGCCCTGCTGCTGTGTTATTTTCCCAACTGATGTCTGGGTTGTTGAAGTCCCCCATCACCACCAAGTCCTGTGCTTTGGATGATTTTGTTAGTTGTTTAAAAAAAGCCTCATCCACCTTTTCTTCCTGGTTAGGTGGTCTGTAGTGGACCCCACCATGACATCACCCTTGTTTTACTCCTTTTATCATTACCCAGAGACTTTCAACAAATCTGTCTCCTATTTCCATCTCAACCTCAGTCCAAGTGTATACATTTTTAATATAGAAGGCAATACCTCCTCCCTTTTTTCCCTGCCTGTCCTTCCTGAGAAAGCTGTACCCTTCTATACCAATATTCCGGTCATGAGTATTATCCCACCAAGTCTCTGTGATGCCAACTATGTCATAGTTGTGTTTATTTACTAGCATTTCAAGTTATTCCTGCTTATTCCCCATACTTCTCGCATTAGCATACAGACATCTAAGATACTGATTTGATTCCCCACCCCCCAGTTCTGTCTTGTCTCTCCCTTATCCCAGCTATAACAGCTCTTGCTCCCCCCCAAATTCCAACCCTTCTCCCAGGTCTCCACGTTTTTGACTTTCCTGTGGTCTTTCCTGTGATCACCTGCTCCCTTCAAACCTAGTTTAAAGCCCTCCTCACTAGGTTAGCCAGTCTGTAGCCAAATATGTTCTTCCACTTCCTCGATAGGTGGACCCCATTTCTGCTTAGCAGTCCTTCTTCCTGGAAAAGCATCCCGTGGTCAAAGAAGTCGAAGCCCTCCTGGTGACACCATCTTTGCAGCCAGGCATTCACCTCCAGGATGCAACTCTCTCTGCCTGGGCCCCTACCCTTGACAAGAAGGATCAAAGAGAACACCACCTATGCTCCCAACTCCCTCACCCTAACTCCCAGAGCCCTGCAGTCACTTCTGATCTACTGAGGGTCATACCTCGCAGTATCATTAGTGCTCACATGGATGAGTAGCAGGGGGTACTAGTCAGAAGGACGGATGATCCTTGACAATCCCTCCACAACGTCTCAGATATGGCCCCTGGCAGGCAGCGTACCTCCTGGGATGCCATGTCAGGGTGACAGATGGGTGCCTCCGTGCCCCTCAAAAGAGAGTCACCAACCACCACCACCCTGTTTTTCCTCCTGGGAATGATGTCTGTGATCCTCCCAGCCTTGGGGATACTTGGCTTCTCCTCCTTTGGGGGTGATTCCTCATCACTCATTGCCAGGGCAGCATAATGGTTCTTCATCACCATGGTGGGTGGGTTGGGAGTAGGGGTGGAGCACTGCCTGCTGCCAGAAGTAACCAGCAGCCAGCGTCCTCCCTGTACCAGAGCCTTATCCTCCTCCCCGGGAGCGTGACAGCAGTCCTCTCTAGCTGAGTAGCCTCCTAAGCCTTGGAAGTCTCCATATGAAAACTGTCAATGAATTCCTCATGTGCACGGATGCTCCTCAGCCTACGTACCTCTTCCTGTAGCTCTTCCACCTGCTTCCTGAGAGATTCCACCAGCAGGCACCTCTCACACCAGATGGTCTGCCCCAGCCTGGCTTTCTGTGAGTGGGAAATGCAGGCCACAGTCTGCAAATCCACACCAGGATCTGGGTAGAGGCATCCATGGTTAGGTTCTCTGTCTGGATACAGGCGCAGGTGGAAGAGACAGAAGCAGCACTGGCGATGCGGCCCTTCCTAACTATAGCAACTATATTACGTCTCCCTCCCACAAACTCCCTCTCAAACTCCCCTGTTCGCTAGTTCCCGTTGGTCGCTTACCTCATGACAAAGTGAAACGGACCAGAAACAAAAGTAACTGGCTACTAAGTTTTCACTGTCCAAGCTGAGAAAAATGAAAACAGCATAAATCAGGAGACTGGAAAGTGAGAACTTGTCTGCACTTGAAATAGTGCTGTGGTACAATAGCAGCACTTCAGTGTAGACAGTTCTCCTGCTGGCGTAGGGAATCCACCTCCCAGAGAGGTGGTAGCTAGATTGATGGAAGAATTCTTCCACTGACTTAGCACTGTCTACACGGGGACTTAGGTTGGCTTAACTACACTGCTCAGGTAAGCCGATCTAATTTTCTAGAGTAGACCAGGATTCAATTAGCTTTTTAAAATTATTCTTGTTTAATTACTGGTGTAATTTGCTATGTGAGGAAATTTATTTAAAAGTCATGATCAATAGTTTGACTGTGATCATAGAATCATAGAAATGTAGGGCTGAAAGTATTTGAATTAATTCTTAATGATGTGCCGGTAACTTAAGAATATCTCAAAAGGATATGGATCGGCAAAACAATTAGACTTCCAGCTCTTTGCGGTTCTTTTCGTTCTCTGTTTGTACAGAATCCAGCACAATGGGGTCCTTGTCCAAGATTGGGGTCCCTAGGCACTACCATAGTAGTAAATATCATCATTAGTATGGCCCAATATATTATTGACATTGGGACTATCCCTGAAACATTAAGCATTAGTCACGGTACTTATTACTGCCAACAGTCCCATCACTCCCTAGATTCCAAGGCCAGAAGGAACCATTGTGATCACCTACTCTGAGCTCCTGTGTAACAGGCCAGAGCACTTCCCCAAAATAATTCCTAGAGCAGACCTGTTAGAAAACCATCCAATCTTGATTTAAAAATTGTCCATGATGGAGAATTTACACAATCCAGGGTAAACTGTTCCAGTGGTTCATTATCCTCACTGTTAATAGTTTACCTCTTATTTCCAGTCTAAATTTTCTAGCTTCAACTTTCAGCCACTGTTAGACCTTTCTCTGCTAGACTGAAGAGCCCATTATTCAATATTTGTACCCCACATAGTCACTGCCTAACTTTCTCTTTGTTAAACTAAACAGATGGAGCTCCTTGAGTCTGTCACAAGAAGACAGGTTTTCTAATCCTTCATTCATTCTCATGGCTCATCTCTCAATCCTATCCAATTTATCAACACCCTTCTTGAATTGCAGGCACCAGAACTGGACACAATATTCCTGCAGCAATCACACCAGTGCCATATAAAGAGATAAAATAACCTCTCTACTCCTACTCAAGATTCCCATTTATGCAGCCAAGGATCACATTAGCTCTTTTGTGCCACAGCATCACAGCTCCGGTTTAGCTGATTCTACATGATGACCCCCAAATCTTTTTCAGAGTCACTGCTTCCCAGGATACAGTCTCTCATCCTGTAAGTGTGGCCTACATTCTTTGTGGATGTAGATACATTTACATGTAGCTGTATTAAAATATGTATTGTTTGCTTCTGCCCAGTTTCCCAAGTGATCCAGATCGCTCTGTATCAGTGACCTGTCCTCTTCATTATTTACCACCTCCCAATTGTTGTGTCATCTGCAAACTTTATCAGTCATGATTTTATGTTTTCTTCCAGGTCATTGATGAAAACATTAAATAGCATAGTGCCAAACCAATCCGTGTCCATATACACCATCCTGCAGCCTTAGCATTGCATTTCATCTAGGACGTTAGTGAGCAGCCCTGCAGAGTACAGCCCGGGGAGGGTGTATATGTGGGTCAGACTCACTGAACCAGGGAGTCTTTTCTGTGCCTACACAACCAACCCAGAATTCCACTATAAGCCTGAGGCTTCCGCACAGAGCCAGTCTGTTTACACTCGAAGTGGGGGATTATCTGTGCTAGGGACACCTGTCCATTGTTGTCCGAGCTCAGACCATTACACCTATAATAATTTAGGGACAGGAGAGGAGCCACCCTTGAACACAAGCCACAATGTCAGCCATAACCATTTGAATCTCCATATACAAAGTTCCCATCCCTCGTTCTCACAGCACATCCCTGATTCATGCTGGCTGAGCTCACAGTTTATTTTTAATACACAGCTACTGAGGCAGCTGAAGGACACTTTCTCCTCACATCAATTCGCCGCAAACTGATGCAATTACCAGGGCAAAATAACTTTATGAGAAAATCTTTATCATGTGTCCAGTGATTATTGTGGGAACTCTACTTCCACATTTCTACTTTGCAGTTTGAAGATAATGCTGAAATTGCATCCATCTTTCCCTTAAGGACATTAAACACAGCCTCTGACTTCACAGCCTCTGAGCACTTCTGAAAGGGCAGTTTTCATATACATGGAGAAAGACAGCTGGAAGAGACAGCCAGACAATCAAGAGGCAAGTTCCCAAAGGAAAAGTTTTGCCAGGGCCCTGGCTGGGGGAGGTAGTGCTACATCCTGACTGCAGCCAACATCCCCTTCTTTCAGAACTAGTTTTGTCATTTATTATTCTGACTGGGTGCATGGAGACTACTTAATCTGCAAGGCACATGCCGTTCCTGTGTCTGGTCATTTCTTTACTGAGGAAGTACAATACTCTGCAAGGCAAAAGGGAAGAAGAATTTCCTAATGTTTTAGAAGTGAGCCTAATAAACCCATGACTCAACATATAAAAAATCCCAACACCTCTCTAAAGTCAAATCACTCTGTTTTCTAGAAACTAACTTAAATCATATCAAATCACAGAATCCATTTTCTGTTTATTTCAACTAAAATAACTTACAAATAAATCATAGTAACTGAAACTAAACCTTATCAGGAGAAGTATCTTCTAGTGGTTAGAACTGGAGACTCAGGTCTCCTGCTTAATGAAAGAGAGGGATGGAAGCCCTGTGCACCAATGTAGGTGTGAGTAGGATGTAAATAATAAATAATAATAATCAGGACTCCAGGGTTCTATCCCCAACTATGCCACTGACTCAATGTGTGACCTGGGGTGAATTATATCTGGATTTACCCATCTGTAAACATTACTTACCTACCTCACATATTTAAAGACCTCTCAGGTCTCCCCTCAGTGTACTCTTCTCAAGCTAAACTTGCCTAGTTTTTTAGCCTCTCTCATAGGTCAGGTTTTCGAAATGCTCTCTTCTGTACTCTCCATTTTGTCCACAGCTTTCTTAAAGTGTAGCTCCCAGACCTGGGCACAGTACTTCAGCTGAGGCTTCACCAGTGCTGAGGAGAGCAGAACAGTTACCTCTCTAGGTTTTACACATCACACTCCTATTAATAAACCTCAGAACAGTATTACCCTTTTTCACAACTGCATCAAATTGTTCACTCATATTCATGATCCACTATAACCCCAGATCCTTTTCAACAGTACTACCAACTACCTAATTATTCCCCAATTTGTATTGTGCCGTGGATTTTTTCTTCCTATGAGCAATACTTTGCACTTGCCTTTACTGAATTTCATCTTGTTGACTTCAGACTAATTCTCCAATTTATCAAGGTCTTTTGAATTCTAATTCTGTCCTCCAAAGTGCTTGCAACCCCTCCCAGCTTGACAATGTTGAATAGTACCAGACTCAGGACTGGCCCATATAAGACCCCACTAAATATGTCCTCCCAGTTCAGCAGCACATCATGGATAACTATTCTCTGAGTATACGTCTCCAGCCAGACATGCATCCACCTTATAGTAATTGCCCTAGTTTGCTTAGGAGAATGTCATGTGGCACTGTGTCAAAAGCCTTGCTAAAATCAAGATATATCATGCCTACTGCTTCCCCCATCCACTAGGCCAATAACCATGTCAAAGAAGGAAATTAGGTTGATTTGGCATGGTTTGTTCTTGACAAATCCATTCTGGCTATTATTTATCACTCTATTAGCCTCTAGGTGCTTACAAATTAATTGTTTAATATGTTCCAGAATCTTTCCAGTTATCAAAGTTAGGCCGCTGGGCCTATAATTCCCCAGGTCCTCTGTTCTCCTTTTTAAAAATAGGTACTATGTTTGCCCTTCTCCAGTCCTCCGGGACTTCACCCATCCTCCATATATTCTTGAAGATAATTACCACTGGTTCCAAGATTGCTCAGCTAGTTCTTAAAGTATCCCAGAGGGCATTCTGTCAGGACCTGCTTACTAGAATATATCTAACTTATCTAAATAGTCTCTAACTCATTCTTTCTCTTTTCTGGCCTGTGTTCCTTCCCTCATTGTTATCTCCGTTATGCATCCTGTCACAATTAACTTTCTTAGTGAAGACTGAAACAAAATAGGCATTAAACACCACCGTTTTTTTTGGAGTTGTCTGTTATTACTCTCCTTCTCTGCTAAGTAGTGGACTACTCCTTCCTTTGTCTTTCTCTTGCTCCTAATGTATTTATAGAATCTCATCTTATTGCCTTTTTATGTCCCTTGCTATGTGAAACTTATTTGGTGCCTTAGCCTTTCTGATTTTGTACTTACACACCTTTGCTATTCTTTTGGGCTCCTCCCTCACAATCAGTCCATGTTTACCCGTTCGTCAGTTACACTGTAAGGTGAGGAGACCAGTCTCAGACTTTCCTACATCCAGCTGATGTTACAGAGAGCATGGAGCCCACTTTGTAAGGGGCGAACAGCAAGTAATAGATTCAAAACATGCGAGAAGAAAGTTAATTTTCTTTTGAATTACAGGTCAAGTGTAAACCTACAAGCCCAGAAAATATAGTCCTTAAAGTGAAACCCACACTACAAGTGTCCTGATCTGAACAGTGCTGTGGTGCCTGTCCTCTGGAGGAGGGCACTGGGGGAGGGGATGTTCCAGTGGACCTTTGCTCCTGGGTGGGTTTAAGCCATTACTAAAATGCACCTACCTCATTCTTTGGAGTGGAACTTGAGCAAAGTGCAGATTCTTCCAGTTTCACAGGAAATGGAGATAAGCAAATCTGAAACAGCTGAGCTCATGCTAAAGCAACACTAACTGGATGCACTACCAGAGAGGAAGTTCAGGAAGAGGTCATTCTTGAAAGGCCTCGCTCAAGAGGGATTTCATAAGCAGAAGAGAGCTGGGGGAAGACAGTCCAGACTCATGGTTGAGTGGGTCACTCAATGATGATGTTTCCCTTTATCTTTAAGATATTCTCTGGCTACCTGCCTGTGACCTAATTGCACCTGAGGCATCTGCAGAGAAATCCCCTAATACGGCCATATGGCAAAGTAAAATCCCTCGCTCTAGGGGAGGAAGCCAAGGACAAAATTATTTGTGAACTGCTTGTATACATGGGACAGGGAGCTGCAGTAAACTTCAGAAAACTGGAATGTGGCCAAAATTCTAGAGCATCTCCAGTTGCGTGTGTGTGTCAGTGCCTATATTTCAGGCTTTGGGGATAAGTATCCCAAACCCCTTCCCCAGCTGCTGTGCTGAGCACAGGTGCAATACTGCCGCCCAGCCCCTACTCAACAGGGCACACAGTGGGGAGAACAGAGGCCCCAGCAGTGAGGTTAGGGGGCAGCTTCCCAGCCGAGCCTCTTTTCTGGAGCTGCCATCTTGTGCTCCAGAATTGAAGCTTTCTTTTAAAAAAGAATAAAATGAAGGCCCTGTCAGCACTTAATAGTGCTGTTTCCGCACACACTTCCAGCGATCGCTGGAGCTGAAGCAGTGCTGGCCATGGGTTAGCTGTAAGTGCAGACAAGGACAAACATGGCTCAGAACCAGTGCAGCTGCATGGATTGCTAGAACCGACTGCTGACATGGTGCTGTTCCCAAGCCTAGACAACACCACGGGCTCTAGTCCCTATGGCCAAGAAGGTAACCTTCAAACTGTGAGCAAAGTCTGACTGAGTGTGTAGGCAGCCTGGAACAATAGGTCAGAGCAGGTGTAAACTGCCCCAACCCATCTCAAAATTATCTGAAGTACCAACATCATTACCTCTTTCACGGGTGGTCCTAAAACAGAAGATCACATTACAGAGTTCTGCACAATCTCCAGTGAGTGGCATCCCAAATGGACAGGGCCTAATAGAGTACCACTACACTTTCCCCTCCCCCCCACCCCCAATGCAGCCCTTGAGTGAAGAACAGCTAAGAGGGGATTTGTGGAGAACGCTGCCTGAAACAGCCTAACTCGAGATCCTAGCCTTGCAAACTGACACCATCACCCAAACCCACTTCTGGCTGCCACTACATGATAAAAACTACAAGCCCCCTTCAAAGATGACACAATGCTATGCATGTCTTCCAAAAGACTATATCACCTGAACAACTGCAGACCCTAGACAGTCTTTGGATAGGAGCCTGAACCACATAATCTGCAACCCAACTCCTGCATCTCTGATTCTGATTTAAGAATGATGGGTCATTCAGGTTAGAGGAGGAGAATGCCATTTTGGCCTTGAGTAAGAACCTACCACTTCACATGTAAATCCTGGCATCAGGGGAGGGCTCTTAGTCCCTTGTGCTCTTCTCTAGGATAAACATTTTCTCCTAAGGCAGGGGTTCTCAAACTGGGGGTCGGGACCCCTCAGGGGGTCACGAGGTTACTACATAGGGGATCGCGAGCTGTCAGCCTCCACCCCAAACCCCGTTTTTCCTCCAGCATTTATAATGGTGTTAAATATATAAAAATGTGTTTTTACTTTATAAGGGCGGGGGAGGGGGGGGTCGCACTCAGAAGCTTGCTATATGAAAGGGGTCACCAGTACAAAAGTTTGAGAACCACTGTCCTAAGGGGAGCAGTTTTGGAAAGAAATATAAAGATGCAAAGAACTGAAAGGCTTGTAAGCAGGGTGCCAGGTCCTACAGAACCATGAAGCAAGCCTTTCACAGACTCAAGAATGCACACATATGTGGGGAGGGAAGCTGTCTCCCCCAGATCTTACTGAGCAAGCAGCAGATAATAGACACAATGCAATAAATAGCAGAAAACTGGGAATTCCGTAAGGCCTTGTCTTCACTAGGCTCCTCTCTGTCGTTACCAAGACATGCTAACTGCCTTGCCCAGACTAGGCTTTTGCCTTGTGTGAGCTAAGACACTGAGGGTCTGTCTACACAGCAGTCAGGAAGTGTGATTCCCAGGGTTACACACACTAGCTCTGCTGGAGCTAGTTGGCACAGGCTTGGGCTAGCCAGCTGAGTTTGTACCCCGAGGGTCAGGTGGGATTGTACATGAGTGGCTAGCCAAAGGGCCACACTGCTAGTTTTAGCACACTAGGTCGAGTAGAGCTAGAATGTCTATGTCTACATCTACCCATGCAGGAATCGCACCTCCCAGCTGCAGTGTGACCTATCCTGAGGCCTGGTCTACACTACGAGTTTAATTCGAATTTAGCAGCATTAAATCGAATTAACCCTGCACACGTCCACACAACGAAGCCATTTATTTCGAAATAAAGGGCTCTTAAAATCGATTTCTGTACTCCTCCTCCGACGAGCGGAGTAGCGCCAAAATTGATATTGTCATTTCGAATTAGGGTTAGTGTGGCCGCAATTCGATGGTATTGGCCTCCGGGAGCTATCCCACACTGCACCATTGTGACCGCTCTGGACAGCAATCTGAACTCAGATGCACTGGCCAGGTAGACAGGAAAAGCCCCGCGAACATTTGAATTTTATTTCCTGTTTGCCCAGCGTGGAGAGCTCAGGTGATCACGCAGAGCTCATACGCACACGTAACAATGCAGGCCGATAATCGAAAAAGAGCACCAGAATGGACCGTATGGGAGGTACTGGATCTGATCGCTATATGGGGAGAGGATTCAGTACTAGCAGAACTTCGTTCTAAAAGACGAAATGCCAAAACTTTTGAAAAAATCTCCAAGGGCATGATGGAGAGAGGCCACAATAGGGACTCAGATCAGTGCCACGTGAAAGTCAAGGAGCTCAGACAAGCCTATCAAAAAACAAAGGAGGCAAACGGTCGCTCTGGGTCAGAGCCGCGGACATGCCGCTTCTACGCTGAGTTGCATGCAATTCTGGGGGGGCCGTCACCACTACTCCACCTCTGACCGTGGATTCCGAGGCGGGGGTAATCTCATCAGCTACACCTGAAGATTCTGTGGATGGGGAAGAGGAGGAGGACGACGAACTTGCGGAGAGCACACAGCACTCCGTTCTCCCCAACAGCCAGGATCTTTTTCTCAGCCTGACTGAAGTACCCTCCCAAGCCAGTATCCAAGACCATGACCCAATGGAAGGGACCTCAGGTGAGTTTACCTTTTAAAATATAAAACTTGTTTTAAAAGCAAGCATTTTTTAATCTTACTTTGCCCTGAGGACTTGCGATGCATTCGCGGCCAGTACAGCTACTGGAAAAGTCTGTTAACGTGTCTGGGGATGGAGCGGAAATCCTCCAGGGACATCTCCATGAAGCTCTCCTGGAGGTACTCCAAGCGCCTTTGTAGAAGGTTTCTGGGCAGTGCAGCCTTATTCCATCCTCCATGGTAGGGCACTTGACCACGCCATGCTAGTAGTAAGTAATCTGGTATCATTGCATGACAAAGCCTGGCAGCATATGGTCCCGGTGTTTGCGGCATTCAAGCAACATCCGTTCTTTATCTCGCTGTGTAATCCTCAGGAGAGTGATATCGCTCATGGTAACCTGGTTGAAATACGGGAATTTAATTAAGGGGACAGAGGTGGCCGTTCCTACTGGGCTGTTTGCCTGTGGCTGAAAAGAAATCCTTCCCTGCAGTTAGCCAAGCGCGGGGGGGATGGGAGGAGAGGAATTGGCCCTGAGATTTTCGCGTTTGGCTAGCAGGGATCTTCCCTGATACCAGCCACGTGGTGTGGGGAGGGATAAAGTGATCATCCAGAGAATTGGATGGGGGGGGTAGTTTGTTTGCTGCTGCTGAAGGTTAACAGGAAAACCGCAGCACTCAACGGGCTTTGCTTGGTACGTGGGAAAGGAGGGCGCAGAAGCCGAAAGACAATGGCTTACCATGGCCGCATGCAAGCCGAATTCTGTTGCCCGGACCTGCGTCTGTGATCTCTAGCAGCAAAGCCACAGGCACTCAATATTAAGAGGCAAAATGCGACCTTGCACAGAAATCATATGTGCTATGTAATGTGAATAGTGTTGGTCACCATGAAAGAGTATAAGCATTGTTCTGTAAAATGTATCTTTTTAAAAAATTCTCTCCTTTTTTCCCTCCCTCCAGCAGCTGCAAATTTTTCAAGCCTCCCTCCTCCGTCCCGAAGGCTATCTCAGACAAGGCGTCGGAAAAAGAGGACACGAGACGAGATGTTCGCGGAAATCATGGAATCCACCCGCAGTGAAAGAGCTCATCTGAATGAGTGGAAGGACACGGTTTCAAAGTATAGGAAAGATGCCAGTGAACATGAGGACAGGAGGGACCAACGTGAGGACAGGAGGGATGCTCGAGATGAGAGGTGGCGGCAGGAAGATTAGAGGAGGCAGGATGCAACGCTGGGGCTGCTGCATGAGCAAACAGACATGCTCCGGCGTCTGGTGGAGCTTCAGGAACGGCAGCAGGATAACAGAGTGCCACTACAGCCCCTGTATAACCCCCCTCCGCCCTCACCATGTTCCATAGCCTCCTCACCCAGAGTGTAAGAACGCGGGGGGGGAGGCTCCATGCACCTTCCCATTCCACCCCAGTGGACAGCCCAAGCAAAAGGCTGTCATTTTTTTAACCTTTTTTTAGTGGCCTTTCCCTTCCTGCTGATCCTCCTCCCAAACCCCACCCGGGTTCTCTCCCTCTTTATATAATCAATTAATAAAGAATAAATGATTTTTAAACAATAGTGACTTTATTTCCTTTGAAAGCAAGCTGTGATCGAAGGGGGAGGGTGGGTTCCTTACAGAGAATGAGTCAATAAAGGGGGCGGGTTTTCATCAAGGAGAAACAAACAGAAATTTCACACTGTAGCCTGGCCAGTCATGAAACTGGTTTTCAAAGCTTCTCTGATGCGCAGCGCTTGCTGATGTGCTCTTCTAATCGCCCTGGTGTCTGGCTGCGTGTAATCAGCAGCCAAGCGATTTGCCTCAGCCTCCCACCCCGCCATAAAGGTCTCCCCATTACTTTCACAGAGATTATGGAGCACACAGCAAGCAGCAATAACAATGAGAATATTGGTTTGGCTGAGGTCTGACCGAGTCAGTAACGATCACCAGCGACCTTTTAAACGTCCAAATGCACATTCTGCACTTGCTCAGCCTGTAGTTGAACAGGTCCTGACTCCTGTCCAGGCTGCCTGTGTATGGCTTCATGAGCCATGGCATTTAGGGGTAGGCTGGGTCCCCAAGAATAACTATTGGCATTTCAACATCTCCAATGGTTATTTTCTGGTCCGGGAAGTAAGTCCCTTGCTGCAGCCGTTTAAACAGAGTAGTGTTCCTGAAGACGCAAGCATCATGAACCCTTCCCGGCCATCCCATGTTGATGTTGGTGAAACGTCCCTTGTGATCCACCAGTGCTTGCAGCACTATTGAGAAGTACCCCTAGCGGTTTATGTACTGGTTGGCGAGGTGGTCCGGTATCAAGATAGGGATATGGGTTCCATCTATCGCCCCACCACAGTTAGGGAAACCATTGCAGCAAAGCCATCCACTATGACCTGCACATTTCCCAGAGTCACTACCCTTGATAGCAGAACGTCAGTGATTGCATTGGCTACTTGAATCACAGCAGCCCCCACAGTAGATTTGCCCACTCCAAATTGATTCCCGACTGACCGGTAGCTGTCTGGCATTGCAAGCTTCCACAGGGCTATCGCCACTCGCTTCTCAACTGCTCTCATCTTGGTATTCTGGTGCTTCAGGGCAGGGGACAGCAAGTCACAAAGTTCCATGAAAGTGCCCTTACACATGCAAAAGTTTCGCAGCCACTAGGAATCATCCCACACCTGCAACACTATTCGGTCCCACCAGTCTGTGCTTGTTTCCCGGGCCCAGAATCGGCATTCCACGGATAGAACCTGCTCCATTAACAACATGATCTCCAAAGCACCGGGGCTCGTGGTTTGAGAGAATTCTGTGTTCATGTCCATGTCCTCATCACTCTTGTCGCTGCACTGCCGTCGCCGCCTCCTCCTCGCCTCGTTTTTCTGGTCCTGGTTCAGCATAAACTGCACGAGAATGTGCGAGGTGTGTACAATGTTCATGACTGCTGTCTTGAGCTGAGCTTGCCGTGGTATGGAGTCTGCAGTGTTCACCCAGGAAAAAAGGCGCGAAATGGTTGTCTGCCGTTGCTTTCATGGAGGGAGGGGTGAGGCTGTACCCAGAACCACCTTCGACAATGTTTTTTGTCCCATCAGGCACTCGGATCTCAACCCAGAATTCCAATGGGCGGGGGAGACTGCGGGAACTACGGGATAACTACCCACAGTGCAACGCTCTGGAAATCGACACTAGCCCCGGTACATGGACGCACACCACCGAATTAATGTGCTTAGTGTGGCCGCATACATTCGACTTTATACAATTTGTTTCCAACATTTGAATTCTGTAAATTCAGATTAATCCCGTAGTGTAGACATACCCTGAGTCTTGCTCATCTGTGACCTGTGAAACTCTAGCTGAGAAATGCATACCTGTTAGGATTTTAATTCCTCTAGAGATCTTTGGTTTTAAAGAGTGCCAGTTCCAACGCCCTGACAAGTCATCACAGGATAAAGAGACATGCCAGTCTAGCAGCTAAAGATCGGATGCTACAAAGTGATTTAGCAAAGCACTGATGTCACAAAACGAGCTCCATTGGGTTGGCTAATGAGGCAGCTCTGATCAGCAAAGCAGATTCCCAGATTCTAGCTACCCCAGGAGGAACAGATAGAAAGTACAGAGGCAGGTGTTTGGATAATGGCTGTAGACTTACCATCTGCCACTTTATTTTCTCAATAACCAATTACTAGAGTCATTTCACAAGTGGGATTTCTTTTTTTTTCAATTTAATTCTGCCTGCAAAGCAAAACACACCCTATGACTGGATCTCTTGGCACAGACAATCACAGAAGAATGAGAAGAGAAAAGACCCAATAAAGCAGCCAGTTCACCTCCCAGCCAATGCAGGGTTGCTCTCTATAATAGTGGAGAAGTAGCCCTACTAGGAGTTAATGCTGAGAATCCCTTTCTGTTTAAAGGATGACGACTCTTAATGCTCTAAAATCTGCATGCTTATCAGATTGCCATGAAATCTGATGTGATCCAAATTTGGGCTCATTTGACCAAGGGGTTTCTGAGATACACCCTCCACCCCTGCAATAAACAGCTTTCTAAAGGGACATTCTGGTAAAGATGTTTTGCTCAGACCTAGAGATCAAACAAACCATCACTCTGATCCAGGCACAAGAGTCTCACTCACTTGAAGGTTGCCCGCAGAGAGTACCTGGCACCAGCTAGCCCTTTCGGGAGCAAAATTCAGAATGTTATTAGCACGAGTTTGGCTCTCCAGTTAGGCTCTTGAGTGAGGGTCATGCACCGAACAGATCACAGGGAGCATGTGCAGAGAGTGAGGCTAGAAGGATTTGTAGGTGGAAAGAGTTCACTGCAGCTGGAGAGCTCAGGGGAATAAGCGGTAAGCCTTTGCTGCCCAATTCACCCAGACATCGATGGTTAAGTCCCACCTTGGGCAAAAATCTGGAAAGGCTAGGTGGCATATTGCTGAAATCTGTCACTATCGGGTTTCTTTTGTATTATTTATTATTTTTATTTGGGGGTATTGTAATCAAATTATTTTTGTAAAAAGATTAGAGGTGAATGCTTGCTAACAAGGGAGGGGCATTCTATGCCTCTAGGAGTAGGGGGAATAGGGATGAGAGGACTTTGGACTGCAGAGAGGATCATGGAGATGGTGATGGAGGAGGCCAGGGGGACTGAGGGGGGGAACATGGGGGTGAGTGGCATGGGCATCTGTCAGCACCACATTTTTCCTTTGTGTGTGTGCGCCATGTGTGTGCAGGCCCTACCCTGCAAAGGGAATCTGAGCACCTCTTCCTGAGCTGGGACATGGGAGCCTTGCCTCTCTAGGGGTATCTGAGCCCCAATCCCAGCCCCCCATGTGTGTGCCAGTACCTGGGGCCCCCTGCCCATCTAGGCCCCTCCATGCCCCTCTTCATGTGAGCCAGGTTCTAGGGGACTTGCCTCTAAGTTGCACTTCTTTACCCCCCCCCCCATGTGAGCTAAGATCTGGGGTGCCTTATTCCTCTAAGGGCGTCTGAGCCCATCTCCCTACCACCCACCTCCATGTCAGCCAGGATCTGGGGAAGCCCTGCCCCTCTGGGGGAAGCATAGAACCAGCATGCTCAGAGTCTGCACCAAGAATACACTGCTGAGCCTGGGGTGAGGAGCTGAGAACTGGCAGAATTCAGAAACTATCCTGCACTGGGGAGGGAGGAAGTGAACCCCTACTCACATCTCAGCGCTAGGGGTTCAGGCTGTATTCAGCGCCACTGGTTAGTACATTTCAGCTGAGAACATCTTATTGAGATGAATGGACCACTTCACATCTCTCTGAGCCTGCTATGCTGCTCATGGATGAGTAGAACCCTCCATTCTTCCTCTAGGTTCATAAAATATTAGAGCGAAGCACCAGCTCTGCTCTCCAGCTAAGGTTGGGAAGCCCTTCCTATTTAAAGGATGATTATTCAGGACAATCTGTGCAAGCATGTGCACTTACTCTAAAATCCACCTGCTTATACAGATTGGCTTGACATTTGCTTTGCCTTGTGGGAGCATAGGGTAGGGTTAGTGATCCAAATGTGGGGTCATTTGAGCAAGGGGTTCCCGAGACACTGCCCCCAGGAAAAAAAACAGCATTTCATTAAGTTCACAGATTCTAGCAACTTTGAAGTTTGAAACCCACCCTGGTCAGCAATCTGAGACTGAATTATAAACATCTGGGGAAAATCTGCCTCTGTCAAGGTGAGATGCGTTGGATTTTTGTTTAGTTGTTTAGTATTTTTAAAAATGTAATGCAAGTACAGCGGATATGTAAGAAGGCTCTCAAACTATTTTTGAAAAGAAAATAAATGACACATGCAAATGCTCATCGGGAGGATAGCATAGGTGGGGACAGGGAGAGAGGGGTTTGGATCTGCAGTGGGAGATGGGGTAGAGTGGGGAAGGGGATAAATGGGAATGGGTAGTAGGAGAAGGAAGAGGGGTTAGGGGCTCAGGTAAGGGGGAGTGGGCAGGGAGAGGACAGAAAGGGTTGGAGAATGTAAAAGGTAGCAGAGGAAGGTGGGGGGGGGCTGTCAGCCTTGAATTCTCCCCTTCCGTGTGTGTACTGGAATCTGGGGGGACCCTGTTCCTTTTGGGCTGTCTGAGCCCCTCTCCTTGTTCCCCATGTGAGCTAGGATCTGGATGGGGGGCCGAAAGTACTGCAATTTTAAACATCTGAAATTCAAAAAATAAATAAAGTAACCCCGGCAGGGAGGCGGGACTAGCCTAAGTGTGTGGGGAGAGACCCGGTTTGAAGGAGGGGTGGACTGGTGGACCTGGGCATGGCTGAGGAAGCCTGGCTGAAGCAGGGGCAGGAATCCCAGTGAAGGCCCACCTCACTATCGACAATATCTGTTTCAATAAAGAACTTTGTCAGTAGCAGGCAGTGGGGTCTTCAGTGCCTGTTTCAATACAGAATTGCATACATTTTGTAGGTAGCAAGGTGCTGGGGTATTGTCAGTAGTGAGGTGGGATAGGAGAGCAAGCTGTGGGTTTGATGATGGGTAGGGGAAAGTATAGGGTTAGGTGGTATCCTGGGTGCAGGTGTGAAGAGACTGTAAACAGAATGAAGTAGCTGTTAAATTTTACAAGCATGGTATTCTTTCGGGGGAGTAAGCTCAGGGCTTGAGCACAGGGCAGGTGCAGGTCCATTACAGTGAAAAGGAATGTGAGTACAGGGGTTCTGGGCATCGCTCAGGAAGGGCACAGTTAAAGTGGTGTGGCCATTTACCTTAACTCTGTATTTCCTGGTATCAGAAGTTTGAGTTTTGCCAGACTGACGTTCTGGAAGGGTAAGAGCTATCACCTGGTAACCTCAACTTGCATTAATCAAATTTTGTGCCATTTCATTGTAGGTGTTTTAGTGCCTTGTCCGGTACAGCTTTAGAAGTCTCAAGCTATAAGGCTTCCATCACTTCCCTTCGGAGATTATTCTGCAGCTGAATGAGTCAGATCACTGTGGAAACGTATGCAGATCTTCAGCCTAATTTTCCTTTCCTAACTTCCTGTTTCACCTTCCTGGGCCGCACTAAACAATCCCCCTCTCTGCTTGATGGCAGACGTGAATGCAACATGATGAAGACAGATTTGTGTGCAGGACATTCTGCAAACCATGCTGCAGTGGGCATTCAGCACACAGCAGATAACACATGCTTTTTCCTCTCTGTTAAACGATATTGGTACTTTGTGGTCCAATGAAGCTATCCTAGAGTGCATCCCTCTGTGAAATCACTGATATCAGGGAATGCAAGATCACCGATCAACCTCTCCCCTACAGCCTCCCTTCATTCATTTCCAAATCTTGTCCTGCCCTCTGATGTCTCCTTCTCGATATCTCACCATCAACATAACATGGCCAAAAACAAACTGATCTTCTCTCCCATGCCTGCCCCATCATTCTCTGTTCCTATGAACCGCACTGCTATTCCCCTGTCCATCAAGCCTATAACCTAAGAGTCACCCTGACCCCTCTCTCTCCTTCATTCCCCTTATCCAGGCTGTGACCAGATCCTGCCACTTCATCCACCGCATCTCCATGCTTTAGAGATTTCAAGGCCAGAGGGGACCCTTGTGATCATCTAGTCGGATCTCTTCTATTACACAGGCCAGAGAACTTCTCCCCAATAATTCCTCTGTAACTACCACAGATCTTTTAAAAAAGCATCCAGTCTTGTTTTAAAAATTGCCAATGATGGAGAATCCACCATGACTGTTGGTAAATTGTTCCAACAATTAATTACCCTCACTATTAAAAATGATTCAACCTTCTGTGCGTGTCCAGCCAGCTAACACTGTTCTGCAGGCCCCCCAATCTCTTACCTTGGTTATTGTTACCTCCTCACCCCAACACTGCCAACATGCACCCTCCTTTCCACCCATTCACAGTACTGTTGCCAAGACAATATTCCTTGCCTACTCTCTGGTCAGATCACTCCTCTGAACTGCTCTATTGACCCCCCTCCTTCTCCACTACCTCAGGTGTAAGTTTTCTGTCCTCACTCTCAAGGTTTCCCACAACTCTGACCCCCATATTTAGCTAACCTCATCTCCTTTCATACTGCCCTCCCACCCGCTCTGCTCTCAGTGCCACCGTAGATCTCCATTCATCTGCTTCTCCTACATACATGGTAGCACTTTCTCCCAGCCCACCCACTACAAATGGAGTGACCTCTCTGAGCTGATCAACAAGGCCCCAGATGTTCCTCACTCAAGTTCCTCCACTTCTGCCACAAGGCCTACAAGAAACCAGCCAAATAAAACGTCTACTCACCCCTCAATAAAACATACTTTTCTGTGCTGCCACATGCTAGCCTTCCCTGAGTGTGCACTCTCCCTGATATCATATCCCCACCACTCCCTTTCCTGCTCAACTGCCCCACTGCTATCTGTTCCTCCCTTGTCACATTATGTCCAAATCAGTTTGCAAGGTACTCAGGGGAGGGATCATCTCTTCTGTCTGTTTTCAAAGCACAGCTTGGGCACTAAATAATAAGCAATAACAACTTCTGAAATAACAACTGATTTTCCACTTTAAAGCAGGAGTTTGGCAGCATGTTCATGAAATTCTGCTTTAACATGCACGCTCCATCAGCAGACATGCAAGCACCAGCAGATCCTTGGCTGTATAGTACCTCTTCTGATCTCAGACTTCCCCATGGTCCTGGTAAACAATCAGGAACAGAGCAAAACCACAGTTCAGACAGATGGCAGGAGAGGGTCAAGAATCATCCTCCCAGCCTGACCACTACTTCCTGTACCAGTACTTTCTGGAGGAACGTGAAGGGGAAAAACAGACAAAGAAATGATGATCCTGTCCAGGGAATGGAGAGTGCAGCTTCCCCTGCTGCAACTCTGCATGGAGCTCTCAGGGAGAATCTGTCTTATGACTCCGCGGGCCGGCAAAGAACCCTCCAATGAGACAGCTCCAGAGATTGCTCTGGATCCAAACACATGCTCTTCCTTCAGGCTTCTCTGACCCTAGGATTTGCTGAGTTGTCAGAGTTTCCAGCTGTCAAAATGTCCAGATTTTTATGGCCAGCCAGGCCACATACTCTGCCTTGCTTCTCTCTACAGTGCTACTTGACACAACCTGCACATGGGGCCCCGAGGGCTCTTAACCTGTTTAGAGCTCTGCAGACTGTGAACAGCTCTACAGTGACATTTACTCTGACGAGTTCCACAACCACATTATGCTCTGGTCAGCAAAGATGTGCAACTGCCTGGCTTCAATGCATCTATCTATACTCTCTCCAACAGGCAGATCAGACAAGAAAGGGTAGCTCTGAAATCCTTAAGTTCCTCATCTGTGGCATTAGCTCTAACCACACAGACTGCCACAGGCACAAATTCGCTCCTCAGTTGTTTGCCTTTTTCCTTACATCCAGTGAGAACTTATGAATGTCTCTGTAACAGAGTATGGCCATAGGAAAGGCCAAACCACCCCAAAGCCCAGCAGCCTTGTTAAATATCACGGGGTGACAGACACGGCAAACAGCCCCTCCTGACACGTTTGCTATGAATTCCCTTTTGGGCCCAAGAACTTTGTTAGGATCAAAGACGTGGTGTCTGGGATTCACAGAGATTCTCAGCAACAAGAATGACATTACAATATTTCTAAGAAGCTCCACTGCCCTTAATAGCTGGCATGGGGCTGTGATATTCAGTCCTGAGACCTCTAACTCTTCTTCACACCAGCTATCATCTATGCAAATAAGCTTTTCACTCAGAAAGACCTTATGAAATAAACAACTGTCCTCATGATCATAGTGAAAAAGCCTGGGCACACCCCATTACCCTCCACCGATAATGTGGCCTTGGCAAGACAGCTGTAGCAATTTCCTGTAGCTGGGAAGCCTGCAATTGCAGACGCAGGCTATGCTTAGATGTGTTTCTGCCAGAAAATCCACTTGGTAAGCCATCATTTAAACCTTGTGAAGCTGTCTATGTGGCTCAGCTGTGTACCCACAAAGAGGCTTAAGGGCTTTACCTTTAAGAGACAGTGTTCCCTAGCTGCTGTGGGGACTGCAAATAGAGAACTTATCCAGCCCTCAAGAGTTTCCATTTGGCTTCTAGGCCAATACACTAGGCCTCCCCTCATTTCCTCCTCTGGCTAGAGTGATTTGTGAAGGAAGAGCCCTATCACTGTCTGGAGCTGCAGTACAGCGGTAGCTCCTCTGACACCCATTGCAGAACTCAAGGAGGGGAATTAATCTTCATCAGATCTCAGCCTCCTTGCTTTGACAGAGGGAGGGACTGCAGAAACCACACAGCAATTAAACCCTGCTTAGGTGGATTTGTCCTGCCTCTAGCCACGGCAGAGTGGGTTAGAGCCCAAGGAGCCCCTTGGAGCAGCTGGATACTGCATTCACAGGAGCGCCTTCCTACTTGGGAGTGACCATGCTGGCTGCAGACCTAGAAATCTCCTCCTACTTTACCTCCTCAGTATTGTTCTGCCCCAGGAGATCAGGATTACTGAGGGCAGTGGTTTTCAACCTGTGGTCCGCAGACTATGTCTAAGATTTCCAAAGGAGTCCACACCTCCATTTAAAAATGTTTAGGGGTCTGCAAATGGAAAAAGGTTGAAACCCTGACTCAGGGTAAGGAACCCACCCTTTAGGCAGAACCTCATCAATCCGTAATACCTGGTGTGCCCTGGCACTGCCCAGCCACTACCAGTGCTGACTGCTCAGCAGGACTGACATCCAGACCTTCTGGGCAAAGGAGAGGCATCTCCCTTTCAGCCGAGTTTCAGACACACCGTGCCACTTTCCCAGGTTCTGCTCCAGCTCTGGACAATGCAGCACTCCCAGGAAAGGCCCCATGGGGTATGTCTATATGCAAAGAACCCCATGTTACTGAATCTCAGAGCCTGGGTCAATTGACTTGGGCTGCGGGACTGTTCAGGCTTGGGCTGGAACCAGGCTCCAAGGCCTTCCCCACTCATCAGGTTTCAGAGCCTGGTCTCCAGCCTGAGCCTGAACATCTACACTGCTCCTTTTAGCCCTGCAGCCGGAGTCAACTGACCAGTGCCACAGGTCCTTCTTTGCAGTGTTGACATACCCATAGTGTCCATCATCTTCCACTGAACAGCAGGTCACACAAGGCCCTGTGACAGCAGCTTTAAGGGGTTTCCTTCTGTTGACTTTCCTGACAATTACAAATGAGCCAATGGGCTCCTCTTGGATTGGATGTGTTCTCTCAGCTTCTGGTGGTGGCAGGAGAATCACCAGCTGCCTTTGTATTGCACAGGTGGCTAGGGCAGACTACACAGAATCATTCAGGTTTGGCCCCTGCCCTCCACCATGACTGAGGGGCAGTTGGGCCAAACCTGAGCAGCGTTACAACCCCATGCACCAAGTCACAATGTTTAGCATGGGGAGCCGGGCCCAGCCATGAGTCCCAGGAGACGCTGCTGTGGAGCGAGTCATGGACACAAAAGGAAAAGTCACAGACAAGTGGAAAAAGTCACACAATCCATGACTTTTTCCCCCACAGTGACCTATCACCTACTCCGACGTCCTGCATAACGTGGGTCATACAACCTCACCCAATGATTGCCCCACTGAGCCCATAATTTCTGGTTGTACTAGAACAGCTCTTTTAGAAAGAGACATCCAGTCTTGATTTACATCTGGCTAACTTCATCTTCCAGCACTGGCTCTCGTTCTGTGAGATTAAAGAGCCCTCCACAATCAGAAATCTCCTTCCCAGGTAAGTATGTACATGCCATGATCAAGGGAATGGAGCATGAGATGCTCCACCTTTTTTTGCTCACTTTGACCCCATCCAGAGTTCCAAGGGCTCCAGGTTTGTAGATGGTGGGCTTGCTCAGGCAGGCTGACCAGAGTCAATGGGTCAGACTCTGTGGGTCACATGGCCAGGAGGAGGACAAGGTACTTCAGGTCTTGGGGGGGGATCTCTGGAGCGTGGGTCTTTAACTCATATGAGGGAGTTCTCCCAGTTAAGGAAGTCTAGAAAAGCCACAGGAATGTGCAGTCACCTCTGCAGGGCAGGAGAAAGGCAGCCTGTACCCTAGCACACCCCATCACATGGGCCCCGCCATGACCCTGCCCCCATGCAAACAGAGGCTGACCCTCTCTCCTCCCAGAGAGGCAGGAGTAGCAGCAAAGCAGTGGGAGCACCAGGATGGCCCCCCTCTTATCCCAGACAAGCTTGAGGCCTTTTTCCCTAGCCCCTAGGTCCGGGGGGGGGGGGAGCGACAGGGGTCCTCTTTTCCCCTGTAGAGGCAGAGTCAACAACAAGGGGAGCCCTCCAGTTCTGACCCACTGTGCTCTTCCCCTCCTGCCACACACAGAGATCTCCACTGGGGAGGGGTTGGCAGAGCACCCCCAAGCAATGGGTCATTGAGATACATGGGCAACTCTGCCTCTCAGGGCGATTGTCTCAAGCTCTTTGCAGTCTCAGGCAGACATTGCATCAGTGACACTCAAGTCACATTTTTAAGATTTTCTGCCCTACTGGAAGGGCGTGATTTGTAAAGTGCACTAATGCATAGCACTCTGCCTGCCTGTATATTCCCTGCTGACACCTCGGGAAAGTACCTACTTTGCTTTAACATCAACTCTTTTCTGTAGACAAGCCCACATTTACCCCCGCAGGAGGACAGAACCATTTGCAGTGGGGGGAGGTATTAAAGCACAAGTGGTTTGGGGTTTTCAAATGGACCCAGGAGTGGGCTAAGGAAGCGGTTCTCAACCAGGGATACATGTACCCCTGGAGGTGTGCAGAGATCTTCCAGGGGCTACATCAACTCATCTAGAGATTTGCCTAGTTTTACAGCAGGATACATAAAAAGCACTAGCAAAGTCAGTACAAATTAACATTTCATACAATGGCTTGTACTTACCTTTCAGTGTAAGTATATAAATATATAGAACGTATAAGCAATATTTATATTTCAAGTGATGTTAATTATATGGCATAAATGAGAAAGTCAGCAATTTTTCAGTATTACTGTGCTGTGACACTTCTGTATTTTTGTCTGTTTTTATAAGCACTGCCAGCCGTGAGCCGCAACTGCCTCCCAGCACTGTCAACCACGCCCCAGCCCCTCGCCCCCAGAACCTGCCAGCCTCCATTAACTCCTCCCTGGGCATCACAACCCTGAGGGCCCCCCTCCCGTTCTCCTGTATGTATTGTCAAACGTGAGCCTCGCCCCATCTCCTCTGGGCACCGCTAGCCCTGAGCCCCTCCCCTTGGTCTCAGAGCTGCCCCCAGCCAGACATTGCCAACAAAGCTCATGCACCAACTCGCCAGGGCATAACCAGCTCCAACTCTCCCCCGTTCTTGGCCCCGGGGACACTGCCCCTCCCAGACCCCCTTCTCCCTACCCCCCCTCCCGGGACACTGCCCCTCCCAGACCCCCATAGCCCCCCCCCCCCCCGGGACACTCCCCCCCTTCTCGCCCCCCCCCCCGCGCTGGGGCGGCTCTCACCTGCTCCCCGCTGAGCCCCACCGCCAGCGGCTCCGGCTGCCCGGCTCGGCGCGCCCGGGGCAGGCAGGGGGACGGCGGGGGCGGAGCGGGCCAGCGAGGCGGGCGGGCGGGCGGAGCCTCCCCGCTGGAGCCAGGCGGGCCCTGGGCGCTGCCGGGCAGCGGGAAGCTGATGACACAGGGTGCAGGGCAGCAGAGACGCAGAGCCCAGTTGTCTGCATGGCCTCCCTTGAGTCTGACTCGCCCCCACCCAGACTGAACAGCCTTTGTCTCCTGCTGCCTCTGATCTTTCCTTCTCTGTTTCCCATCCCCACGGTTCTCCCCTCTCCTCTCTTGTACTTTTCTAAAGCCACCAGTCCCACTTTCGCCTGGTCTCCGACTTTCCTTCCCAAACATCCATTGTAGTCATTCAAAAACAATCTTTGAATGAAAATATATATAGTCATCTTCTAGTATGCAAATGACAAGAAGCATAAATATGAGCACGTAGTCTTCCGAAAGCAATCACCTGCTTGGATGCTGCTGGCGCGGAACCCTTGTCCGGAAGTCACACATTTCCCCATCCATTCCTCAGGCCCTGTGTTATGTCTAACTCTGGGTTATAACTTGGTGTGGCAGAATTTCATTTTTATTTTTTATTATTTCAATGGATAATATCAGTGTTTTTAAAGCATTTTTCCAATTTTATCCATTATGAGGGGGGCAAACAATAGGGGCCAGACAATAATTATTTAACAACAGTAGATGTTCAGATTCAAAAAATGAAAGTTTATAATCGTTAAAACACAAATAGTCAACATCACATGTCAAAATATGCAAAGTAAATATCCTTAAATTAAACTCTAGTTCTCAAGCTCCATTCTTCTGAGGCCCTGTCTACACCGCTGTTTTGTTGACAAAAGTCAGCTTTCATTGACAGAACCGTGGAGGTGTGCACACTGCAATGCTCCTCCCGACGATTTACTCCTGCTACGCTGACAAAGTTAGATTGACGCAGTGTCAGTGTAGCACAGTGCCTAGGGTTACCATTCGTCCGAATTCCCCCGGACATGTCCGGCTTTTTTCAGTTAAAAATAGCGTCCGGGGGGAATTTGTCAATGTCCAGACTTCCCCCGCCCCCCATGCAGAGCGTGCGGGGCTTACAGGGCAGCCGGCCGGATGGTGCCACTCGCACGGGCTCCGGCAGCCAGAGCCCTTCCTCCACTTCCCCCCTCCTCTCTCCTGCAACTTGAGACCACTCCCCTCCTCTCCCTCCCCCCCGCCGGCCCTGTATTCGCAGATCACCGGCCCTCGCCTCGGCCTCCGGCAGTCTGGAGCTCCGACCCTGCTCCCCTCCCCCGCTGCCGAGCGCGCTGCTCTGCAGCACAGTAAGGGGGCCGGGGGTCAGAGAAGCGGCAGGGAGGTTCGGGGGGGGGGTAGTCAAGAGACAAGGAGCAGGGTTGGATGGGTCAGGAGTTCGGGGGGAGCTGTCGGGGGGCAGGAGTGGGGAGAGGGATCGGAGCAGTCAGGGGACAGGGAGCAGAGGGGTTTAGATGGGTCGGGAGTTTTGGGGGGGGCTGTCAGGGGGTGGGGAGTGGTTGGATGGGGCGTGGGAGTCCCAGGGGTCTGTCTGGGGGTGGGGGTGTGGATAAGGGTTGGGGCAGTCAGGGGACAGGGGGTAGAGTCCTAGGGGGCCAGTTAGGATGTGGGGAAGGTCTCAGGAGGGGGCAGTCAGGGGACAAGGAGCAGGGAGGCTTAGGTAGGGGGTGGAGTCCTGGGGGGCAGTTAGGGGCAGGGGTCCCAGGAGGGGGCAGTCAGGGGACAAGGCGTGGGGGGGAGGGTTGGGGGTTCTGAGGGGGCAGGAAGTGGGAGGGAGTGGAAGGGGCAGGGGCGGGGCTAGGGCAGGACAGGGGCGGGGCTCCTCCCGTCCTCTTTTTTGATTGTTGAAATATGGTAACCCTATGGTAACCAGTGCCTTTGCTTATGTTGCCCTAAATGGCCTCCAGGAGGTGTCCCAGAATGCCCATCATGACCGCCCTCAATACAGGCACCGACTTTCCAAAGTGCCGGAGGGTGCTCGAAACCCGCTTCTGACCCAGGCCCTGCCCCCTCTCCACCCCTTCCAACAGGCTCCACCCCTGCCCTGCCTCTTTCTGCCCAGTTCCACCCCATCCCCCGAGCGCACCGCATCCTCGTTCTTCCCTCCTACCTCCCAGCCTCCTGCACGCCATGAAACAGCTGTTTCGTGGTGGGCAGGAGGTGCAGGGAGGGAGGGGGAGATGCAGATCTGCAGGGTCTGCTCAGCACCCATCATTTTTTCCCCATCGGTGCAGGGCCGGCTCCAGGGTTTTTGCTGCCCCAAGCGGCGGAAAAAAAAAATGCCACGATCGCAATCGGCGGCAGCTCCACCGCGCCACTTTCTTCTTTGGCGGCAATTCGGCGGCAGGTCCTTCCCTCCGAGAGGGACAGGGACCCTCCACCAAATTGCTGCCGAAGAGCCCGACATGCCACCCCTTCCCCTTGGCCGCCCCAAGCACCTGCTTGCTCAGCTGGAGCTGGCCCTGTGTGGGTGCTCCAGCCCTGGAGCGCCCACGGAGTCAGCACCTATGCCTGAAGATACACAGGCATGCACCTCTCGCTTGTTTAAAGGCCTGGGAAATTTTGAAATTCTTCTTCCTATTTGCTTGGTGTGGACAGATCACACAGCATCTTCGCAGCTTTCCGCAGTAGACACGCTCCTGTGTGGTGTACACCGAAGCTGTTGAATCTGCTGGGTCTGTGAGGAGAGGAGGCTGTGCAGTCACAGCTTCGCTCCAGCCAGAGGAACTTTGATACCTATGGGCTGATTGGTAGTGAGATGCAGGAGAAGGGGCATGAAAGGGACATGCAGTAATGCCATGCTAAGATCAAGGAGCTGAGGCAGGCGTACCAGAAGGCATGGGAGGCCAACCATTACTCAGGTGTGGCACCAAAGACATGCTGTTTCTCTAAGGAGCTGTACACCATCCTTGGTGGTGACCCCACTTCATCTTCCATAAGCCCCATGGATACTCTGGGGGGACTGGAGGCAGTGCCAGCAGAGTCAACCCCAAGGATGAAGTGTTAAATGAGGAAGTGGAATTGGGGGAGGATGTGGGACATTCGAGAGGATCATCCAGTGGCACAGCAAGTCAGGACCTCTTTTTGACTCCGGAGGCTCTGGTGTGCCTGAAGCAGGGAACATGAGCTCTGGTAAGCATGTATTTTGCTTTGATACTGCATGGTGAGAGGAAATTGAGCTCTCATGTACTTTGTTATATGGTAGAGGAGGCATAAGGAATAAAAATTAACAAATGAGCCTATGCAGCTACGAAATGGGGGCCTTGTGGAAATGTTTGTTAATGTACACTGGGATGTCTCGGGAATCCTCCAGAGTCATCCCCAAGAAACTTTCCTGTAGGTATTCTGCAATCTTCTGCTGAAGGTTCATTGGCAGAGTGTCTTGTTCCCCCTTCCCCTCCACCTCCACCACCCATCATACCAACCGGCAATTATTTCTGCAGGGACCAGAGCAGCACACAGGCAAGATCCAATTCGAAACTGCACACATGTAGGAGATGCACCCTTGCATCCTGGGTTACCCTCAGGAGTGAGATACCGGGTTTGATTACCCCAGCCTGTGGAAAAGGGTGCCAAAGTTCAGAATACTCTCCCTAGCCCCTCTTTGCAAACCGCACAGACCTTTGTCCCTTCTTGCCCATTCCCTCTTTCAACCCCCTTCGCTCCCCCACACACACACTAAACTCACCATATTTCGGACACTTGCCAACCTCTGTACAAGCAAAGAGAGAGTGAAAAAGAGGTGTGGGTAACTTTTGTGATTCAAGGCTGTGAGCAAATACTGTCTCTGTTCATTTTTTCCTTTTGTTTCTGCAGATGTGCCCTTGAGGACCCACTCCTCCACACTGGCAGAGCACCTCCGTCAGATAAGGCAGAGAACCAGGAGGAGTAAGAAGGATATGCTTTGAGAAGTGCTGCAATCAACAAATGCAGCACATAGTGAAATGAGCATGGAGGGAGACAATCAATGAAAGACTCAGGCTGGATAGCCTGGAAAGGACACAGAGACAGGAGCAGATGATAAAGTTCCTGGAGGGCCAGACAGAGATGCTTAAGTCCCTCATTACGCTGCAAACAATACAGAATTCCGTTCCATGCCCTCTCCAAACTCCCTCACCACTTTCCTTGCATGTTCCTGGTCCCTTGCAGTACCCCGTGAACTCCATCTCTAGGGACTCGTTTCACAATGAAATCTGGAGTTACACGCAGCTGTGAGAGCCGTAACCGAGAGACTGTTCCTCATTACCATGTCTCCTGTTTGCTTTCTATACAGTCCAGTGTTCCTAAAGATGCACCTTTCCTGACCATCCCCTATTGATATCGGTGAAATAGCCCTAGTGATCCACCAGCGCCTGCAAGACCATGGAGAAGTAGTCCTTCTAGTTGATGTACTCCATCGCAAGATGGTCTGGGGACAAAATTGGGATATGCATTACATCTATTGCCCCACCGCAATTAGGGAATCCCATTGCCTCAAAGCCATCAAGTATTTCCTGGCCATTCCCAAGAGTCACAGTCCTTCATAGCAGGAGGCAATTAATGGCCCTCCACACTTGCATCACTGCAGCCCACATGGTAGGCTTTCCAATTCCAAAGTGATTTGCAACTGACCAGTAGCAGTCTGGAATAGCCAGCTTCCACACAGCGATCAGCACTTGCTTTTCCACAGTGAGGGCAGCTCTCATTCTGGTGTCCTTGCACCGCAGTGCTGGGGCGAGCTCCACACACAGTTTCAGGAAGGTGGCATTGCACATCCAAAAGTTCTGCAGCTACTGCTCGTCATCCCATACATACATCATGATGCAATCCCACCACTTGTTTCCCAAGCCCAGTACCAGTGGTCCACTGTATACAGTTGCTCCTTGAATGCCAACAGCAATCTTGAATTATTTCTTTCCATAGCACACAGCAGGGCCGGCACGACTGATTCACTTTCTGATTCACAGCTCATGAAATACTGCAGGACCAGCTGCATTGTGTTCATAATGCTCATCACCAGACTTGTCAGCAGTTCAGAATCCGTGCTTTCAGGCAGAGATGGTGGGCACACAGTTAACAAAGGCTGTTGATAAACAGTGTGAAGCAAAGTTGGAAGCCCATGGAATGATGGGATGGAAAGGACTGTGTAACCCTTCTGCCAGGCTGAGTTGACCGCAGCAAGGGCCGGGTTCAGTACATAGGGGTTCCCTTTCAACAATACAATACGAAACCAGCTCAAGCCCCCACCCAGTGACCTGGGAAAATTACACACACACCCCTGGGCGCCTCAAAGAGGCAATACTTCCCCTCTGGCAAGCACAGAGTCTCGGTGTAGCACAAAACTTTAATAACATGAGGTAAACAACTCAGCATTAAATTGGGAAAACACCACAACTAGGGTTCATAAACATAAACCATGAACCAGAAGACCCATTCCCAAGCAGATTGGGCCGTGTCCTTTCCCTTTGGTTCTTGAGTCCAGCAACCCAAAAGTCACCCCTCCCACAGTTTCTGTCCCTGGTCAGTGCAGCCCCAGATTGGTTCTTGAGTCCAGCAACCCAAAAGTCACCCCTCCCACAGTTTCTGTCCTTGGTCAGTGCAGCCCCCCCAGAGTTCAGAAGTTCATCAGCAGGGTTTACCTCCCAGCCCAGGCAGAAGGGGGGGAGGTATGGGGCACCTTACGTGTTCTGCTGCTCATGTAGATGACCGATTGCCACACCTCCCATGGGGTTCTGCTGCAGTCTTCACCACAAGCCGCTCCCCTCCACCAGCCATCCTGCTAACTGCTCCTCCCCACTAGCTACTGCTCTCCACCAACCATCCTGCTAGCTACCCACCAACATATCTTCAGCCCTCCCCCACACAGCTCTCAGTGATTTCAGCTGGTAGTAGGGGAGCCTCAGTGCTGGTACACCACTAGCCCAAAATAGGTCTAATACTTAGACCTAGGTATCAGTAATTTCAGTTCTGCAGCATGTAATAAAATTAGCTCTGTTATTACACCACAGAAAGAGAAGTCAAAGTGGTTTTTAGGGGCCTCAGACTAGGACCCAACCTACTGAGTACACATACCTGTCATCCATCCATCCATCCCTCCCTCCCTTCCTTCCTGGTTTCCTGCTGTTAGGTGTAGATTGTTCAGTCATTGGGGCATCTCTTTGCCTTGCTGGACTTCCTATTGATTTGGATTTGGATCTGTTTCAGACAGGTTTTTTAATGACTCTATTCATTCCACAAGACAGCAAGGTGACCCACCCCCTCCAGTCTCCTGCATAGTTCCAGAAGCAGTGTTAACCCTTTTGTACCCATTGGGTAGCAATCTAATGTACAGAGGGAAACTGAGGCATGCCACACTTCATAAAATATATTACAGAAAGTTCCTATTTTGTCACAATGAACAATGAATGTAGCCTATGTGTGGAAAAATGCTTTCTGGTGCTTGCCACAGTGCCACCTGCACTCAGAGACAGTGTCATAAGGGTTGAGCAAAAACCTGAAAGAACAAACCATCAAAGCCACTCTGGGTACATGGCCCTGTAATAGTGTTCTATGAAAAACAATACTGTATGTTGGGGCTGAACACAGAATCACTCCTTACACCATGAGAGAACACAGCAAAAAGCACTGGCCTGAAGTTTGAAGTAACTGGTGTTCTCTGGGGTCCATCTTCAGGCATCCTGAAGGGGTCTGAGTTTCAAGAGTGCTGAGCACCCGCTCTTCTCAGGTGTTTCAACATAGGGATCCCAGAATTAAGGCACCTGAAGTCACCTGTCGCTTTAAAATGTAGGCCATTAAGTCCATAATACTGTAAGTCTGAGCCTGCCAGAACTCTGAAGATAAACTCTTATTTTTTTAGTATTTATTATTACTATTTATTTATGAATAAGCAAAAGAAAAACACCTAGGCTTAAACTTATGTATTTAAACTCAGTAATGTATCAACCAGGAGCTTAGCCTGGGAGAAGCTTTATTATTGTTTTCAAATGCTGAACAAATTCTGTTGTTATATTTTATGGGCCAATGTCTAAGATTCTGTTCCTCAACTCCAAGATAAGCTTTTTCAGTGGCTGATATTGCACACAAAGGTGCTGGCCAGTTTAGTCAAAGCTTCTTTGTAGTGCGGTACCAGAGCATGCTGTACTGTACTGTACATGTCTCCAGTATTACACTACATAGAACCTTTGCTAAGATGGCCGGTGTCCCTGTGTGGAATATCAAGGTCACCGCACAGCTAGTGCTACATTTATATAATCAATCCAAGACCATAAATGACCTTATTGTTAAGGGTGCTGTTAGTAAGTTGCACAGTTACAAAGTAAGTAACTATTCCAGAAATAGATGCCAAGAATGTTACTGTCACTAAAGCCAAAGCACTGAACTGATAAATTCAGGTTATGTAGATAATACATTGGTCTCCCACTATTGGCTGTGGGTGCTGACCTGAAGAGCCCTCGCTAGTGATTCACAAAGAGCTGACAGGTTACATGGTGCTGGTGCTGTCTCTGTTTCCAGCAAGTGCAGAGGGAGCGGAGGAGAGGGGGAGCAGGTGACAGAAAAGTATGTGCAGAGGTGCAGAAACTGAGGGGGACCAGACCAGACCATGGGGGTGGAGATGAAATGAAAGGCAAAATGACAAAGTGTGAACAACTTCTTTCGCAACAAGAACAAAACACTTCTCACACTACAGGCAGCTAAAATACATCGATACCTTCCCAATGTTAAATTCCCATGTAAGCACCTGCTATAGTCGCCACATGTGTGACTGCAAATGGAAAGGGGGCAGTCCCTGCTATAGGGAGAAGAAGCAGCAATCTGTTCAGGGGTGGCCCGCAGAATCACTGGGTTTGGGATTCTTGTTCTAACATCACCACAGTTCAGACATCCGCTGTTACAAAGGGAACATGGGACAGTTTGTATTAGACATCCTAGTAACCCCTTGAACTCTGAGCCACATGGGACAGCAGGAAAATGATTAAATGAGAGAGACCCAGACACTCCTGGCAAGTGACCTGCACCCACACGCTGCAGAGGAAGACAAACCCCGCAAGGTCACCGCCAGTCTGACCTGGGGGAAAATTCCTTCCCGACCCCACATACAATGATCAGGTCGACCCTGAGCATGTGAGCACGAGCCAGCCAGCACCTGAGAGACAGAATGCCCAAAGCCACCACCTGCCCCTGCCCCTGCCCCTGCCCCTGCCCCTCCAATGTCCCATCTCCAGCCATGGCCATCCCTGAAGCTTCAGAGGAAGGAAATTAAACAAACAGAATACAGTCGCAGGGCCACTAGGTGGGGGCACCATTTAGGGAGGGCGGGGAGCACCTCTCCCCCTCCCCGCCTGAATTTCATACCACAGTTTGGTGAAGTTTGCAGCAGGAGGGAAGATGCTGCCCCTCTCCCCCCCCCCCCCTGTCCTGCTCCTCTGCAGCCCCCATGCTGTCCCTCCCCCTCCCCATGTGGCTGTGCTGCTCAGGACTGGGAGCCTCCTGATCTGCTAGGCGGAGGCTGATGTCGGAGTGTCCCTCTCTCTCTCCGCCCATCCTGTACCCTGGGGGGCAGAGCACGCCCCTCACCCCAGCCCTTGCTAGGGTTGCCAACTTTCTAATAGCAACAAAAACAAACACCCCTGCTCCGCCCCCTGCCCTGCCCCTTCCCCAAGGCCAATGGGAGCTGTGGAGCTCTCACTCGGGGCGGGGACAGCGCGCGGAGGCTCCCTGGACACCCATGCGTGTAGAGGCTGCAGGGCCCTGGCAGCTGCTTCTGTACTTTTAATGGCCAGGTCAGCAGTGCTGACCGGAGCCGCCAGGGTCCCTTTTCAACCAGGCATTCCAGTCGGAAAGCAGACGACTGGCAACCATAGCCCTTGCCCTGTGGAGCTACCTGTCCCTCACCGTGCCAACTAGGAACTGAGCGGATGGACAGGCCCCACAACAGCAGCACCCCATCAGACACAGCCCCTCCCTGTACCCTGAGTTACCCAGCCCCTAGCTATCCCCTGTCTCCACCCTGAGCTACCCCCTGCCAGCACACAGCCCCTAGCTATCCCCTCCCTGCACCCTGAACTTCCCCCCTCTGCACACAGCCCATAGCTACCCCCTCCCTGCACCCTTAATTACCCCCCCTCTGCACACAGCCCCTAGCTATCCCCTCCCTGCACCCTGAACTACCCCCCTCTGCACACAGCCCCTAGCTATCCCCTCCCTGCACCCTGAGCCATTTTCAATCTTTTTAAGCTGAGCCCCCCCACACACTTTGAGTTATAATTTTTGGTTGCACTCCCTCCCCCATTATCTGCAAAAAACTAGAGTTTTCAGGTGTCTAAGTAGCTCCTGGAATCCTGGTTAAAGTTGCCCCCCTATCTGAAATGGTGCCCCCTGTTGACAGGGGGCAGAGGTAGGATCCCTTCTTGCTCTCTGCTGGTAGCCAGCTGAAACCCTGACTCATGAGCTTTTGGAATATGACGTAACCCGGAAGCAAGTCCTGGGGCTGCTGAGCCCTGCTCGCTGGGATTCTGCAGTAATGGGTTTTTAAAGATAAAGTCATTTTCACTGCCTCTGCCTCACGTGGCACTCTGGCCACCCTTTCCAGTACTCAGGGGGTGCTGGGGTGTCAGCAACTCAAGCTTTGGTAATGATCCCATTATTATGATCATCAGAGGTGCTGCAGTAAGTGCTAGGCTCTGAAATCCTGCTTATCTCCTCACTGGGGGAGAAACTTCCTGCAAAGGTTTATATTGTTCTAATCAGATGATAAGGAAAAAGGGATTTTTCCCAGCTATAGACTGAAAGGTTAGAAAGAGAATCCAGCATTGACCAATGGAGTTAATGCAGACGTGTCCCTCTGGTGCTGTGGGAAGGACAATGAATCCATTACAGTCTTGGCACTAAGACCTAGGGCATCTCACCTTCCAGGGAAAGGGACAGAAAGAGGCTCTTTATGGCTAAACCGAGAAGGAGAAATAAAAGCTTTTAACTTGTTGTGTGTTAGTTCACAGCACAGCCCTTACTTTTGTGAACTGACAAAGGGATCCCCCCAGTGCAATTAGACAGGATTAAGGTCTCTACATTTCAAAAGTGGCCTTTGAATTTGGTTGCCTCAGCTTTTGGGTGCTGAACTGGAGTGAAATTAGGCCTGTTAATCAGAAATGCTGAGCACTTGTAGCTGCAGTTGGAGCTTAGAGTCTGAAAATCAGGCCTTGCCCAGTAGGTATCTGAAGTTGGATTTTTTAAACTAGACTAGAGAAAACAAAAATCGGGCCAATTTTGAAAATGGTTTGACGGACATGAGAACCAGCCCTGGGGGAGCTTTCTCAAAAGTGGGGGGGCCAAGGGCCATAGCCCCTGTCCCTTCCATGGCTCCCATCCCCTCCATGGCCCCGCCCCTTCCACCTGAAGCCCCGCCCCTGGCCAAGCCGGAACGAGCCAGGAGCAATGTTCCCTCTAATTTTTTCCATCCATGTGAGGAATTAACTTTGTTATGTGCAGCAAATTATCAAGGTAATGTGCGGATGTGCAATGTAGTAGGAAAAGAGCCTAAAACATAAGCCCTTGTATTAGATGCCTGGTATAAGGCAAAACATGCTCACAGAATCTGGCATGAACAGGACTAATATTGCAAAAATACACATTTCTAAGAAGTACTAGTCCCAGAGTACTCACGCAAACACATTGCGGTATCAAGTGGTACCAAAACATCCCAATATCAAGGATGATACAAAATATTCCCCAAGGATAACAGGAACACACTGACCCCTCCTAAAAGATCAAGTTAGGATAACTGTACGTAATAAAAATGTTTTAATTAAACCAACATGTACAAGGTAATGGGTAATAACTAGCCATGTTAGGGGCAGTAACTAACTATGTTAAAGGGGCAGTACTAACTTGTTTGTATTGAGGTATAAAAGTGTATTTTAAAGGATATATCTTTGTCTGGCCTAGGGAGGAATGGAAAGTCCTGCCGTTCACTGAGTGGGTTCCTTGTTAGGGTGCATTCATGTATTAGTGGTTTGATAAAGTTTGCGAAATGCTAGCACCTTGCTTCATCAACAATAAACCTGGCTGGCTGCCTTTGTCCCTTAAAGGAGTTTGTGGTCACTGGGCGGTTTGCTTAAGGTTTGCTGTGCCAGGTGTTTGCACAGGGCTGGAGCGGCACATGGGGGAACACACACACGCAGCCAAACATCTATCAACATCTAACCACACTGGTGACCCCGACGTGATTTGAACACGCAGCTTTCTGATTACTCCTAACTTTAGGGCCGCCCAGAGGATTCAGAGGGCCTGGGGCAAAGCAATTTTGGGGGCCATTCCATAAAAAAAAGTTGCAATATTATAGAATACTATATTCGCGTGGTGGCCCCTGCGAGGCCCGGGGCCTGGGGCAAATTGCCCCACTTGCTCCCTGCCCCCGCCGCCCGGGCGGCCCTGACTAACTTTCTAAAATATGGTTCCCAAGCAACAAAAATGCTTCTAATCCTAACCACTAACTAATATTTCAAACATGGGCTTTCCTTATTACCACATAGCAAAATTTTAAAATAAAGTTTAATATAAAATAATAAAAATCATAGAATCATAGAATCATAGAATATCAGAGTTGGAAGGGACCTCAAGAGGTCATCTAGTCCAACCCCCCTGCTCAAAGCAGGACCAATTCCCAGCTAAATCATCCCAGCCAGGGCTTTGTCAAGCCGGGCCTTAAAAACCTCCAAGGAAGGAGACTCCACCACAGCCCTAGGTAACGCATTCCAGTGTTTCACCACCCTCCTAGTGAAATAGTTTTTCCTGATATTCAACCTGGACCTCCCCCACTGCAACTTGAGACCATTGCTCCTTGTTCTGTCATCTGCCACCACTGAGAACAACCGAACTCCATCCTCTTTGGAACCCCCCTTCAGGTAGTTGAAGGCTGCTATCAAATCCCCCCTCATTCTTCTCTTCTGGAGACTAAACAATCCCAGTTCCCTCAGCCTCTCCTCATAAGTCATGTGCTCCAGACCCCTAATCATTTTTGTTGCCCTCCGCTGGACTCTTTCCAATTTTTCCACATCCTTCTTGTAGTGTGGGGCTCAAAACTGGACACAGTATTCCAGATGAGGCCTCACCAATGTCGAATAAAGGGGAACGATCACGTTCCTCCATCTGCTGGCAATGCTCCTACTTATACAGCCCAAAATGCCGTTAGCCTTCTTGGCAACAAGAGCACACTGTTGACTCATATCCAGCTTCTCGTCCACTGTGACCCCTAGGTCCTTTTCTGCAGAACTGCTACCTAGCCATTCGGTCCCTAGTCTGTAGCAGTGCATGGGATTCTTCCGTCCTAAGTGCAGGACTCTGCACTTGTCCTTGTTGAACCTCATCAGGTTTTTTTCGTCCCAATCCTCTAATTTGTCTAGGTCCCTCTGTATCCGATCCCTACCCTCTAGTGTATCTACCACGCCTCCTAGTTTAGTGTCATCTGCAAACTTGCTGAGAGTGCAGTCCACACCATCCTTCAGATCATTAATAAAGATATTAAACAAAACCGGCCCCAGGACCGACCCTTGGGGCATTCCGCTTGAAACGGGCTGCCAACTAGACATGGAGCCATTGATCACTACCCGTTGAGCCCGACGATCTAGCCAGCTTTCTATCCACCTTACAGTCCATTCATCCAGCCCATACTTCTTTAACTTGGCGGCAAGAATACTGTGGGAGAGCATATGAAAAGCTTTGCAAAAGTCAAGGAATAACACATCCACTGCTTTCCCCTCATCCACAGAGCCAGTTATCTCATCATAGAAGGCAATTAGGTTAGTCAGGCATGACTTCCCCTTCGTGAATCCATGCTGACTGTTCCTGATCACTTTCCTCTCCTCTAAATGTTTCATAATTGATTCCTTGAGGACCTGCTCCATGATTTTTCCAGGGACTGAGGTGAGGCTGACTGGCCTATAGTTCCCCGGATCCTCCTTCTTCCCTTTTTTAAAGATGGGCACTACATTAGCCTTTTTCCAGTCATCTGGGACCTCCCCCGATCGCCATGAGTTTTCAAAAATAATGGCTAATGGCTCTGCAATCTCACCCGCCAACTCCTTTAGCACCCTCGGATGCAGCGCATCCGGCCCCATGGACTTGTGCACGTCCAGTTTTTCTAAATAGTCCCGAACCACTTCTTTCTCCACAGAGGGCTGGTCACCTTCTCCCCATGCTATACTGCCCAGTGCAGCAATCTGGGAGCTGACCTTGTACGTGAAGACAGAGGCAAAAAAATCATTGAGTACATTAGCTTTTTCCACATCCTCGGTCACTAGGTTGCCTCCCTCATTCAGTAGGGGGCCCACACTTTCCTTGATTTTCTTCTTGTTGCTAACATACCTGAAGAAACCCTTCTTGTTACTCTTAACATCTCTTGCTAACTGCAACTCCAAGTGAGATTTGGCCTTCCTGATTTCACTCCTGCATGCTTGAGCAATATTTTTATACTCCTCCCTGGTCATTTGTCCAATCTTCCACTTCTTGTAAGCTTCTTTTTTGCGTTTAAGATCAGCAAGGATTTCACTGTTTAGCCAAGCTGGTCGCCTGCCATATTTACTATTCTTTCTACACATCGGGATGGTTTGTTCCTGCAACCTCAATAAGGATTCTTTAAAATACAGCCAGCTCTCCTAGACCCCTTTGCCCTTCATGTTATTCTCCCAGGGGATCCTGCCCATCTGTTCCCTGAGGGAGTCAAAGTCTGCTTTTCTGAAGTCCAGGGTCCGTATTCTGCTGCTCTCCTTTCTTCCTTGTGTCAGGATCCTGAACTCGACCATCTCATGGTCACTGCTTCCCAGGTTCCCATCCACTTTTGCTTCCCCTACTAGTTCTTCCCTGTTTGTGAGCAGCAGGTCAAGAAAAGCTCTGCCCCTAGTTGGTTCCTCTAGCACTTGCACCAGGAAATTGTCCCCTACACTTTCCAAAAATTTCCTGGATTGCCTGTGCACTGCTGTATTGCTCTCCCAGCAGATATCAGGGTGGTTAAAGTCTCCCATGAGAACCAGGGCCTGCGATCTAGCAACTTCTGCTAGTTGCCAGAAGAAAGCCTTGTCCACCTCATCCCCCTGGTCTGGTGGTCTATAGCAGACTCCAACCACGACATCACCCTTGTTACTGTTGCCTTGGTAACAAGGCAAAAATGCCTTGTTACTAAATTAATACAACAAATTTGGCAAATAATAATATAAATTTTTATCAATTTTAGTAAAAGTTTTAAATTAAAAGGTAATAACTTGTTTAACCCTTTTGTTAATTTTTTTTGTTTGCCTTATTTTGTAGTTATACATAAAATTTTAGCGCCATTTGTTTTTAATTGTAAGTTTGTCATGTACGTTGTCCTGTGTTGCATGCTGTGTGTCTCATGTAAGTATTTTTTTATTATTCTTATTTTGTTGCAACAAAAGTCAATTTTATACCCTCTATTAAAAATATAGGTGGTACCACCCTGTTTTAATACTATGGTAGGGGTATAATCATAATAATGTTATTAATACCATTTTTTCAAAACTCAAAAAGGTCTCAGATATAAATATGTGTACAAAAATAATTCTCTTTTATTAATCACAGGGGGGTTTATTTTTATTTTATTTTTATTTTTTCAAAGGAAAAAAAGGAGGGGAAACCTCAACATTAAGGTAAAGGTAATATTAACAAAATGTCAAGTTTTTGTTTGGGTTTTTATAACTTTGTTTGCACTTTTAAATATAGTTAGAAAAATATTATGTAAAAATGTTTATAAACCGCAATTTATGCATAAAGCCAACAAAACCATTTCAACAGGTTTCCACCTTTTCAACGGGTTTTCACCTTTGTCTCACAAACACAGCCAAGTGTCATAATAATCTTGGCTGTCTCATGGGGTTAGGCAGTCCCATTGCCTGTGTGCCCAGCCAGCCATTCTCCATATGAATTGCAAATTCTTGCTTGCACCTTTTGTCTACATGAAGTTTAGCATGTAAGGCCTCTGTGTTTACAGTTTCTTTGGCCTCTCTGAGGGCCTAGTTTGTGCGCATTTCCCAGACTCACAATATGCTTCAGTGACAAACACGTAGCAAAATATCATAACTCCATATACCACGATGACACATACATTTCAACAGGGTAATCTTTCCAATGATACCTCACAAGCAGGGCCGGCTCCAGGCACCAGGCACCAGGCAACCAAGCACATGCTTGGGGCGGCACCTGGTAAGGGGCGGCCAATCTTGGGGTGGCAGGGTGCAGCGTGGCGTGGCACTCGGCGGGCGGGCGGCGGGGGGCGCGGCACTGGGGGGTGGGGGGTTCCGGCAGTGCGGCGCTCGGCGGGGGGGGGGGGCTCAGCGGTGCGGCGCTCGGAGGGGTGGCGCTTTTTTTTGCTGCTTGGGGCAGCAAAAAAGTTAGAGACGGCCCTGCTCACAAGGCATATTTTGTACAAAACATATCGTAATCATATAACGGTGGTGAATATGTGGCTACGGGGGCGACATGGGGTACCGTATGTCACAATATGTTAGTCCCAAATAATTTAGCCTAATACAGCCTAACTTCTTCAAATTTCAGAGTAGCAGCCGTGTTAGTCTGTATCCGCAAAAAGAACAGGAGTACTTGTGGCACCTTAGAGACTAACAAATTTATTTGAGCATAAGCTTCTTCAAATGTAGCCTATGCATGAGATTTCAATGAGTTTTAACAATATGGAAAGTTTGAAGAATCTGTATTATTCTGTTACTGAGAGTTGACATAGGGCGTTAAACTTCTTAAAGGGCCAATTTTAAAATTGATTTTAGTTCAAACTAATTAATAGATTTATTGTAAATTCTCAGAAAATCCATGTTCTGCTCAAAGAGGATATGCTGTAATTTTGGGGACAGTGCGCCAAATCCTAAATATTTGACAAATAGGCAACTCAGCAATCAGTGTGAAGTCCTACCCTAGAGATCCCAAAGCCCAATACAAACTAAATCTGACATGCAATCTACTCACAGGGATTACTTCGTCCACTGCTGATGTGCAGCCACCTCTGAGACAAAATGGAACAAGCTGCCTCTCAGTACATATCAACATGACCCAAAGTTTATGACAGGAAGCCAAGATACTGCAGAGTTGATGTAGGGGGGCAGAATGCAGTAATTACTTGAGTTGAAATTTGGCCAGGACACTAGGGCTAGCATCTCTGCTCTTATGAAAATGCCAGGGGATCTTTAAAGGTCACAAGTGGTTAAGGCATGGGTGTACATTTTTCTGAAACCAGCACTTCCAGCTGCACAATGCCTCCTAATGCCATGCTGGAGCACTGGGTCAGTACTGACTCAGGAAGGATACCACCCACATTATTAATAATTATTTTTATTCCTGAACAGTTTTTCAAAATCAAGGTGGGACAGAATTTGGAAGAGGGTAAACGGTAGCAAAGAAATACAGACATCTATCTACAATAGCCACCATCAGATTCAGCATGGGTTAAATAAGTTCTAATGACACTTATTAATACACTTCTAAGAAGTCAGGCTGAATATTATTACCTACACCAAATCTACCATTCATCTGGAAGAGATTTATTTTCCATGCTGGCGAGATCACTCACACCAACATATTGGTCTAATACCCTAAGAGCTCTTAAATTCTTTATGTAATCTGCAAGTGCAGGTTGCTTAAAATAAATACCCAGAGGTCTCTAAACAAATCAGCTCATAGCACCATATTTAGCATTTTGCCTACATCTTGTCAAAGGAATCAACACATTCACGCTCTGAAAGAGTGCGAGTTCCAGTTACATTTGTGCATTCCAGCTTCTGTCTGCAGTACAGATCTAAAAGGCAGTGCCTCAGCTGGTGTACATTGTTATAGCTCCAGATAAGTTAATGGAGCAATGACAGTTTACACCACCTGAGGCTGTAGCCCAAAGAATCTAGTTCCTTTCACCATTCAGTGTAATATAATGCAAGTCAGGCCTCCATTTAGCACTCAAATCACTTAGATCACATTTCTCCAAAGACTATAAGATCTTGCAAATTATTGCAGTGGAGGCCTTAGTTTCACGTATAGCTGCTTGTTAAATGACAAGCTGTTGGATGTTCTGTTCATGCAACTGGTAATCCCTTTATTAAAGAGGTCCCCAAAATGGGGGTGCACTCCCTAAGGGAGCACAGAGGAATGTCTGTGGGGGCACGGCAGGCCTGGGCCAGCACCCCAGGGGGCGGAGGGAGAATCCACCCAGCCCTTCTCTGCCTCCAATTCCGCTGCAGCCCTGGCCCCAATCCCAGCCACCTGGACACTAAAAGTCCAGTTGCCTGTAGTAACTGGCCTCTGCCACCAGGGGGAGGAAGAGCAGCAGTTGCTGCTGAAGCCTGGAGGAGCACTCAGAGAGGGCTCCGGCAAGAGAGGTACTGGTGGCTCCCCTGTCCTGCCCTGAGCGTAGCACCCTTCCCCGACTCACCCCTGCACCCCCAGAGCGTGGCTCCTCCTCCCCTGTCCTGCTCCACTCAGCACCCCCCAGCTCCTGGGGGGGGTGTGTGTGTGCAAACCTTGGGGCGGGGCAGAAATGAAAAAGTTTGAGGACCACAGCTTTATCAGCTACTATATGACTCTTGTGCTGTCTTGTGTTGGAACCACTGTCCCATATAGAGCATTTATCCTAGTTACTGCAAACTCTTCAACTGTGCCCTAGGTCCTTGGCCCTCTTTTCTAGTTGTTTCAGGTGGCTCAGACAATGCAGTAAGTGTGACATTCTGTACCCCATGTGACACCCTGTACCCCATATTCAATGATTACGATGATTTGTGTACAAAGTATACCCTGTGAGGTATCATTTGAAAATTAATAATCTGCTGAATATTATTATCCTGTTGAAATGTGTGTAACATCACTGCATGTAAAATTGTGAGATCTTGCTATATGATTGCTATTGAAATATGCTGTAGTTCTGGATAATGCCCTCAGACCATTTTCTCAAAGACAAAGGCATACAGGTACATCAGCTAGGTGCTAAAAGGCCACTACCTGCTTAATCAGAGATTCACCAGCAGGGGAGTTGTAAACAAGAAATTTACAATTCACCTGAAGGACAGCTGGTAGCTCATGTTCTCCTGACGCCATGACCCATCAAAGATTTTTCTAGTACAAAGGGTCAGAATATAAAAAGGAGAGACAGTGACTGCCTCATCACCTCTCCTTCCCCATCTCTACTCGCAGCAGCAAGATGGCTTGAAAGACACCATTGAACTGAGGGGAGTGGTCCTAGCCTGGATGTTTTTCCAGCCCATACGACTGTTGAAAGCTTTTGCGTGAGAGAAACCTTTTTGCTTTAAACTTATTGACCTTGATAAAGTTTGGGAATTAGCTTGTGTGTTTACCTTTTTCTTTTGTAACCAATTCTGACTCATATGCCTTATAAAATCTATCTTTCTCTAGCTAATAAACTTGTTTTGCTGTTTTATGTAAATCAGTGTGCTTGTGTTTGATTGAAGTGTTTGAGAAATCTCTACTCAGGTCAACATGGCTGGTGCATGTTCATTACCCATTGTTGGAATGACGGCCTAATTTATTAGCTTGTACGGCCCAGTGGACTACTGAATGGTAGAAGACGTACATTTCTGGGAGGCAAGGCTGGGACTGAGGGATATCTGGGTGTCGCCCTGTATCTATTCATGGATGACTGGGCATAGCATCCGAGTACTCAGCTGGGAGTGACTTTGCATGCCGGTGGCTGTGAGTGAGTAGAGCCTGGAGACGTTTGCTATTCCCTAGCAAAGCAGTATAAAAGGCATCCCAGACTGGGGAACTAAGGGGACACAGCAGCCTAACAGTTCAGGTTGCACCCTGGGGAAGGTCACAATAAGTAACAAGATGCTTTGCCGGATCCTGCAAAGGGAACTGCTCAGACACCCAGATGGAATCTCACTGCAGTTGGTGGAGCTCTGCATAGGCACAGGGGGGGATAAGGGCCAGATTTTCAAAGGTACTTCAATGGGATTTAGGTGCCTAAACACCTTCAAGGATCTGGGCACCAACACTTTGGGAGGAGGGATAGCTCAGTGGTTTGAGCATTAGCCTGCTAAACACAGGCTTGTGAGTTCAATCCTTGAGGGGGCCACTTAGGGATCTGGGGCAAAAATCTGTCTGGGGATTGGTCCTGCTTTGAGCAGGGGGTTGGACTAGATGACCTCCTGAGGTCCCTTCCAACCCTGATAGTCTATGATCTTCAATGGGAGCTAGGCACCTGCCTGCATCTCTAGGTACCTCAGTACTGGCCCCAAGCACCTTCCATGCAAAATCCTTTGTGCGCTTAATGGAGTCTCTGGCACGTCTCCTGTACAGAAGTCTGGGGTAGATTTCAACTGTCAGTAAAGCACTAATGCTCTTTCCCTTGTGTTCTTAATGATCGGAAGCCAGGGACTTTGGTTTCTATAAGGCTGATGGAGCAAGCAATATCTGAAGAGGTGGTTGTTTCACAGATTTATTTGCCAAGATTCCCAGCCCCATGACTACTTCTGTGCCCCTCTAAATCTCTCCTCAGATATTGTTGCTTCTGGGTTCTTGGGGCTTGATCCAAACTCAGTTGGCTTTTCTGTCTCAGGTAAACAGCACATCACTACCATTGCCTTACAGATGGTGCCCAGTTTTATTCCTGAAACTCTTTCGTGTTTTGGATAGAAACCACAATGCCATGCTAGGCACATCTAAAACAAACATTTCTTAAATCAAGAACAAATTAAGCAATTTAGCAGTCACGCATCAGCATCTCTGTAGCTAGGATAGCAAAAGGATCTCCATTCGAATCCTCCATTTTCAAGCAATGATTTCTGTAACATTCACCGTGTGCGTGGGTTTTTTATGCTTGGTCTTTGCCCAAGAGTTGTATTCTTGGGAGAGATTGAGCAAAGCCCCATTAGCAGTTTTGAAATTAAGAAAAGGTAAAGCACACATTTCTCCCATAAAAATGTAAGAACCATTCAAAAGCAGCTGAATTTTGAAACTTCAAATTTTTTTGTGCCTTAACAAGCAAGACATATTTTATTATGTTTCAAGAAAATTGGGTTTCCAATAACAAAGTTCTGAGAGTGTGAAATGTGGAGTCAGGGTGTTCAGTGACAGGGTTGTTACATGTTAGCTGCTCACTTAGGATGAATTTAGGATACAAAGGACCAGTATGAGGACTAGGCACAACTGGAGTCCGGTTTTGATCCTAGGAGTTAATGACAGTCCTAATGTAACCCAGTGTAACCTCTAGTGTGTGCTGTCAGGAGAATGCTGTGATCCTTATTGTTTGCAGTGCTGTAGCCGTGTGGGACCCAGGATATGAGAGAGACAAGGTTGGGGAGGGAATAGCTTTTATTGGACCAACTTCTCTTGTGGGGAAGAAAAGCTTTCCAGCTTCACAGAGCTCTTCTTCAGGACTGATGAAGGAAACCAGACTGTCCAAACGAAATACAAACCCCTTATTAGCAGGGGATGGTGTAGACACTGACTTACGTGTATATATGACACTTGATGAATGGCATAAAAAATTAAGCAGCTGAATGATCAAAAGGCGTTTGGCTCCTGATGTCTGTTTAGGCTCCGACCTTCCACTGACTTCAAAGCGTCCTATTTCCAGGCACTCCTGGGCTAGAGATGCTACATCTCAGGAAGGCCTGCAAAAGCCTGGGGCAGTATTGCCTCATGCATAGATCTCCTGCTGATTACCGGCTTAGCCTCTGTCCCCCAGGTTTGGTCATTGCCATAGGTGCATATTCCTGGAAAGTGCCTGGAAGTTCCTGGGGGAATGATCACCCTAAATAGAACAGAGAAAGGCAGAGCATGAGGCAGTGTTTAAGATGGGTTTGGTATTAACACATTTACCAGTTAACCCCGGGCTATGCAGAATGACGCTTCACTGATACCCTCACCTGAGAACTTCAGCACCTGTACATGCTAGTTTTATATTAACTTTTCTACAGCTCCCATCGCTGCAAGATCCAGAAGTGAAGGGCCCTATGCTAATATCCCTTACACAGGTCTGATCCTGGGGTGTCTTCATGGACATCAACAGCCTAGTTAATCCCAGTTTGCACCAGAGGAAGAGAGATCAGAATCACACCTTGCCATTTATCTTTTTGCTGTTCTTTCAGCAGCCTTAGCCTACAATTAAAGATTTTTGTGTGGAATGACAACTCCTCACCATTACAGACTAGGTGAGAGGTTGCTCCTTCTGAGCACCTTGTGTGACAGCTCTCTCCTAAGACAGTAACCCTCCCCTTCTCTGGGCAAGCTCTGGCTAACACTTGGCTCCAGGTCAGTTCTAATTATTCCATTGTTTCTGATCTGCACGTGCCCCCTCTCAGCTTCCCTCTCAACTCTGAAGCAGATGGTGAGGCCAAGCGCCACTGAGGAAGCACTGTACAAGGAGCCGGCAGAGATCTGAGAGATCACTGCATTTCGCTTACTCATTTCTGCTGCAGGTGGCCACCTGACTGTGTCTCACAAGCCTTCACCAGTGTTTACCAGACTGACTTTGCTGCCTTTGGACCTTGCAGCCTTTGCAGGTGTGTGTGTGGGAGTGGGGGCTATTGCCTGGTGGCAGAGTTCAGGAACACGCGCCGAAGTTGTGGCTTTGATTATGTCTGTAACAGAAGGAGGAGAGAAGCAAGTGGCCTGAGCCATGTCTGTTGCCGCGGAGCTGTCCCTGCACAGCTCCTGCACTCCTACAGGGAGGCATGTGGGAGACCCCTTGTTTCTGTGTAAAGGGCAGAGCAGGGTAGCCAGGAACCCTTCAATCTGCCCTGCCTAAGCTGGTAGGATTTGTGTTGCAAACTGCCAGGAACAGCTGCTGCCGTGCAAGGCTCCAGGACTAAAGATAGGAGATGGTGGGGTGGGGAGGGAATTGCCCTGGGTCTCAGTCCTCTCTGGAAGTGCTTCTCAGATGTGATCCTTGGGCACTTATAGCAAGAAATGCGGGGCAGCTCCCAAGTGGTCTGGTTCTCGCTATACCCACACTGATCTCAGCCACTTTCCTTGGGGCACCATTTTGTCCCCTTCAGCCTCGAGAGGGTGCCCAGCTGACTCAGAGGTCAGAGGTCAGATTCCTTCTCCCCAAGGAGTCTGACCGCTGGTAATGTAACCGGCCCCACAACCAGTTCCAACTGTCGTACATAAAAGCTGAGTTTAGTGTTGTAGGATAGAAACCAAAGTGAAAGCCACATAATGAAAGTTAATCAGAACAGCAAGGCCTGCTTTAACTTACAGTGGGGCTGGATCATGATGTGAAGAAGGACAAAGGTGGCTTTAAGTCATCCTTGACCCTTTCCCCTCCCTCCGGTCATGTTTTGAGTCTAGCTTGGCTGGAGCTGAGGACTGGGGCTTGGGCCTTCTGTCTTCAACCCATTCCATCCCCATTCATCCCGTCCTTTATGATGGTCTCCAGAAATATACCAGGGACCAAAGTTACCCTCACTGACCTACACTTTCCTGGTTCACGTCCCCTATCTTCTGTCTAACATGGGGTTACACCAGTCATTCCCTGGTCCTCCTCGATTGCGATTTTGATCAGCCTCAGGGACTATGTGAATACAGAGCATTGGACAACGGGGTTGCTAGGGCCCCCGAGAGCTTCATTCAGACTCTGGTGCATAAATACCAGGCCTAATGACATCTGAGATGTTTTGTTTCACAAGCGCAGTGCCAGCGGTTATTCTATTCTCACTCCATTCAACCCCAGGCAGTTTTTTGGGCACATGTACCCATTACATTCTAATGTGAACATCCTAAAGAGGCTGCTACTCATCTCCTCAGCCATTCTCCCACCTCCATTGCTCCCTTCCTGCGTCAGCTCTCCCAGCTCCCAGGAACCTTCTCTTTGCGTCCCTTTCATATGTTTTCAGCATCACCTGCTGCTCTTCCCAATGTATTTAGCAGCCTGGCTCCTGTTTAGCATTTGTGCCTCTGCTGTTGTTATTCTCCTACATGATTTAGTTGGGAATTGGTCCTGCTTTGAGGAGGGGGTTGGACTAGATGATCTCCTGAGGTCCCTTCCAACCCTGATATTCTATGATTTTATGATACATGCTCAGTATGAGTCCTGTGGTCTGAAGCCTACCAGGGAAGGAAGGAAACTGAGTGAGCGCTCTGCTGGCATCTGCTGGAGACCAAGGGGAGTAGATGGAGGGAGGCAATACCTCATTTACGTATTAACCGCAGGTAGTTTGGGGACATTGGGGTATAAATTGGCTACATTTTGTACTGGGGCCCACATTCTGTTGATTACCCTGTTGGGAAACACCTGAGCAAAGCATGTGTACAGGGTCACCTTGATGAATACTGATGTTTGCCAAGGTAAGAGTCCCTGGACAAAACTCAACTTCAAGTTTAAAAGGTTGACTGTTTCTGATTTGCTGCTGGAATACCTGCTTGAATGGTAGGGTCTTTGGTGGGTCCCTTATGCCACTAATTCCCTTGCACCTGCAAGAGCTGAGCTGAGAGTTACGGTTGTTTTATTGGGACAGCAGGCAGCAGTGTATCTAGTCACCTGGCTGGGAGCAAGTGGAGAACATAGCCCTGCTGGGAGCAGTTGTGTGGACTACGTTGGAAGCAGAGAAATTTGCAGTGTCGGGCTACATTGCCCTAATGGTGAGGCCTCTCTGTCTGAGCTGCTGATGTCCTGCTAGCAGGGGGGAGGGATAGCTCAGTGGTTTGAGCATTAGACTGCTAAACCCAGGGTTGTGAGCTCAGTCCTTGCGGAAGCCATCTGGGGCAAAATCAGTACTTGGTCCTGCTAGCAAAGGCAGGGGGCTGGACTTGATGACCTTTCAAGGTCCCTTCCAGCTCTATGAGATAGGTATATCTCCATCTATTCCTAGGATGGGTGGCAGAGCCCCAGAGCTGCCTATGTAACAGGCCCCTTGATTTTCCTGGAATTACAAACTGTGAATGGGGAAGTTGGGAACCCATAAACTTTGGGTGAAAAAAGCTGCATCAGCCAGTCCAGCATCCAATTGGTCAGGACTGTGGCTCATGCACCCTGACATATTAGGTGTCAGAAAGTGTTAAATTGCAAAGTTTGTCCAAGTTCACCCTGTCCTGTCTCTTTCCTTTCCCCAATAAAGACTTTTTTGTTTAAACCTCTGTTGAATGTGCTTGCAAGTGGGGACAGGTTTGCCTATCAAAGGCAGCCAGAGTAAATATAGATTCCCTGATTACTGGGGTTGGGACTTAAGCCATAGTGAAGCAAATTGTAGAGAATCCCCAAGAAAGAAGGACCCTGACCTCATTGCTGCCAATTCTGTTGGCAGAAGGGTTAGACCTCATTTCTCCTTTCACCTTTTCCATTAAATTGGCCCTTTTCTCTATTGCAGGCATGTCAAATGTTTTCATGCTCTGGACCTCATTTGCAAGTGCACAGACTACCACTCTTCCTATTCACTGCCCCTGCCTGTGGCAGTTACAGTCCTTGATTACACAGCAAAGCAAGATTAGGAACGTGTTCCATTCTCCCTCTTTCGGTGAAGTCTAGCAGTTGGAGGTAAGAAGCTGGAGCCCACTGCTGTGACTAGCCAGCTACCCATGGGCAGAAGCAAATGTTCTGCAACCCACCACTGCTTGAGAACCTCATGCTAGTAATATTTCTTGGAAGCACAGGGCTTGGTTTGCACTAATTGCTCCCTTGGAAACCGGGATACATCTCTAACCACACCAGCCTGAATATTTTTCTTTTCCTCAAGAAATGATCCTTAATACAAAGTTAAGGCTGAGAATTCAAATGTAAAAAAATCAGGAAATTGTAACTTAAAAGTACCCACACTAGCCTTAACTCTGACCCGGGGCATGATGCATTCACCAGGACTCCATTAGAATGAAGTACAATGCATTTAGCACAATCTCTTACAAAATCTTATTTGAAACTGAATTCAAATTATTTTGGACAAGAGAGAGCAGGGAATATAATAAGTGACAAATAGCAAGTACCAAGTTATGGGGAATCTGTTGGGGTGTGCCAGGGATCTGGGCTAGGTCCTGGATTATTTAATACCTTCCTCAATGAGCTGGGAGAGGTGGGTACTCAGCACATTAATGACACTTGCAGAGCATAGTTAGCAGCAGTGGCTACCAATGCCAGACAGAAAATAATACATGCCCAGGGAGACTAGACATATGGGGAGAAAGTAACAATACAAGATTCAACCTAGAGGAATACAAGTGAACACCTAAGCAAACGTGGCCTTTGGGAGACTACGTGCAAATGTGTGGGGGTGCATTAGTCAACAAACAAAACGGAAGGTTTACAAAGCCATCGTGTTGCCAACTTCGACATATGCATGAGAAATGTGGACAGTGAACAGACGCCATGTTCTGAAGCTGAATCACTTTCCCATGGGCTGTCTGAGGACACTGATGAGGCTAAGATGCAAGACAAGGCTCCAGATACTGAGGTTCTCATATGGGCAGGCACTCCAAGCATCCATACTCTGTCAAAGAAGATCTTGTATGGTGAGTTAAAGGAGGGAAAGTGCTCTCAGGGAGACCAGAAGAAATGTTTCAAAGACTCCCTCAGGTTATCCTTGAGGCATTTCAACATTGACCCAGAGTTTTGGGAAGATCTCGCTCAGAATTGTTCTACCTCGTGAAGTCTCAGCCATACTGGAGCTACAGCCTATGAGCAGAGAACTGCTGAGGCAGAGCAGAAGTGCCAGCAGCATAAATCTCACAACAGCAGCATGTTCATTGTTAATCAAGTAACCCATAGGGGCATCTCTTGTTCAGTGTGCCACAGACAGTTCAAAGCTCAAATTGTCCTGATTGGCCCCTCACATGTTCACAGAAACCAAACTACAGTGCTGTCATGGTCATCTTCGAACTTGAAGGATGAACAACAACATCAGATGAAAGCACATGGATTGACTGGGAGGGAGACACCTGGAATACAGTGATGCTGAGTCCCTATGTGGACAGTAAATTAGACATATTACATTAAACAGCATGTAATATGGCAGTAAAAGAAAAACATTCAGCAATGTGCAGCTAGATCTGTTAATGCAGCTCTGGTGAGACAGCCTTTGCAGTACTGCACTGATCTCCAGTCTAGTTGGCGATTTCACTTCCATAGTGTCTTTTATGTGAGGATTTCAAAATGCACAACAGGCAATGATGAATAAAGCCACCATCACCCTGGGACAGAAGAGGAAGGATGGGCCAGTTGGGAGGGCACTGGCACATGCTCCTAAGTGCCTCTTGAAAATGAGCTGAGCACAGCAATGGCTAAACAGCTGTAAAAGTCTGGGCCTTGGGGCCTTAGTTCCCCCATCTGTAAAATGGCAATAATGACACTCCCCTACCTCCCAGGGCTGTTGTGAGATTAACTGCACCAAAGAGTGGGAGGCAGGCACTCAAATACTCTGGTAATGGGGGCCAGATAAGTATCTAAGGAAGACAGATGAATGAAGAGGCTAGAGGGACTGATGTAAAGAGAGATTAAAAGAACAGCAGATTTACTGGAGAGGGATTTCTTGGCGTACAAGAGAAGATGCCTAGGAGACACAGAATAGTCACTGTCTCCGGAGGGAAAATAGTGAAAGATCAATTGCTGGAGACATTTAGAGATGGACTGGGGGGTAGGGGTGTGGCCTGGCCCCAGGACAGATGACTCTCCAGTCTCACAAATTGTTTCTTTCTCTTGTTTTTCCTTGATGCTGTGAAAACAGTTCCCTGCGGAAGCACCTAGAGCCAGACTGTGAATGAACCTTGCACAGTGGGAACCATACAAGGAAATGGCTCTTTATGCACCCCACACAAACAGTTACAGTCCCTGCATTTGGGGGCTGCAGTTCTGGGACTGATCACTCACCCACGTGGCATAGACAAGGGTGGGAATAAGGTGGAGCCATGGGCTGGCATGACCAGCCACTTCCCTACCACTTCCAATAGCCCATGGAGAGGGCCAAGCACACAGGGAAGAGCTGGTCTCCCTGGAGCATGGTAGCTCCACACTGTGCCAGCGCCTTAATGATGTAGCTTGTCCCATGCAGATATTCAGTAGCACAAAAATAATGGCTTGTGGAGATCCACAATCACAGACACACTTTCAGCTCCATTCTTCAACTAAAGACATTGTGTTAGTTCTGATTTCTGCATATCACTGTGACAAAGTGGGATTTTTTCAGAATATTTTGCATGAATACTGTGTGTGCCTCAGTTTCCCCTATATGCTGCATGATGAACTAGGTGGCCCAGCGATTTGTTACCTAGACTGATGACCCTGGACCCCTCTGGGAAGCCAGCCAGTTTGACCAACTGGAGAACTAAGAGCGAGTGAGAAGGAGACCAGGTAACCCTGTTTGCCCGGGAAGAGGAATGAAAGACTGAAGAGGGGTCAGGGGGGTGGGGTTGTGTGGGGGTTTGTGGGGGGGGGCTGGAGTCACGCTTCTGTTCTGGGGGCAAAAGAGGGAATTTGAAAGAGGGGTCTGCGTCCACTGGGACTCTGGACACACCCAGATGGACTAGCTGTAACTTTTCTTTGCTAACCAAGGGCTTTCTATGCTGTGGTCCAGACATCTAATAAACCCTTCTGTTTTTACAACGCTGCCTGAGAGTCGCTCCAGACTAAAGAGGTTGGGGGTGCATTGCCATTTCAATGAACAGAACAGGTAATCATCAACTGATCCATCCCCTGTCGCCATTTCCCAGCTTCTGGCAAACAGAGTCCAGGGACACCATCTCTGTCCCATCCTGGCTAATATCCATTGATGGATCTATCCTCCATGAACTTACCTAGTTCTTTTTTGAACCCTGTTATAGTCTTGGCCTTCACAACATCCTCTGGCAAGGAGTTCCACAGCTTGACTGTATTGTATGAAAAAATACTTCCTTTTGTTTGTTTTAAACCTGCTGCCTATTAATTTAATTTGGTGACCCCTAGTTCTTGTATTATGAGAAGAAGTAAATAACACTTCCTTATTTACTTTCTCCACGCTAGTCATGATTTTATAGATCTATCATATCTCCCCCAGACATCTCTTCTCCAAGCTGAAAAGTCCCAATGTTACTAATCTCTCCTCATATGGCAGCTGTTCCATACCCTAATCATTTTTGTTGCCCTTTTCTGAATCTTTTCCAATTCCAATATATCTTTTTTGAGATGGGGCAAGCAAGTGGGGACGGGGACTGTGCAGCTGACACGCCGGGCAGGAGACACAGTGCCTCCGCACTTTTTCATGTACTCCGGGCCAGAAGAACCATCGTAGGACTCGTGCTAGGGTCTTCTCTACCCCCAAATGCCCCCCAAAAAAATGACTATGAGCAAGACTTAATACAGCGTTCTTGTGTTTTTGAGGTACTAGGATCTGCTGTACCTTCTGCCCCTGTACTGGTGCAACCCGGTATAAGAGCTCCTTCTTCATTATGAAGTAGGGTCCTGGTCCCTGGGTTTTCTCTTCCACGGGGACCCCATCTATTTCAGTCAGCTCCTTCCTAATGTTGTCATACCTTGGGTCTTCTGCCTGGTCCCGTCCAAAATTTCCTCTCCTGGGGCTAATGTGCCCAAGATCTAGGGGCCCAGTCTCTGTTGCCTCTACTGGTTCAGAAGCATTAGGGTGGGGGTCAGACTCAGGTGCTTCTCTCTCCTGCGTGGCCTCATTTTCAGCTGCGCGGGGTCTGCCTACCTACAAGAGCGACCCTCTGGCTTTGGGTCAGTATTCGGGTTCCCAAGGCCTTAGCTGCCCTTCTTTCCCTTTTTGTCTTTCTACCCTGTCTGGGAGTGGAGAACAAATCTGGGGATATTTCAGAGAAGATTGGGAGTTGACAGTCTGCTGTGGATGCCTCACCAATTTTAGGGTCCCCATCTTTCTCCAATCCCCCTACTGAGAGTAAGTTTCCAAACCCTGAGAAGTCCCTCCCTATGAGCACTGGGTATGGGAGTTTAGGGACTACACCTACTGCTACCTCAGTAGTGTTCCCTTGGATCTCGATTTTTACTGGGATGGTGGGGTAGTAACTAACTATCCCATGGACACATGTTATCCCCATATGTTTAGCCTGTAGCAGCTGACTACGCTTCACGAGCTTCCCTGAGATAAGTGTGATAGCACTCCCCGAATCAACCAGTGCCGTGGTCCCTACCCCATTTAGTTTCACTGGTCTGGTATACATATGTGGGGTTAGTGAGACCCCCACAAGGTGGATTAGGGAGCATGGATCTGCCCAGTTCCCCAGGTTACACTGCATAGGCTCCTCAGCATTGGAACACTGTGCAGCTATGTGTCCCCACTCCCCGCAGGCATAACATCTGTATGGAGCCCTAGGCGTTCCCCGGTCTCTTGGTTTGGGCAGCCTAACATCACGATCCTCTTCTCCCTCAGTGCTCCGACTCTTTGTGGCTTCTGATGGGCCTTCAGCCTCTCTCTTTTTCCACCTGGGCACTCCTGGTGGCCCAGTCACCCGAACATTAGGGCTTGGTGCTGCTAGTTTAACCCGGGGTGCCTCTTCCTTAACTGGTCAGGTCAGCTCCCTCGCTGTCCTTCGCCTCTCTAGCGGGGCGACAACCTCGTCAGAGGTTCTGGCTTACCCAGGCACGAAGGTCTGGTGGTAGTCCCCTCATGTATCCGTCGATGACCAGAATCGCTAGTATCTCTTCCGGACTCTGGGACTCTGTTTGCAACCACTTTCGTGCGAGATGGATGAGGTCATATAATTGGGACCATGGGGTTTTGTCTTTCTGATACCTCCAACCATGATACTGCTGGGCCCGCACTGCTGTTGTTACCCCAGATCTGGCCAGGATCTCTGCTTTCAGCTGGGGGTAGTCTGCCACAGCCTCTTCAGGCAGATCATGGTAGGCCTTCTGGGCCTCTCCACACAGGAATGGGGCAAGGATGCCAGACCACTGATCTTGAGGCCAGGCCTCCCGTAGGGCTGTCCTCTCAAACGCCAGAAGGTATGCCTCTACATCATCCTCCTGTGTCATTTTATGCAGCCAATGGCTGGCCCGTATGAGCCGCGTCCCATCATGGCCACGATTCAGCTCTGTAAGGGCTGGTTTACCAGTTCCCGCAACATAGCTTGGCCTCGAGCAGCCCAGTCCATCAGCAGGTGATTAGTCTCTTGATGCAGCCGCACTGCCTCCTGTTGGGTGACTGCCTGGACATGGGTAGCCTCCTGCTGGGCCACCGTAGCTTGTATCAGTGCCCGCACTACATCATCCATTGTGGTGAAAAAAAATAAAACCCTCTCCTTTTTTTTCCCCCCTAATTCACTCTCCTTCTTCCGCCACGCTGTGCACCCCAAGATCCCACCCCTGACACCAGTATGACAAAGTTCCTCCTCTATCTTGGTGGGTCCTGCACTTATTGGCGGATTTTCTTGCCTCAGAGATTCACCATGTGGGTTGGGGAACAGCCCAGAGACCTTCCCCTCTGGAAGAACCCACAGTCCAGGTCAATTGGGAGGTTTGGGAGGAACCCAGGCCCGCCCTCTACTCCAGGTTCCAGCCCAGGGCCCTGTGGACTGCAGCTGTCTATAGTGCCTCCTGTAACAGCTGCATGACAGCTACAACTCCCTGGGCTACTACCCCATGGCCTCCTCCAAACACCTTCCTTATTCTCACCACAGGACCTTCCTCCTGGTGTCTGATAACACTAGTGGTCCTCAGTCCTCCAGCAGCACACCCTCTGACTCTCAGCTCCTTGCACCTCTTGCTCCCAGCTCTTCACACTTGCACCACAAACTGAAGTGAACTCCTTTTTAAAACCCAGGTGCCCTGATTAGCCAGCCTTAATTCTAGCAGCTTCTTCTTAATTGGCTCCAGGTGTCCTAATTAGCCTGCCTTCCTTAACTGGTTCTAGCAGGTTCCTGATTACTCTAGTGCAGCCCCTGCTATGGTCACTCAGGGAACAGAAAACTACTTATCCAGTGACCAGTATATTTGCCCTCTACCAGACTCCTGTACCCCACTGGTCTGGGTCTGTCACATAATTTAGACCCCCATCATTTTATATATATAGTTAGGATTATGTTTTCCAATGTGCATTACTTTGCATTTATCAACATTGAATTTCATCTTCCATTTTGTTGCCCAGTCACCCAATTTTGAGAGATCCTTTTGTAGCTCTTCGCAGTCTGCTTTGGACTTAACTATTTTGAGTAATTTTGTATCATCTGCAAATTATGCCACCTCACTGTTTACCCCTTTTTTCCAGATAATTTATGAATATGTTAAATAGGACCAGGCCCAATACAGACTCCTGGGGGACACCACTATTTACCTCTCTCCATTCTGAAAACTGACCATTTATTCCTACCCTTTGTTTCCTGTCTTTTAACCAGTTACCAATCCATCAGAGAACCTTCCCTCTTATCCCATGACTGCTTACTTTGCTTAAGAGCCTTTGGTGAAGGACCTTGTCAAAGGCTTTCTGAAAATCTAAATACACTGTATCCACTGGATCACCCTTGTCCACATGCTTGTTGACCTCCTCAAAGAATTCTAGTAGATTGGTGAGGCATGGTTTCCCTTTACAAAAACCATGTTGACTATTCCCCAATAAATTATGTTCATCTGTGTGTCTGACAATTTTGTTCTTTACTATAGTTTCACCCAGTTTGCCCGGTACTGAAGTCAGGCTTACAGGCCTGTAATTCCCGGGGTCACCTCTGGAGCCCTTTTTAAAAATTGGCACCTCATTAGCTATCCTCCAGTCATTTGGTACTGAAGCTTATTTAAAGGATAGGTTACAAACCACAGTTAGTAGACCTGCAATTTCACATTTGAGTTCCTTCAGAACTCTTGGGTGAATATCATCTGGTCCTGGTGACTTATTACTGTTCGGTTTATCAATTTGTTCCAAAACCTCCTCTAATGACGCCTCAATCTGGAACAGTTCCTCTGATTTGTCACCTACAAAAAATGGCTCAGGTTTGGGAACCTCCCTCACATCCTTAGACGTGAAGACCAATTGCAAAGAATTAGTTTAGTTTCTCCGCAATGGTCTTAACATCTTTGAGTGCTCCTTTAGCATCTTGATCGTCCATTCGCCCACTGGTTGTTTAGCAGGCTTCCTGCATCTGATGTACTTCATTTTTCATTTTTATTTATTTATTTATTTTTGCTATTATATTACTTTTTGAGTCTTTGGCTAGCTGGTCTTCAAATTCTGTTTTGGCCTTCCTAATTATATTTTTACACGTCGCTTGCCAGAGTTTATGCTCCTTTCTATTTTCCTCACTAGGATTTAACTTTCACTTTTTAAAGGATGCCTTTTTGCCTCTCACTGCTTCTTTTACTTTGTTGTTTAGCCACAGTGGCTCTTTTTTTGGTTCTCTTACTATGTTTTTTAATTTGGGATATACATTTTTGTGTAGTTCCCCTTTCTGAAATTAAATGCTACAGTCTTGGCCCGCTGCGGTGTTTCCCCCGCCACAGGAATGTTAAATTTAATTATATTATGGTCACTATTACCAAGCAGTCCAGCTATAGTCACCTCTTGGACCAGATCCTGTGCTCCACTTAGGACTAAATTAAGAATTGCCTCTCCCCTTGTGGGTTCCAGGACTAGCTGCTCCAAGAAACAGCCATTTAAGGTGTCAAGAAACTTTGTCTCTGCATCCCGTCCTGAGGTGACACGTAAACAGTCAATATGGGGATAGTTGAAATCCCCCATTATTATTGAGTTTTTTATTTTAATAGCCTCCCTGAGCATTTCACAGTCACTATCACCAGGTCAGGTGGTGGGTAGTATATCCCTACTGCTATATTCTTATTATTAGAGCATGGAATTTCTATCCAGAGAGATTCTATGGTACAGTTTGGTTCATTTAAGATTTTTAGTTCATTTGATTCTACACTTTCTTTCACATATAGTGCCATTCCCTCACCAGCACAACCTGTTCCAATATATTTTGTATCCTGGTATTACTGTGTCCCATTGATTATCCCAATTCCAACCAAGTTTCTGTGATGCCTATTATATCAATATCCTCATTTAACACAAGGCATTATAGTTCACCCATCTTATTATTTAGATGTCTAGCATTGGTATATAAGCACTACCTGTATTTTATCTTCCATACTCTCCTCCTTGCTAGGACATAGAGAATCTCCATTAGTAGATCCTCCCCTAAGGGACATCTCTGTCCGAACCACGTGTTCCTCCGAACCTGTCGGCTTTCCCCCAGCCCTTAGTTTAAAAACTGCTCTACGACCTTTTTAATGTTAAGTGCCAGCAATCTGGTTCCATTTTGGTTTAGGTGGAGCCCATCCTTCCTGTATAGGCTCCCCCTTTCCCAAAAGTTTCCCCAATTCCTAATAAATCTAAACCCCTCCTCCCTACACCATCGTCTCATCCACACATTGAGACCCTGCAGTTCTGCCTGTCTAATTGGCCCTGCGCGTGGAACTGGAAGCATTTCAGAAAATGCTATCATGGAGGTCCTGATCTTCAATCTCTTACCTAGCAGCCTAAATTTGGCCTCCAGGACCTCTCTCCTATCTTTCCCCAGGTCGTTGGTACCTACATGTACCACGACCACTGACTCCTCCCCAGCATTACACATAAGTCTATCTAGATGTCTCGAGAGATCTGCAACCTGCACACCAGGCAGGCAAGTCACCATGCAGTTCTCCTGGTCATTGCAAACCAAGCTATCTATGTTTCTAATGATCGAATTGCCTATTACTAATACCTGTCTCTTCCTAATAACTGGAGTTCCCTCTCCCAGAGAAGTATCCTCAGTGCGAGAGGATACCACAACATCATCTGGAAGGAGGGTCCGAACTATGGAATCTTTTCCCTCTGCTCCAGTTGGATGTTCTTCCCTGAGGCTTCCATCCTCCTCAACAGCACAGAGGCTGTCAGACCGGAGGTGGGACCGTTCTACTGTGTCCTGGAAAGTCTCATCTCTGTACCTCTCTGTCTCCTTAGCTCCTCCAGCTCAGCCACCGTAGTCGCCAAAGTCTATACACAGTCTGTGAGGGCCAGGCGCTCTTGGCACCGAATGCACACATACACCAAGTGCCCATAGGGAAGGTAATCATATGTAACCCTTCTGCCCGTCAGAGTTAGCAGCAACAGGATCTGGGTTCAGTGTCTAGGGGTCCCTTTTCAAAACCACAATGCAAAACTGGCTCGAGCCCCCACCCAGTGACCTGGGACAATTACATACCACCCCCCTGGGTGCCTCTAAGAGGCAATACTTCCCCTCTCGCAAGCACAGAGTCCGAGTGTAGCAAAAGCCTTTTAATAAAGGAGAGAATCAATGCGGCATTATGTTGGGGAAACACCACAAACTGGATTCACAACACAAACCATGAGCAAAAGACCCACCCCCAAGTAAGCTTGGCAGTGTCCTTTCCCTCTCAGGGTTCTTAAATCCAGCAACCCAACAATCACCCCTCCCTTGGTCAGTGCAGTCCCAGAGTGGTTCTTGAGTCCAGCAACCCAACAATCACCCCTCCCACAGTTTCTGTCCTTGGGCAGTGCAGCCCCTGAGTTCAGAAGTTCATCTGCAGAGTTTACCTCCTAGCCTGAGTGGAAGGGGAGGTATGGGGTCACCTCACATGCTCCGCTGCTCAGATTGCCACACCTCTCCATGGAGTTCTGCTGTAGTCTTCACCACCAGCCATCCTGCTAGCCACTCACCAACTTGTCTTCAGCAACTCACACCCACTTAACACAGCTCTCAGTGATTTTAGGTCTGAGTAACATCAGCTCTTTAGTGATTTCAGCTGTTAGCAGGGGGTCCCCAGTACTGGCACACTCAGAACCACTAGCCCAAAGTAGGTCTAATGCTTAGACCTAGGAATCAGTGATTTCAGCTTTGCAGCACATAACAAGACTCCTAACTAAGTCAAAATTAGCTCTATTATTACACCATGGAGAGAGGAGGGGTCAAGGGAAGGGAAGGGAAGGGAAGGGAAGGGAAGGGAAGGGAAGGGGGCTTGGCCCACCACACCTCCAGGCACACATACCTACCCTTGGCCTCTCTCAATCCACTGGGCTTGGAACCCATGTCCCTTGCCTAACGAGTACTACTTTGTTGAGGGTGAGCCCCTCCATCATAAAATGCCAAGTACAGTTCTACTGTCCTTGATTCACATAACCAGGATAATAACACTTTATTACTCCTGCCCCAATAACAAAGAGACTGAGGATCCCACAGCAGCCAAAGTGACCATTTGGGCCAACAGTCCTTTCATGCTAGGCAGAGTGGCTGTGCCCGTGCAAATGAGATCAGCCCCTGAAGTCCTTTTCCACAGCCCTGGATGATTGAGATACAAAATGAGCACATAAAGAAGATAAAGTCATTACAGAGAAACTAAATGAATTCTTTGCTTCAGTCTTTACTGCTGAGGATGTTAGGGAGATTCCCAAACCTGAGCCGGCTTGTGTAGGTGACAAATCTGAGGAATTGTTACAGATTGAGGTGTCATTAGATGAGGTTTTGGAATTAATTATTAAACTTAACAGTAACAAGTCACCGGGACCAGATGGCATTCACCCAAGAGTTCTGAAAGAACTCAAATGTGAATTGTGGAACTACTAACTATGGTTTGTAACCTATCCTTTAAATCAGCTTCTGTATCTTCTGACTGGAAGATAGCTAATGTAATGCCAATATTTAAAAAGGGCTCTAGAGGTGATCCTGGCAATTACAAACCACTAAGTCTAATGTCAGCACGGGGCAAATTAGTTGAAACAATCGTAAAGAATTAAATTGTCAGACACACAGAAGAACATAAATTGTTGGGCAAAAGTCAACATGGTTTCTGTAAAAGGAAATCATGTCTTACTAATCTATTAGAGTTCTTTGAAGGGGTCAACAAACATGTGGACAAGGGGGATCCAGTGGACATAGTGTACTTAGATTTACATAAAAAGGTAAATTAACAAGGTCCCTCACCAAAGGCTCTTATGTAAATTAAGTTGTCATGGAAGGAGAACTGGTTAAAAGACAGGTAACAAAGGGTAGGAATAAATGGTAAATTTTCAGAATGGAGAGGGGTAACTAGTGGTGTTCCCCAGGGATCAGTCCTAGGACCAATCCTATTCAACTTATTCATAAATAATATGGAGAAAGGGGTAAAAAGTGAGGTGGCAAAGTTTGCAGATGATACTAAACTGCTCAAAATAGTTAAGACCAAAGCAGACTCTGAAGAACTTCAAAAAGAGCTCACAAAACTAAGTGATTGGGCAACAAAATGGCAAATGAAATTTAATATGGATAAATGTAAAGTAATGCACATTGGGAAAAATAACCCCAACTATACATATAATATGATGGGGGCTAATTTAGCTACAACTAATCAGGAAAAAGATCTTGGAGTCATTGTGGATAGTTCCCTGAAGACATCCACGCAGTGTACAGCGGTAGTCAAAAAAGCAAACAGGATGTTAGGAATCATTAAAAAGGGGATAGAGAATAAGAAGGAGAATATCTTATTGCCCTTATATAAATCCATGGTACGCCCACATCTTGAATACTGCGTACAGATGTGGTCTCCTCATCTCACAAAAGATATACTGGCACTAGAAAAGGTTCAGAGAAGGGCAACTAAAATGATTAGGGGTTTGGAATGGGTCCCATATGAGGAGAGATTAAAGAGGCTAGGACTTTTCAGCTTGGAAAAGAGGGGACTAAGGGGGGATATGATAGAGGTATATAAAATCATGAGAAATGTGGAGAAAGTGAATTAGGAAAAGTTATTTACTTGTTCCCATAATATAAGAAGTAGGGGCCATCAAATTAAATTAATGGGCAGCAGGTTTAAAACAAATAAAAGGAAGTTCTTCTTCACACAGCGCACAGTCAACTTATGGAACTCCTTGTCTGAGGAGGTTGTGAAGGCTAGGACTATAACAGCATTTAAAATAGAACTGGATAAATTCATGGAGGTTAAGTCCATTAATGGCTATTAGCCAGGATGGGTAAGGAATGGTGTCCCTAGCCTCTGTTTGCCAGAGGGTGGAGATGGATGGCAGGAGAGAGATCACTTGATCATTACCTGTTAGGTTCACTCCCTCTGGTGCACCTGGTATTGGCCACTGTCGGTAGACAGGACACTGGGCTGGATGGACCTTTGGTCTGACCCAGTATAGCCGTTCTTATGTTCTTATGCTCACCACCAGATATCAGGGTAGAGCTCATTGGGTGCAATAAACTGGGTAGCGCCCACTCTGTTGCTGGATTTTTGCCTGCATTCTCTTTTTACTCCTGCAGCTGGTTCCTTTGTTTTTGTTTTGTTTTTAGCAGGGGGTGGTTTTTGACTTAAGTTTAAAGAATTTAAGAAATGTTAATGTACCTAGCCCCCTCTCACCCCCCCCCCGTAAACTCCCTCACAAAATTCCCGTTAGCCACTCCTGTTCGCTGATTCGCCACTGAACCTGACGCATACACCAGGCAGAACACAGCACACCTCACATTACATCCCATCACACGGTGTGTAGTGTGTTCATGTACAGAATAACTGTACTAGAAGTAGTGATGGGTGGAGTATGGGGTATTCGACAGAAGAAAGGGAAATCCAGATGAGTTTCTGACCTCTGAGAGGGTTTTGCAAAATGAATGATAGAGATGGGATCCAGAGGGCATCACCGTCTCAGATTTTGAAAAACTTTTGTAAAAGGGTCTCTCTCTCAAAAACAAACAAACAAACAAACAAAAACCCATTGAAGAAAATAATGAACTTTGGGCAGTGGGGCTGGTGGGTCGGCATGGATAGACAACCCCAAAATTTCAAAAATCCTCAATCACACTGTAGTGGGACTGGGAGGGAACCTTAATCCAAGAATCCAGAGTGACTTCAAAGGCCTAGGGAAAGTGAAATTGAAACCACAACCTGACACAGTTCTGATTAACCTGCTCATTTTGAAAGAAACAGGTTTAAAATTTCTGTCTGTCTGGGAAAAATGGAGAGACCAGGCGGGGGAAAGAATATCTTTTATTGGACCAACTTCTGTTAGGGAGAAGGACAAGCTTTCGGAGCTGCCCTGAACTCTTCTTCAGGGCTGGGAAAGGTGCTCAGAGTCCCAGCTAAATACAAGGTGGAACAGATTGTTTAGCGTAAGTAGTTAACTCATGTTTCAAGGTAAAAAATGACTCATTTAATAGCTGAAGTGAGACAAATTCAGACTGAAAATAAGGCATACTTTTTAACAGTGAGCCAATTTACCAAGGGTCTTTGGGCAGGGTTACCATATTTCAAGTTTCCAAATAGAGGACACTTGTGGGTAGAGGGCTGAAAGGAGAAAGCTGGACAGGTGGGTGGGTATGTACTGAGTGGGGATATTTGGGGGGGTGCTGAAGGGTTTTTTTGGGGAGTGCTGGAGTGGGAACCCTGTGGCCTCACTCTCAAGATGGGGGGCAGTGTCATAGAATCATAGAATATCAGGGTTGGAAGGGACTTCAGAAGGTCATTTAGTCCAGTGGTTCTCAAAGCCGGTGCGCCGCTTGTTCAGGGAAAGCCTTTGGAAGGCCAGGCCGGTTTGTTTAGCTGCCACGACTGCAGGTTCAGCCGTTCGCAGCTCCCACTGGCCGCGGTTCACCGCTCCAGGCCAATGGGGACTGCGGGAAGGGCAGCCAGCACATCCCTCGGCCCGCGCCGCTTCCCGCAGCCCCCAATGGCCAGTGGGAGCTGCAATCGGCCGAACCTGCGGATGCGGCAAGTAAACAAACCAGCCCGGCCCGCCAGGAGCTTTCCCTACACAAGCGGTGGACCGGCTTTGAGAACCACTGATCTAGTCCAACCCCCTGCTCAAAGCAGGACCAATTCCCAACTAAATCATCCCAACCAGGACTTTGTCAAGCCTGACCTTAAAAACCTCCAAGGAAGGAGATTCCACCACCTCCCTAGGTAACCCATTCCAGTGCTTCACCACCCTCCTAGTGAAATAGTGTTTCCTAATATCCAACCTGGATCTCCCCCACTGCAACTTGAGACCATTGCTCCTTGTTCTGTCATCTGCTACCACTGAGAACAGCCGAGCTCCATCCTCTTTGGAACCCTCTTTCAGGTAGTTGAAGGCTGCTATCAAATCCCCCCTCATTCTTCTCTTCTGGAGACTAAACAATCCCAGTTCCCTCAGCCTCTCCTCATAAGTCATGTGCTCCAGCCCCCTATTCATTTTTGTTGCCCTCCGCTGGACTCTTTCCAATTTTTCCACATCCTTCTTGAAGGTCACGCTCCCTGTCAGGGTGGTAGGGTTGCCAGGTGTCCAGTACCCTGGCAGTCCCGGTCAACACTGCTGACCGGGCCATTAAAAGTCCAGTCAACGGCACAGCGGGGCTAAGGCAGGATCCCTGCCTGTCATGGCTCCGCGTGGCTCCCGGAAGCAGCGGCATGTCCCTCTCCAGCTTCTACATGTAGGGGCAGCCAGGGGGCTCCGCACACTGCCCCAACCCCAAGCACCAACTCTGCAGCTCCCATTGGTCAGGAACCCTCTCCTTCACGCAGAATGGACATGCAGAAGGTACCTAATTAAAAGCACTAAATTTGGGGATAAAAAATGTCAGTCACAGGTTTTTTGATATGCCCTGAAGTTTGTCAGACATTTATTTGCAAAAACTTTGTAGTAAGGGTGAGTCAGCTGTCTTGCTGAATACAACATTATATATTATGGAATACATGATGCAGCTCTTCTCTGTTTTACATTTTCTTAATCAGTATTTCTAAGTTGATTTTATATTTTAAATGTACTCTTAAGCCTTCATAAAGTAATCATTCCAGATTACTGGCAGAGGATAGAAGAAGAGGTCCTGTTCAGGAAACCCCAGACGCATGGTAACCCTATCTTTGTGGATTCTCCATCAGTGACATTTTTAAAGCAAGACTCTGTTTTTCTAAAAGACCTGCTCTTCTGGGGCAGGTCTCTGGCCTGTGGGATACAGGAGGGCAGACTAGATGATCACCATGGTCATTCTGGCCTTGGATTCTACGACCGCTCAGCCTCAGCATACACTGAGAGACTGGCACAATACAGAGTAGCTCAGGATAGCAGTGATGAGACAAGATGGCAGTTTTATTGAGTTTAATGGGGGCAAAAACCTATAACTTGCTGCACCCCCTAACAACTCCTATTAAATCATCAGGCAAAACATCTGCTGAGATTGTGGAAACTTTACAAAGTCACCTTTCCTCAGGGTCAATGGTGATTGCTGAGCACTTCAGCTTTTATAGAAGGAATCAACAGTAAACGAAACAATTCCTGAACACAGGGCCATAACCAGGGTGGGGCAAGTGGGCCAGCTGCCCAAGGCACAAAACCAGGGGGGAATATGGGGCAGCGTGCAGGGGGCACATGGATTTCTGCCATCTAGTTAGCAGAGAGGTTTTCAAACTGACGGGTGTGCCCCTCTGCCAGGGGCCGGCCGATTGGAAGCTAGTGGGAGCTGCCCGGCCCGCTCGAGCTTCTGACTCTCTGTGCTGTGGGAGCCGGGGCACTGGCTGGCTGCTCGGCAGCCCTCCGTGCTCTGCTCCCCAGCCGGACCATCTCTCCACAGCTGGGCGCTTCCCAGGCAGGGTGGGCAGCACAGCTCTGAGCTGCGTCCCTGGACGTGCTCTTGCCCTGGTGCTCCTGGCTCTGTTTGAAAACCTCTGTGCTAAATGGAAGGCAGAAATCTGGGGGGGCAGATGCCCAACATGTCACCCCAAGTGTCACCTCTACGGGACGCAAATATGTTTGCTCACCCCAGGTGCTAAAAAGCCTAGTTGCGGCTAGTGTGTGGCATTGTAAGGTTTTGGGGGTCACCCAGACCAGAACGGGTTCTGTCCCCACCTGCCTTGTAATTTTGGCAAGGGCGCCAATTAGGGGGAGTGGAGGAGAGTGGGAGCCCCCTCCCCCCCAAGTTTCATACAGGAGGTGTGCAAGTTCCCAGGTGGAGCTCTTAACTATAGCACAGCATTAGTATGAAATGTAAGTTCTGCAGAGGAGAGGTGCCCCTAGGGCAGGAAGTCAGTATTTTGTTTACAAACAGAGGCAGGGTGATTAAGATAAGAAAGGGCTGGTGATTAAATTAAGGGTATGGAAAAGTTTAGGGTGTAAGAGAAGAATCCCTCTGTGGAGGGGGGAGAAAGAGGAGGGGTTGTTTTAGCGCATGACTACACTTGCAAGTCAGAGTGCTCTAACTCACTCCCCGTCCACACTGGCAAGGCACATAGAGCGCTCTGACTTCGCGGCTAGAGCGCTCCTGGTTCTCCACCTCGGTGAGTGGAATAACATTTGATGCGCCCCCGCTAGAGTGCCATGGCGACAGCGTGGATGACCTGTCCTGTTAATGTGCTCTGATTGGCCTCCAGAAGTGTCCCACAATGCCTGTTTTAGCCACTCTGGTCATCACTTTGAACTCTACTGTCCTGCCCACAGGTGACCAACCGTCAGACCCATCCTTTAAATACCCTGGGAATTTTGAAAATCCCCTTCCTGTTTGCTCAGCCCGGCGTGGTGTGGAGTGCTCTCAGCAAATCTTTCCAGGTGACCACGCCTCCACGCGCCAGGCGATCCCCAGTATGGAGCAATGGTGAGGTGCTGGACCTCAATGTTTGTGGGGAGGAAGCTGTCCAGTCCCAGTTCTGCTCCAGCCATAGGAATTACGATGCCTTTGGGCAGATATCAAGGGACATGATGGAAAGGGGCCATGACCGGGACGCACTGCAGTGCAGGATTAAAGTGAGCTGCGGAATGCCTACCGCAAAGCCCGAGAGGCAAACAACCACTCCGGTGCTGCCCCCGTGACCTGCCATTTCTACAAAGAATGGAACGCGATACTTGGGGTAACCCCACCTCCACTCTGAGTACCACCATGGACACTTCAGAGCCCAGTTCAACAAGGGAGGAGGAGGAGGAGCAGCAGCAGCAAAGCAGGAGCGAGTGTGCTGAGGCAGAGGAAGGCACCCCAGAATCCCTAGATGAGAACAGCTCCTGGCTGCATACAAGCCAGGAGGAAGGTAGCCAGTCTCACGGCTGGTGCTTGGGGGAAGGACAAACACCAGAGGAGGTTCCCGGCAAGCGGCTTTTATTTTGGGAAGGAAGTGATTCAGTGGGGGCTCTTGGGGCAAGGAGGATTAGGGCTGCATGCATGTCTAGATAGGGCGTTGATGTGCTCTCACATCGTGGTAATTGGCCTCAGTCATCTCTTCAAAGGTCTCATCCAGAACTTGGGCAATGCGCTTGTGCAGGTTTCTCAGGAGAGCCACTGTGGTCCGTGTCCCAGTAAGGCTAACTTGTCCGCACCACTCTGCCATGAGGGGTGGGGGAACCATTGCTGCACACAGGCAAGCTGCATATGGGCCAGCGCAGAAGCCGCATTGCAGTAGAAGACCCTCCCTTCCTTCCCAGGTCACCCTCAGCAGCGAGATATCTTCCAGGATGAACTCCTGTGGAAAATTTGGGGACAGTGTTCAGTGTAGGGGCCCCCTGCCACTGTTGGCTCTCCCCATGGCACAGAAACCCAGAGGACAGTATGGCCGTGAAACAATCAGTCCCCTGCCTGCACCTTGCACTCCTGTGCACCCCAACCCTGTGCCCTGAGCCCCCTGCCACGCCCCACACCCCTCCTGCACCCTAACCCCCTGCCCTGAGCCCCCTGCCGTACCCTGCACACCTCCTGAACCCCAACTCCCTGCCCTGAGCCCCCTCATACACCCTGCACCCCTCCTGCACCCCAACCCCCTGCCCTGAGCCCCCTGCCACACCCCGTACCCCTCCTGCACCCCAACCCTCTGCCCTGAGCCCCCCCACAGTCCGCACCCCTCCTGCACCTCTGCCCTGAGCCTTCTTCCGCACTCTGCACCCCTCCTGCACCCCAACCCCTTCCCTGAGCCCCCTCATACACCCTGCACCCCTCCTCTGCCCCAATCCCTTGCCCTGAGCCCCTTCCTGCACGCCACACCCCCTCCCACACTGCGCACTCCCTCCTGCACCCCAACCCCCTGCCCCAGCCCTGCATACAATTTCCCCACCCAGATGTGGCCCTCGGCCCCAAAAGTTTGCTCACCCCTGGTCTAAAGGCTCAAAAAACAGCAGGCGAATAAACAGAACCCCAAATCCGTTATTTTTACATAACCTCATGATTTTAAAGTCAATCTCATGATTTTTGGTGAGCCTAATTTATTATTTTTGAACATTTGGGATTGGCAATACTGTGAAAGTGCCTGGAAAGTGTCAGTTTCACTCCTGTTTAAGGTTATTTTCTGGTCTATTATTTGTAGTGAGGTAACATCTCTAGAGCCCCAGGCAGATGCAGTATAAACTCCTGGGGCCTTGTCCTAGTAGGATGTTTCCAGAGGTAAATGATCTATTCCAAGCTTGATAAACTGCAAAAAAGTGATAGATTTTCTACAATTGGTTCATCTCTGTCTGCTCCAGTCAGAGAGAGGAGCTTACTGTGAATTCAGCTGAAACCCATGGGCCCGTCCATGGAGTTCTCCTTGGTCTCTGACTCTCTGGTTGAGGCACATTTCTCTTCACTTGGTGCCAGGGAAGGAGGAGCAGGGGGATGTTCCTTTACAGAAAGGGCCCATGACAGGAGTAGCATAAGGAACCATGATCAGCATCACTGTAGAAGGAGCTGAGCATTACTGCAAAGAACTGCAGGCAGAATCAAAGAGCCAAGGAAGGAGTCGCCCAGGGGCTTCTTTATTCTCTGCTACTCCGATAATAAGAAAACGAAGTCCAGCCCCAGAGTCAAGAGCCCAAATCTCCAGGCTGAATTACAGGAGATTACACTCTGCATCAAGTGTGCTCTCTAAATCAATAAAGACAACAATCTTTGTCAAACAACCTTTGTCCATTGCCCTGTGTGCTCCTTAGCTCTGATTATCGTGCTAATTACCGTAACTGGGTCATATTTAGGAGGCTAATCACACTGGTATGAAATGGATGTGCCTTTCTGGACAGTACTGTACTCTGCCAGCCTGGAAGTTATACGGATTTTTTTTGTCTGCTAGAAAGGCGGGGGAGGGGGAATGACTGGTAATAATTACCTTTCAGAATGTCACGAGCCACATGATATACAACAATTAGCTTACTCAACATGCAAATCTGGACCAATGTCTGGTATACGAGATGCCCGTGAACTCACCCCAAGCTAGGATTCGGCCAGCTCCCAGAACCAGCCACTCAGGGCACTGGCCCAGAAAAAGCCTGAGGGAAAAGATATGCAGTGTTTGTTGTAGCCGTGTGGGTCCCAGCATATTAGAGAAAAGGTGGGTGAGGGAATATCCTTTATTGGACCAACTTCTGTTGGGCAGAGAGACAAGCTTTCGAGTTACACAGAGCTCTTCTTCAGGTCTGGGAAATATAGTGTCAGAGCTAAATACAAGATGAAACAGATTGCTTAGTATAGTTAGCTCATATTGCAAGGGTCCCTTCAAGGTGAAATGGCCAGTTAACAGCCCTCCAGTCATAGGGGGGATAGGAGTGAGGGGAAAAAACCTGGGGTTGGGGGTTGGTGGGTTACAGATTGTTGTAATAAGCCATAAATCCAGTGTCTCTGTTCAGTCCATGACTTTTAGTGTCTAGCAGAGTTATAGACAGGCTTGTCTTTTGAAGCCGTTGTGCAGGTTTCCTTTGAGGATGAGGACTGACAGGTCAGATATAGAGTGAGCGCTTTGTGAAAAGTGTTCACGCACGGGTGATACAGCTTCAGCAGTGGAATCTTTCAGACAACTATAAGTGTCTGGGAAAGACACTCTGTGTAGTGTAGGGAAAGGCACCCTGCATCCATTCACTGAGTACTCATGGGGAATTCTGCACCAAAAAATTAAAAATTCTGCATATTTGTTAAAATAACACAATATAATCATGTGTGGTGGGGCTCCCGCTGTCAGCCCCGGGTGACTGGGGCTTGGGCTGTCCCAGCTGCCCAGAACTGACCACAGGAACCCCAGCTATGTGTAATTATATTGTTATTTTGGTGAAATCACAAATTCTTGAGAAAAAATAAAATTCTGCGTGGAATATTAATTCTGTGCAAATTCTGCATTGTGCAGTGATGCAGAATTCCAGTAGGAGTAACTGAAGAAACCCCTGGTGGATGGAGATGCTCTCATGAACCTTTGGGTTCTAGTTCTTGAGAAACCAGCCAGCTCTGCAACCGACTGGACTTTGGGGGAAAATCTACTTTATTAGATAGGAAATGTAACTATTGGTAAGTGTAGACCCAAGTTTGTGTTTTAGGATTTTTTTTTTTATTGTGTGCCCAGGGCATTACTAGGATATTGGATGGAGCCCAGAGAGCTGGGTAGGACCCACAGTATTGGATGAACCTAGGGGATTGCCCTGGGTGTTGGGTGGGACTGGTGTATTGGGTATACCCTGGGCATTAGATGTGGGCATAACATTAGGCAGGCCCAGGGCATTATATGAATATTAGGTGGAGTATTCGATGGGCCCAGATCACCGGGTTTGATCCAGAGCATTAGATAGACATTGCTTGGGGCCTGGGCCATTGGCTGGGGCACAAGATATTGAGTATGCCCAGGATATTATAAACAACTGGAATCAACAAGTAAATGTTACTTTCACTAAGCATAACAACCCCCCAAAACAAACACCCTCCTCTCCTGAGACCCAATTCTGGCACCAAATGAAGGCAGGCCTCCATTCCCAGCTATAGGGCCTGGCTTTTGGCTGTATTAAACTGCATTTGTTTTACTAATCCCAGTTTACCAAACCATCCAGGCTGCTCTGTACAACTCCCCGTCATTAGCATTATTTACCACTCCTCCAAGCTGTGCTAGCCACAGACTTTATTAGCAGTGATTTTATATTTACTTCCAGATGGTTAATTACAAAGTTGAATAGTGAGGGGGCTACAGCCAATTCCTGTGGTGCCTCGTTAACTACTCCCCCATTCAGTGATGATGCCCCATGGACAGGTACAAGGTCAGACTTGGGGTTACCCATCAGGAGAAGGGGAGCAGGGGGATTATTTTACTGTTTTATAATGCACCTAATTTTTTTTATTCACAGGCTAAACCTACAGTGTCTGTCACTCTTGTACCTGGGCCCTTCTGGGACAATTCTCGTCTCGTTTACACTGGAGCCAATCCAAAGTGAATCCAGGCCATCCCACCCAGCCTGCCCATGACTGCTGTCTGTGGAGATCTAGCCCAGGGAACAGCCTCACTACGCCATGGTTGGGCTGGTTTCCCGATTTCTTTGCTTCTGCAGAAACACTCCCAATGGCCTTTCCCCTTCCCTGTCCTGCACACACTGCCCTGGCTGGGCAGATCCCGTCTGTCCAGGGCTTGCCCCGTCACCTGCCACCTGTGCACTCGGGGGATTCAGAGCTCGCCAGTAATCCAACAAATCCCCTTGTTTTATTAGCACTGTGTACAGGCCCCACTCAGGGACCAGCCCCATTGTGCCAGGTGCCGTCCACATACAGAACAAACAGACACTCTCTGTCCCACAGAGCTGCAATCTGCCTGCTTCCCGTCTCCCGGCAGGACCCGCTCTTTGCTACGGCTTGGGCCTGCTTCCACTGCTCCCTGGGGGATTGGCAGTTTCACTGGCTCAGGCTGCGTTGCCCCTTGCTGCCTCATCCGAGCCAGCTCAGACACCGTCTGGGGCTCTTCTGAAAGGTCTTTGTGTAAAATCCCAACGATTAGATGTGTCGCTTTGTTCCTTCCCCCCCTGCATTGTTATTTGTTTGTCCTGCCACTGGCTGCACAGCCGTCAGTCTGAGCCCGGGGCCCCATTCTGCTAGGCCCTGCCCAGCCACACAAAGCTCTCCCTGTCCTAAAGAGCTTCCAGTGAGTCATTGTATCGACCCCACAGGCCCAACGCTCTGCTCCTTCCCACAGGGCCTTCGAACATTTTCGTGTTTCTGGGCCTCCGAACCTTTTAATAAAATCACGTCTCTGGGTCAGTTACGGCTTTGCTCCTCCCCCACCCACTGGGAGCGTCCTGAATGCAGCCAAACAGCTGTTTGTTGTGGCAGGCAGAAGGCCCTGGGAGGGAGGGGGTGGTTAGCGCCCTGGAGCACCCATGCAGTCAGCACCTATGATCCCCTCCCCCAAATCAAAATTCCTAGAGATTTTGGGTGCATCTCTCAATGTTGTAAATGTTACTAGCTTCGTGGGTGCGTGTCTCTCTGGGTGGGTGTCCAGGTGTGTTTCTGTATAAGTTTATTGTGATGTCACGTATCCCAACAGCAAAGAATGTTCTGCTTCAGCATTCTTGCCCTGCCTTCGGTCTGCCAACTGGCTTGCTTGACAGCGGCTGGTGACCCAAGGAGCTGCTGATAGACGCGTACTATCCATCTGTCAACAACTTCTTGAATCAGCTATTTCCACACGTTTTCAAAAGAAGATGAGTTTTACAGAAGGTAATTCCCAGATTCCCAGGCACTGATTGGTGGGGCTGCTGGTGGGCAGGAGGTGCTGGGGGCTGGAGGGGGTTAGTGGATGGGGGGCTGCTGACATATTCCGGTGGCTCTTTGGCAATGTTCATTGGTAAAGTCTGGCTCCTTCTCAGGCTCAGGTTGGCCACCCCTGTCCTAGGGACTGGTGGGGGCCAGCGTTGCAACAGTCAGTTCTCAACATCCCGTTTTGATTTGAATGTGGGCATCTTTCAGTTCCCCTTCTGCGTCAGCCTTCCACGTTCTCTGGAGGCAGATTTCCATTATTTGATCTTTCAGCAGACGAGTATGGGTGAATTTCCATGGATAGAACCTAAAGGGAAGATAACAAAACTCATGTAAAATTTAGATTGATATCTCCATAAATAGTATTTCCCTTGGAGTTGCCCCTAAAGTAATGCACATTGGAAAAAATAACCCCAACTATACATACAATATGATGGGGGCTAATTTACCTACAACAAGTCAGGAAAAAGATCTTGGAGTCATTGTGGATATCCACGCAGTGTGCCGAAGCAGTCAAAAAAGCAAACAGGATGTTAGGAATCATTAAAAAGGGAATAGAGAATAAAACGGAGAATATATTATTGCCCTTACATAAATCGATGGTACGCCCACATCTCGAATACTGCGTACAGATGTGGTCTCCTCATCTCAAAAAAGCTATACTGGCACTGGAAAAGGTTCAGAGAAGGGCAACTAAAATGATTAGGGGTTTGGAACGGGTCCCATATGAGGAGAGATTAAAGACTCTTCAGCTTGGAAAAGAGGAGACTAAGGGGGGATATGATAGAGGTATATAAAATTATGAGTGATGTGGAGAAAGTGGATAAGGAAAAGTTTTTTACTTCTTCCCATAATACAAGAACTAGGGGTCACCAAATGAAATTAATAGGCAGCAGGTTTAAAACAAATAAAAGGAAATTCTTCTTCACACAGCGCACAGTCAACTTGTGGAACTCCTTACTTGAGGAGGTTGTGAAGGCTAGGACTATAACAGCGTTTAAAAGAGAACTGGATCAATTCATGGTGGTTAAATCCATTAATGGCTATTAGCCAGGATGGGTAAGGAATGGTGTCCCTAGCCTCTGTTTGTCAGAGAGTGGAGATGGATGGCAGGAGAGAGATCACTTGATCATTGCCTGTTAGGTTCACTCCCTCTGGGGCACCTGGCATTGGCCACTGTCGGTAGACAGGATACTGGACTAGATGGACCTTTGGTCTGACCCGGTACGGCCGTTCTTATGTTATGTTATAATATATGGAGATATACCTATCTCCTAGAACTGGAAGGGACCTTGAAAGGTCATTGAATCCAGCCCCTGCCTTCACTAGCAGGACCAAGTACTGATTTTGCCCCGGATCCCTAAGCCCCCTCAAGGATTGAACTCACAACCCTGGGTTTAGCAGGCCAGGCCAATGCTCAAACCACTGAGCCATCCCTCCCCATAATTAGAATTATGTTCTAATTCACTCATTGCCTTCAAGTTGTGAATCTAAACCTTTTGTCTCATGTAATGATTGGCTAATGTATGTGTATTGAGACAATATCTATCTATTTACATGATTGAAACACACATAAATGAGATCAAATAATGGAGAAGAAAGAAATCTTAAGCTATTGAAAGTGATACAGCTCCATTACCATCCCCTGGCTGTCATCTTGGCAGTTCTCTCAGAAAATCTCATGGCGATAGACTTCAAAACTCTCTACAAATTCTACTATACCCCCATTGGGCTATATACAATAGATGTGTAAATTTCCCCCTACAATTCCTTTCCAGGAAAGGGGTTTAAATAAACTGTAGCCTACATTGGTCATGGGTCTCGGTGTGATTTCTTTGTTATTGTGTTGGTGGCCCAACTTCTGACTGGATGTTATAAATAGTATGGGAAATCCTTCATTTAAAGTTTACTGATTATTTTCCCCATGCTAATAAATTCCAGATATTGAAATAGTTGAGAATAAGTCAACATATTTGCAGCTGCAAATCCATCCTTCCAGACCCTCAAACCTTCTCGATGACAATCTTTTGTTCCTTTTCCTGGGTTCTCAGGGAACAGAGGTTTATTGGTTTTCAGCTTGGCCTTATCTGTTCCCAGAGTCCCAACATTCTGTGCACAAAGGAGTGGGGTTAATAATGAAGCAGTTTTGCAACTAGACTCAGGCAATGACCAAAGAAAATAGAAACTGACCTCTGCTGTTTCAATGTCTGCCCAATGGCAGAGGAGGCGTGAGATCCATGGGGTGAGAGTCAGGCTAGGAAATGTAGCCAGCGACTGTGCTAGGATGGGAGGAATTACAGATCTGGTGGATGGAGGTTTCCTGTTAGAGAACAAAAGGGGAGAACCTGTGATGTGCTCTGTCCAAGGAAGGTTATGAGAAAGAGGGAACAGGGATCCTGGTGCCTCTCCCCAAGGAAACCTCAGACAAAGCATCTCCTCTTGGAGAGGAGCAGCAACCTTCACACTAGCAGTTACAACCAATTTAGGTTCATAAATTCATAGTTTCAAAGGCTCTAAGGCCAGCCCTGATCATCTAGTCTGACCCCCTGCATAACTCAGGCCCTAGAACCTCCCCAGAAGAATTCCTGTTTCACCATGGTCCCATGTGTCTTCACCTTCAGCTGGGGGTAGAGTTCAGGAGTAGAGTGTTTGACTGCAGATCGAGTGGTCCTTGGTTCACATCCTAGTGCCCCCTTTGAAGTCTTTGTTAATAAGCAGCAGGTTTCACACAAACAAAAGGAAGTATTTTTTCAAACAACGCACAGTTAACCAGTGGAACTCTTTGGCGGAGGACGTTGTGAAGGCCAAGACTATAACAGATTTCAAAAATGACCTCGATAAATTTATGCAGGAGAGGTCTATTAATGGCTATTAGCCTGGATGGGAGGGATGGTGTCCCTAACCTCTGTTTGCGAGGAGCCGGAAATAAGCAACAGGAATGGATCACTTGATGATTCCCTGTTCATTCATAGAATATCAGGGTTGGAAGGGACCTCAGGAGGTCATCTAGTCCAACCCCCTGCTCAAAGCAGGACCAATTCCCAACTAAATCATTCATTCCCTCTGGGGCACTGGCTACTGTCGGAAGACAGGATACTGGGCTGGATGGACCTTTGGTTTGACCCAGTCTGGACGGTCTTGTGTTGCTTATGTTCTTGGTTGTATGAACCAATGCTGGCTATTAGAGGTGCAGATGGCTTCAAAAGACCAGTCTCTTGGATCTGTGAATCCTGGGCAAACTAATTCCCTTCCTTTAGAGAAGGGCAGAAAAACCCATTTCCTCCTTCTTTCTACACCAGACTTCGTTCCTTTTTCCAAAGACTCGCCTCTAGGTTGCAGAGAGAGATCTACGTGCACAAAGTGTTCGTCCAACCTGCAGCAATTGAGGCATGCTCTGTCCTCAGCCAGCAAGAACAGGCCTTGCCAGAGATGCCCCAGAGAAGGAAATGCTCATGGACGATCCTATCAGGCATGAAAAGACTCTGTGTCTGTAGCCAATCTGACACCTCGATGGCAGATAGCGATGAGGAGAGAACAGTTTCCTCACCAAGAAGGTGGACGCACTTGTCCCTGAAGAAGAAAGCAGCTGAGACCCAGGTGGAGTCACAGGAGGTGAAGCTGCAGGAGAGTACAGAAAAAGTCAAACTGGATCTTACAGGTGAGGATTCAAACCTCGGCACCTGTTGAGGCTTTTTGAGGAAAGGGCTCAGCCGGAGTCTCCACGTTCACTAGGCCCTGCCTGCCTCCCGCGGGGACAGACTATTCCAGGGCAGCTGCCCAATGGAAATACTCCGTCCCAACAGGCTTTGTCCCTGTTCATTGCAGACCCCCGGGGAGCAGCTTTCCTCAGCTCAGCTCCAAGCCCTGCTGATGAGAGCCGTGAAGGGTCTGACAACACCCACCCTGGAGCGATTTAAAGCCGCAGAGGAAGAGCTGAGGGCCATCGTATCTCTACACGGAGACAAGATGGACAGAGTAAGAGACTCCCGCCGTGGGGCACGGAGATGCTGCGCAGAGAGGGGGAGGGGAGAATTTCCTCTCCTAGGAAACCATTCCTGTGACACGCTGGCATGGTGCTTTGAAGGTTGGCTCAGCCCCTTCCATTCATCGCTTGGCCATGGGGATCCGTGGCGTCAGGTTTGTAACGTGCTCTCTGCCCGCTGGAGCTCTGACACGTCCCTGAGGACAGCCCAGCCACACTGAAGGTGCCGATAGCCCCAGCCCTGGCAGCGCAGCACTTACCTAGTCTGCTGATGGGCCTTCACATTAGGCTCCAGGAGCAGCTATGGTTTCCTCAGACATGCTGCAGGGCCTTGTTTGTCCAGCTGAAGTATCAGGAGGAATTTGGCTTTGCACTTTTCTCTCTGTCTCTCCCAAGCTCTGATCCTGTTGCCCATCCCCACA